>NC_086047.1:19824198-20424198 GCF_947568885.1 Cydia strobilella
ATCTAAAATTACACTAAATCAGTAGGTAGGTTAGGTTCGTTAGGTAGCTTTAAATGCCCGAAGGGCAAACCGCCCAGAAATAGGAGCCCCGCGAAGCGGGGCTCCGTCTAGTTAGCTGGCCACTAAATAAAACTATAGACCAAAATTATTATTTATACATGCAATTTTCAGCTTTGATTAAAGCTCTTAAAGTGTTGCACAAAGTATTGTTTTTATGACCTTGATTTATTTTATATGCAATCTCCATTGAACAATTAGAGTAGGCCATTTACATGCAATTTTCAGCTTTGATTAAAGCTCTTAAAGTGTTGCACAAAGTATTGTTTTTATGACCTTGATTTATTTTATATGCAATCTCCATTGAACAATTAGAGTAGGCCATTTTCAACTTTTTATCCGCTGTCATGTTTCCGCTTAATTAGTTAATTCAGTCGCCAAAACAATAACTCGATGCTAGTTTATATTGAAACAAATCCGAAAATTGATTACTTAGCTGCTACTTTTTACTATATACTAGTCTCCGCAATTAGTCGCCAACTTATTATTTTTGCTACCCCCTTTAATTTTTTATAAATCCCTAAATCAGATTAATTTGTCGCCGCGTTAAATACATGCCTTATGATATTATTTAGTATGGATTTATCCCTTAAAATACTTTTTACCTTATTTATCTGCTCCTGCATAAGATAAAGATAGTTTATTATTAAAGTAGGCATATTACAATGCGCTTATGAACGTCAAATAAAGCTACGCCGGCTCAAACCCTACAAATCTCAAGAATAAGTTCTTTGACACCTCTCGCCTAGGCTGTGAGCTGCATACCTCCCGTATTCTCAAACTTAGGTTATTCGAACCCACGGTGTATTATATACGTATGAGCTATGGAGTAAGCACCTTGGTTTTCCACGATATATTTTCCCTGCTTCCCCATGACTCAGGGATATACTTGTATAATTGTGTATATCTTAAGATAACGGTCCAGCGACCGAGTGATGGATGGCAGGAATCTGCGAAAACGACCGGAAGTGGACGCCATATGTATGTACACTTGTACAGTATTGGGCGGGAGGAATGAACTGATCGAATATTATTATACACACTATTTTATGTGGGGAGATAATTATGAAGATAGTCTCGCCTACCTTTGTGGTTATGGGTATCAGGTTTGTTTTTGGGATCAAATGTCTATACGGGACCCATTGCATTAAAGCAATACAAAAGTCAGAAATGATAGTCAAAGTCCGATAGTCTTACTTCACTTGTGAAACGCTCCTAACAAAACGATAAGTGAACGTGACGCAAATAAGTAAAATTGCGATTTTGTCGGTGAAATATTGCGTTTATGCATATAGTTGCTATACAATCTTTTTTTGGATAAAATGCAAGGAATCGAATTGTATGACTTTATTCCTTTTTGGAAGTTTATAAAAACCTTAAATTTTAAAACTTAGATCCTGTATTTTTATCATTTCCATATATTATTTAAATATCCACAGTATTGTGATAAATTGCTCATTAGCTATCTATTTTACTAGATATTGACATAAAATTCAACATTCCTAGAATGAGAACATCATAATTGTTATTGTTACAAGCGAAGTGATACATTTAAAATCCATTTTTTTTCAACATTTTAACCTTTTTTTAGTCCAAATTCGAAACGTTAATATTTTTGCACAAGCGCCGCGGGACCCCAAATTATTCAAATAAATGCAGAGAGCCGAGTTTGTTTGGCACAGCGTTGTACAGTGTTAAGGACTTAGGTGTTATTGTGCTTGCTTGCTTGTTTACTTAGTTATGGAGCCGTGGCTTAACATGCTTAATTGCTTATGTACCTACATTTACACGTAATATTATGAATAATATTTGTATCGATGGCTTCGACTTAACCGGCGCAATCACATTCACTTTTGAATTTTCCTCCTCTAAAGGTATTCGATTTACCATAGATTGGATCATAATCATTGAAATTTGGTAGGATTTATTTGTAACTACTCAGTTATGATACTATTCTCGTTTAAAAGGCTTTCTTTTGTTTTAGTTACAAATTCACGTTATTGTTTGACCATTTTTCTTGCAGTTAGAGCATTCAAAAGTGAGTTTGTTTATTCATTGTGACATGTTACAATTTTTTGTAAGTGAACAATGTATGACTTTCTTTTAAAAAAAGCAAGAAAAAGAAAATCAAAAATCCCGGAAGGTCGGTAACGTAGGTAAATGAAGTCCTCTGGGGCAACATAACTGATTATTTTTAACTGGTTACCTGGAAACATTTGGGAAAACATGCGTTTTGACCTACTTTTTCATTGTCATTCTCATTTGTCACTTCCAAAAATGTCATTTCACGCTAAGATTTTTGGTAGAAGTACGCAACCTCGCCTACCTCACGTACCTCACTTGAAAATATAAAAGTTGCTTAGGTGGCGTAAACCATAACTTTCAAGCGTTCTTGGCGCTTTGGAGATATAAACTCATAATGCGTTTAGGGGCCTTCAAAATGACTATGTCAGAGATTTTCTTAAGTACATAAATTAGCCGGCGTAAGATAGACGTAGTACAACCATTATGTGTGCCATTTTCAACCAAAAGGGTACTTGACTTATATTGACCGGGATATAGATTATAGACCGTGTCGTGTGTCATTCAAAACTCTAAAAGGGTACTTATTGTCGCTTGTTAGTAAGACGCTATTTCCATATAGCTTCAATTAGAAATCAACCTTATCGACAAGCGACAATGTGGTACCTTTTGATTAAAAACGTCACATATACTTATCTCACTTTCTGACACAGCTCGATATAAGGTTGGTCGGACACATTATCCTGCCTTTATCACGCAATAACCGCGTCCATCATCAACTTCAACGCAAGTCAACAATCATAAGTCAGCAATGATCATGAGTCATGACGTTTTCGTCGCGATTACAGCCCTCATTACGGCTGAGGCCGGGAAGTAGATGCTTCCCTCCCGCATTTACATACGACAAGGCTTAGTTGAGAATAAAAAATAAACGTCTCGTTTACCGTTTTTTGGGAATTTTGGGGCTGGGTTCCGTTATTCAGCATCTAAACTATCAAGAATATCAAAATAATAAATAGCTATCTGAAGGTAGAAGAAATAGATTTTCCTTGATACTCGTAAAATGAGCGGCAAATTAATGAACATCATAATCGCGGCAGTAATGCGGCGGTAAACGTCACTACTTTTATCTAGGAAATTGACAGATAAAGCGGCAGCAAGTGAACGCAGCAACAACGATGCTGCAACATGCTCTTGACATCCGATTTCACTTATATTAGTTATATTTTTGGATTACCTTCTCGCTGCCAGGGGACCCCCAAAAACGGCTAAAAAATAAGTAAGTTTAGCATCTGCGAGGCGCAGTTTCGGTTCATTTGCCAGAGATGTATATAAAAAGTTAACGCGCCTCCCCCAAGTGTTCTTAAGGCTGTTTTGAATACGGACCTCCTATTCACGGGGCGATATTTAGCTCTCGTGTAAGAAACTTTCTGGTCAATTGTGCTGTCCCATAGAAATAAGCGTCACATAAAACTGAATGTATGAACAGCCAAATTATTTTTTCGCGATTTCGGCATTGGTCCCATAATAAAAGTTATTCAGCATTACGTATAAAGTCACTACGCAGACTATGGCTGGTGATTAAAATTTCACCCTGTATTATTAGCGCTTGTATATCTAAATAGGAAAATGTTTCAAAATATTTATCAGTACGGTTTTTACTCACTATTATTTTTAGTCGCTTTAGTGCCAGTGCACTGCCAGTGCACGACGTACAACCGCCGCGGACACTCGTGCCTGAGGATGGATTCCCAAAGAATCCGAAACATGTCGCCAAAAGCGACAAAAAATAATAGTGAGTAAAAACCGTACTGATAAATATTTTGAAATATGTCTCACGATAGTTTAAGTGCGAGGAAAATGTTTGTAAAATAACTTTGCTATTATATTTTCTCGGGCACCTAAAATCCTAAAACTGGTGGCTCTGTGAGCTGTAGACCTCGCTTTAGACTTAGAAAATGTAAAAGTGAAAAAAAACTTGTTTCGTCGGATCGTTATCACAGTGAACTCACAATGGTCTTAAGCGCCGTAGACGCTATTGGCGCTCAAGTCCTATGACAATTGTCGCATTTTTAAAGATTTCCAAAAACTGGATCGACAAAAAAAAACTATTTAATCTTAGAATCTGGTCACAAAATTTCACGAGAATCGGTTAAGAATTGCGATCTGTAGAGGACAACATCCGGACATACGAAAGCAAAATGCCTGAGTTAAACCGAAGACCTTCCCTAACGCTTCGTTTAATAAAACTAACCTACCTAGCCTACTAACCTAGTATAACTCCAAACAAATTCTACCACACTTATCTAAGTGACAACGTGATAACTATCTTTCATTCGCTCCATGTTGTTTATTTTATCATGTGGATAACGCATCCATCTATGCCTGCAGGCCTAGCATAGGAACGGCGCGACAATATTTCGACCGCGAGATTGAACGTCCCTGTGCTTACTTTCAGTCGCCCGTGAACAGCCATCTTTCCCGTTTTTTTGAATAATGCGAGTGTTATGGCCGAAATATGCTTCATTTGGCGCGAAACTTCAGCGAATCGTATTCATATTTCTTGCTCCAACTGTTCTGTCGCTATTTGAATATTTACACGCTGAAAAACTCGCTAAATTGTTTGGAATATCTTGAACGAGTATTTAAAGTTTTTTGACAAAGTTTCTTGTACCTATTTAACGGTTATTAAAACTTGTAAATCTTGTAAAATATTGCAGCAGCAAATATTGAAACATAGGAGCTGCATAGATAACTAATCCCCTGCATATAAATTATAGTAGGTACCTACTTAAAAGTTACGATGGATGACTTTCTTTGTGTCAATGTTATGTCGAAAAATATTTTTATAAGCAGTTTAAATAGTCTTAATAACAACACTTCTATCAGACGCAGACAGACTTTTGAAATATATTAAAAACATCGGTGACCCATTTTAATTACTTGAAAGTTTCAAAAACTGCACACTACTTTTTCAATAGACTTCAATGGTTTATTTATTTATATATATAAAATATGAATTTATTTGCAAGCTAGCAACATCGTTGCTTACAGTAAACTGCATCTAAAAATGTTATCCTAAACTCATTTCAAAATCAGCGCTCCGCTCCGCTAGACGCAAAATATTACAAGCGAATCCGCATAATTTTCGTAAACTCCGCATTTCCTAGAAAACCATATTTCCAGACCGAACTTAATTTCGCCCTCGCAAAGAAAACTTACCTCAAAATTAATATTTCTTTCATTAAAATCTTGTAATATTTTCCCTCCTGCATGCATAAATAATGTCGGAATAAGTTACGTGCAAAAATCGGCAGACTGATTGGGAGGACGATTGTTTTCTCTGCTGGAAGACGAAGAGTGTTTGGCTGTTTAATTGTGATTGGTTAAACAAATATTTGGGTTTGAGTTTGATTGATGGATTTGGGAAAAGTTTTAAAATTGAGTTTCCCATTTTTCATCTTTTATTTTTCTTATTTTAAGTACCTATGAGCTTACTTTGTCTATGTTACTAGCGAATATTTTGCAAAATTTGAACCCATTCACAGTTATAAAAGTACCTATGAAATGATGAAAATAGGGAAGCTTAAGACGCCATCTCATGTGCAGGTAATATTTCGTTTTTATTCAAGTTTTTTGTCTATTGGACCAGTATGGGTAGTGATCCTAAACTGGACGTAATTCACCCTGGTTTGAACATTGGCCGACGAATGAACCACGCAATATATGATTTTTTCTGGGAGCGAATCGTAAGTTTTGTCATTTTACGAGTAAGAACCTAGGCGATCAATTTGGTTTGTTTTGAGTTTTTTTATTATTGTTAAACGTGTGTATTTTAAAATGTATCTAAAAAATAATTGCTGTCATAAACTGAAATAAATATCATGCACTAAAGAAAAAGTGACCAAGTCCCCGGTGGCCGAGGCGGGAATCGAACCCGCGTCCTTAGCTTACGCGGCTAACGTTCTGATTCTGACCACTAGACCACCCGGCCACGGCGGTACCCGTTCCAAATTCTCTGGTGTATTGTATGCTATCTTTCAAAGGCTAGGCGCCTTTGACCAACTCTAAGGGCAAGCAGTACGTGTTTGCACCTTGACTTGGTCACTTTCTTTAGTATAATTATGATATCTATTTCAGTTTATAATCTATATATAGTAGTGAGATTACTTAAAAAACACAAATTAAAATATTTCATAAAATAATTTGATATGATTCCTAATAGAATAATCGCTGTCTTCATATTAAGAAACTTACACTGTTTTTCAAACTTACAAATTTAATTAAACAGCTGCATATCTATTCAAAAGTTACAAAAAAAGTATTAACAAGTTTTCTTATTTATTATTTAATGTCAAAATAAATAGACCCATCCATTTTCAGTTTAATTACACCGGACCTCATAACTCTCGCGAAAGGGTTGCCTAAGAAAATGAGGAAATTGAGGTAAAAATGAGGCAATACATCACCTCACACCTGCTACACGCCAGGCTGAGGCTACCTACTTAATTTTTGTGGCACTTATTGCTTGTAACGGGTGCATACCTTCATATCTCTTTAGTTTAATTTTTTCACTGTTACCTATTTTTGTGGTTCCACTGTGAATTTCGAGGGTCCGTATCTACACGGTGAAGCAGTTGATGAGGTATGAGCTGCCCTAATTCTTGTCCTCTCAAAGGGATTAAGAGTATTTGGTGGTGGTACTTGTATCCCGACTGGCCGTCATTTATAATGCCGCGTCCGATGTCCGGGCCTAGTCCCGTGAAATTACCTAGGTTTGCCCTAAGGTTTAAACCTAGGCCTTGAAGGTCTACGAGTTCCCGCTCCGCGTCGTTGCAGTCATGTTAGCACTTCCGAGCTTGGTTTACACACCTAAAGAGCTGATTGTTTTCAGGGTATAGGTACTTGTCGTTTATATCTGACATTTGATAGACTCGTTAAGTTACATTCATGTTATTCGTAAGTAGTTATTTTAATTTAACATTTGTTGACTCGTTTTTATTTATAATAAGGGGCATTTTCTATGAAAAGGGACCTTATTGTCGATGGCGCTTACGCTGCACAGCGTCGCGCGGCATTGTATTTATATCGGAGCATCGTTTATAATGGCGTAAGCGCCATAGACAATAAGGTCCCTTTTTATAGAAAATACCACATATGTATAAAGGGCGTATAATTTTAATGCGATGTATTAATTTGTGTAAATAAGCTAGTAATAATTTGTAATTGTAATTTTTATTTTATTTTATTTGTATCTGATTGTAATTTTTTATATGTAATTTTAATGTGTAACATACCTATGGACTTTGATTATGTAAATGCTGTAACCTATCCCTGTTTCGTATAATAAAGATTTCGATTTTCATAATTATTTATCATTTATGTAGCCATGAAATAAAACTATGAAAACGGATTATATCGCGTATATTGAACCCGTCACCCGTTGACCACGAACGCTGTAAAGAGTCCGAAACGTCGGGATGTATTATAAATTCAATATACGCGATATAATCCGTTTTCATAGTTTTATTTCATGAGTAACTATCGCGGTAACCGAAGACAATATTATTTATGTAGCCGATTCAATGTGAGATAAGAGACTTTAGTTACTTCTACTATACCCCAAAAATGTTTGTAGTAATTCTGTAAAGCGGTCACCACGATACAGGCCTAGCCTAGTGTGGGACCACTGAGTTAGATGTGTAATTTTGTCTTCTTTCTTTTAATAAACATTTTTTTAATTTTTATTTAGTTTATAAAAAGCTAATGTGGTTCGATACAAATGCCTAAATGAGCGGCTGTCCGTGATCTCCAAATCATTACGATTATTATTTCAGTTATGTAATGTTTATTACAAATTGATGTTTATAGGTAATGTTACAGTCACATCCAAATAATATCTTACCTATGAGATAAAACTATGAAAACGGATTATATCGCGTAATTTATAATACATTTACATTTGAGTTTTTCCTCAGTCACCCGTTGACCACGAACGCTGTAAAGGGTTCGAAACGTCGGGATGTATTATAAATTCAATATACGCGATATAATCCGTTTTCATAGTTTTATTTCACGAGTAACTATCGCGGTAACCGAATACAATATTAATATCTTACCTACACAACGAAGCATGCTAAAATATATAGGTACACGCTCTTATTGTTCTACAAATAATATGAGATTGTGATAGATATTTTCGCGCATATCTTTGTGCTACATGCTTATGACAGTACTTTAGATAAATGACAGAACTGATTGTTCATTAACCCGCAGCCAAAAGCAATTTCAACCTTTTCACCGCCCTCTCAAACCGCGCAAACTGCACCTTTCGCGTTTTTGCTACTATTAAACCTAAACTCCCCGTAAACTATGTAAATGCCGACCCCTGATTAAGCAAATGTCTAAAATCTAAAATAAGTTGCGAAATACAAAAGGATTAGTCCCGGCGTCGCAAATTATGCACCGCGGGTTTATGCAAAGAAAGGGACGAAACGGGGGTGTAAAGAAAATAGTGGAAAGAACTTTTTAGGACGGATTGCAGTCGAGTGATCTTAAAGATGGCGGTGTTGGCTTGAAAAAGCAATAAAGTTTATTTACTTACAGTTGATACAGTTATATACATCTATAAGACGCTAAGCTTTACGCGCTAGTTTTTTAAAGAGATTTTCCTAACCTAGTATTCATTAGGCATGTAACTAAACATATTAAAACATAATGATATAATTAGAGTTTTGAATGATTCACGGTTAGTTTCACTAGACTTATATTGACCGGGATATAGACCGTGATTACCTTTTGTATTATTTGTGAGCTCCCGATATTTCGACGCAGTTACATGCATCATGTTCACGGGTGACAGAGCGCTGTCTACACAACTTTGACACCCACCCGCTATCTTCAGTCACCCGTGAACATGATGCATGTAACTGCGTCGAAATATCGGGAGCTCACAAATAATACAAAAGGTAATCACGGTCTATATCCCGGTCAATATAAGTATAATGATATAATGATAAAATTATGATACATGTTTGCACAGAAAACTAGGTAAGTACGTGTAGTTTTCCTACGTGTAGTGTACCTACCTATTATTATTCTCAGGGTATTTCAATTTAAGCTTTTTTTAAACAACGATACATATTTAATTATTTCCAATTTTGAATGCATTTAATAGGTATCTAATTATAAAAGATTGCTTTACCTAACTTCTAAATGATTTGAAAGTGCCTGGTTTAGACTATTACCTAAGCCATACCATAGTGAAAACTTGTACACTTTATAGTTTGGATCATAGTTATGTTTGACCTACCTATATTTACAACAATACAATACAGTAAAAAGCCTCTTTGGTGTACAAACTTTAAATACATATACAAAGAACACACAATAATACATACAGACGGAGGTAAAAAATAGGCAGCCTTATCTAAAGCACCTGCTACTAACATTTAGGCTTAAAAATAGTGCATAAGTACCTATATAACTTACATTGAACATCTGGATACCTACCTAAGTACCGTAAGTAAGTAGGTGTTGTCAATTTTACGAACAATGCGATCGTTAAGTCACACAGCAAATATGAACCGGTAAGAAAAATCCTTCATAATAAACGACACGTCATTATAACACGAAAAAACTAAAGTTATTTCTGCAACAAAACGGCATTCTACATCAAAATAAATTCCATACAAAACCGTCGCATTGTCAACGCTGACTGAATGACAGCTTCTGTTTTTTCACATAATTATTCCCATTCTTGAAACCTTCAAACAAATAACAGCCTTACCACGTTTTGAATACGATTAAAAATCAATCACACTCGTCTATCAGTCGGGAATAAAATTCGCAATTTCGCAAGCCCTATTCTACACCTTAATCCAGCTCTTATATGACTTATATTTGCGTAGTGCTTAACCTGAATCTGACATGACAAACTTAATCATGCGCTTGGTGAAAAATGGAACTGCCTGGGCTTAGTATATAAAGGTAGTAGACAAGTCGTTTTAGGAACTGCATTGAAGGTTGGTAGTAGTGTTGTCATATTTTTCACGCTCGTCTTGGTGGGACGGAGCGGAGTGCCCTCGACATAACCTATGTGCATAAATTTGCTGAAGAGTTGTGGCAGCACAGACACCTTTGTGCGAGGCTGGGGTGTCTTTGAAGTGTAGGTGTGGCATTAATTGCAATTACGCGTTTTTGCTGCTTTGATGATTGTTTGTTTTCAGGCCTTCGTTTTTAATTTTGAGCCATCTAAGATAAGCTTTGTACAATAGTATTTTTTATTTGATTTTAATAAAATGTTCAGGTTTACCATATTAAAAGTACAGTGCAATCTTTCAGTTAAACTGTGTGACTGTACATAGGTACAGTCAAGGGCATAAATATATATACATTCTCAAAGTTTCAAAAATATGTGTACTATCTTACACCTTAGACAATAAAATCGTGTTCACATATTTTTGAGCCATTTATCTAGATCGATATTTTTGCCTTCGACTGTACCTATTCACTACATAATAGAACTCAACAATGTCACGCTTTCTTGTCATGCTACTGTCAAGTAGCATGATAAATATTATCTTCGTTACACATTTTATAGTTCACTAATCAAAACAAAAAAGTGAGATAAGCTGCAAGCTGAGTAAGGACCATTTAGCGCAACCTCATTCTGTTTAATTATTTCTAGTTTTAGTCTTGTTATGTTGTGCTAATAAATGCTTTTTCTTTCTTTCTTTCTTTCTTTCTAGATAGAAGTATAGTTACAATGAGATTTTTTTAATCCTAGTTTGTTTTTGGTCATGTTTTATACAATTAACGCTGCATGTTTTCTTCTGGACGGGAGCACATTTATAAAATCACTATTTACTATATTATTTATTTATTTATTTTAAACTTTATTGCACAAGAACACGTACAAAATGCGGACTTAATGCCTTGAGGCATTCTCTACCAGTCAACCACTGGGCCAAACAGAAATATAATAATATATTATTCAGATAAGCATTTCTAATATTCGATCGAGATGGTAATGTACAGTCAAGGGCATAAATATATATACATTCCCAAAGTTTCAAAAATATGTGTACGCTCTTACACTTTACGCAATAAAGTCGTTCACATATTTATGAGCCATTTGTCTGGATCGATATTTTTGCCTTCGACTGTACTTGTTGGTGAAAGGATGTAAGAATTTGTGGCAGTTCTATTAGTTAATGTTTAAGAAGCTTTTTTTTGTTAAATATGATAATTATAAAAAATGAAATGAAATTACATATTTATTAATGCATGTAGACAACGCGTTACATATTTTGCTAAAATTGATACTCTAGTACCCTAAACTCTACCTTTTCAGGCGTACATACATTTCAGGATGACAAATACAATTTAAAATTCAAGCACTACTAATTCTAAACGATTCGTTAAAGTTATTTTTAAAATATTGCTTAAAATGGGTTAGCTAAGCAAACCGCTTAAACAAAAGATAATACATTAAATAATTTTACGCTTTAGACTTACTTGTTTTAGTCACTCGCGCGACATGTTTCGGAGAGCCTAGGTCTCCTTTCAAGTGAGTCTAAACCGTGAAATTATTTAATGTCAGTATGTCTCACAACAATTTAAATTCGAAAAGATAAACAAGCTTTCACAAAATTATAAATACTGGGTACGTAGCAAAGATAGATATAACTCCGTAATAGATAGATACAGTCTAAGGAAAAAACGTGCCTCGAAAATCAAGAAAATTTGATTCTCGTTGAGAGGGCGCTACTAGTTTTGGCCTACAGTCGAATAGATGGCGTTGACGGTTTCGTTTGTTATTTAACAATTTTAACGCATATCAGTGAAAGAACATGGGTCAAAATCATAAAAATAATTAATGCAAATAAAAAAAATCATTTATCTATATTTAAATACATTCTATTGTATTTTTATAAATCTTCATTTTTAGTTTTAAAGTGTGTCGACAGATGGCAGTGAATTTACTGGGGTTACAAAATTTACTATGACAGTACCGCTCTAGTATAAGTTACTCTATGGTACGTAGGTACGGTATATTTCACATCTTGTTCTTTCAGTAATATTTCTCAGAACACGACACATTGAAACCCACATTAAGAACCTAATATAAAAGTTTATTACCCTGACACATTTCAAGAGAAGTATATTCTCCTAACAGGAAAAGTTGAAAAAGGGCTTAAAACCAATATTAAACTAAGAGCCCATGAATACGAAATCCTCAGACAGACTGAAATATAGCCTCGGAAACTGCTGAAATTTACATGAAACATTTTAATATAGCTTCCAAGCTCACCTGCCCTTTTTTCTCACGCCATAAAAGTACCAAAAAGTTAAATTTGATGCGGCCCTTAAACCCGTTATACGGCTTTTATACAGCCTTTATATATCAAGCGCGGTATAGCGGTGACAAAAACGCTTGGCTCGCGTTTAAGGTTTGTTTATAGAGGGGCGACACTGTTCTACATTGACTCTAGTAGATTCTAGTCATTAAAAGTAATATTTGGGCGCTTCAACTCAGAAAGACATCGCTTTTTAAGGTTCCGTAGTCAACTAGGAACCCTTATTAGTGTCGGCATGTCCGTCTGTCTGTCCGTCCTCGGCTGTGCTCCGTGTGGCTCCGTGATTGTTAGGTGGTTAAATAAAAACCAAAACCTAGATGAATGTGAGTCCCCCCTCTCTAACTTTTGAAACATAGGTCCAACCAAAGAATATGAAAATTATAGTAAATGTAGAGCTATTCAATGAAAAAGCCCTGTTCAAGGCAGCCTATTGTGACGGACTACGGAAATCTACATCGAGCATTGACCGACATACACTTGGCCGGTTTTGTACCAAGTAGGTAACAATTCTGAAAATGTAGCACCCCGCTGCCGCATGTGGCACAGTATACATCCGACTGCGCGGACATTCGCGAGGAACGTCGCCGACGCTGCGAATCCGTCGAAAAAGTCGCGTCTTTCAATCAGTTTGAATAAGGAATGGCTCGGAATGCGAGTTTGTTTGTAAAGTTCGGAATAAGTGATTAGGACCAAGTTCTCTATTTGAATGTCGAAACGACGGTTACCGGTGAAGCGCGTTTTGAGTTTTTAAGTCTGAATTTCATTTTAAACCTTTTATATTTACTCATAGACAAAGTTTTTGTCATAAGCCAATTTTCTGTTATTGGATAGTTATCCAGACAATTGTAATAAGTTCACACTAAATGTATTGATGTAGACATTCCATGGCAAAATTCTGTGTCCATCATCAAAGCAGCATTATAAGAACAGTTTATTTGAACTTTAGATAGTAAAATTATACATGCAGAAGTCAAAGTCAAATTCAAAGTTAAAATATTCTTTATTCAAATAGGCCTAGCAACAATCACTTTTAAATTGTCAAGTTTTACAAATATTACCCTAATCTAAATATCAGAGCAATTTATTGATGCAGTTATTATTATTCTTAAAAACATTGAATTATTATAGAGATATGTCAAACTTAATAATAAGAATTTCACAAAAGGATCGTCAAACACCAAAATTGTATAAAAAAATACTAGTGTAGAAACTTATTTACTTACTTAGACAGACTAATTACATACTTATGTATGTTTAAGTTACTGGTGTCACAATGTTGACAAAACTTATGTGGTTTGGACATCAAAATACATATTGTAAAAACTTATTTCGTGCCGCCAGGAGCCGCGACTTTTCGACTACGAATTTCGCCTCGCCACCATGCCGCCATCTTAGGTAGGTACTATGATAGACAGAAAAAAGTCTGTAGTAACCAACTAAGGACTAGCCTTACCCACATAAACTTAGAATAATTAAGCAATTTTAGCATGTAAGTAAGAATATATTTGAGAGTATATTTTATAACTGTATTTGAATGTATTTATGGGCATTTTCACTTAAAAGTGTATTTAAAAAAAAAAGTTAATGGTACCATTTTTTTCTGAAAACGTATAAGAGGTATTTATATGTAAAAAGCTAATAAATGATCTCATTCTGATTCTAGACCTACAGCATTTGTCTTATATACCTAGGTATTAGTCATATTTGGTGACATCGCAGCATGTTTAAGAAGTAAGATTTAAGAAAAGTGCAATAATGTAAATGAGCGAGCCACAACGAGTTTACAGTTAAGATTAATAGGTGAGGTTTTTCATAAAACTGAATAAATCAAGGCATTAGGGTGGGCAGGGTGGTATTCAGAAATTGATGGATTATTTACCTACCATCCTATTAAGACATTTATTCATAATATTTTAAATATATATTCTTCTATAATATAATACAAATTCATATACATTTTCACCTCTAAATTAAATAACTAACTTATAAAACTTAAAAACTAAAACTAAAAATGAATAAAAATAATCTTAAAATCAATAACTAAAAACTATTCACCTGCGGCATGGTGCCGTAGATGCTGGCAGCATTTCCTAGCTGTATCGCAATGCGAAGAAGCTGCCAGCTCTACCTTCATATTAATACATTTGAAAATTGACTATTTTTAGGGCTAATTAAGGGCAGGTGTTTTAACATGACATCTTGATGATAGTAGATGGTAGATTTAAAAATCGTTTAACTATTGTAAAATTATTTTAATTCGGTATTCAGTACAAGAAGCCCTAATTTAGGTAAAACATTAAGCATATAAACGGATTATTATAAATAGATAAAAGAACGCGAAAATAACTTGAAAGGTAAATAATAAAATGAAAACGCGAATCCATCCCCTCGTATAATAACCCCGGCCGGTGTTTGTTTTGATTGTATTAATTAAAACTTGGCCAAGAATCGGGATTAGCACCTTCTTTCCTCCATATTCATGTCTTTAGAAGTGTTTAATTTCATTTATTAAAGGGGTTGTAAGGTAAAGTTTCTTTAATTACAATTATTAGAAATCTCTCTCTCTCTCTTTAGCATTATTATTCCCATCTGATTGTGGGGTCTGCTTTCCTTCGTTCGTCTTTTCTCTCCTCTTCGGTCTTCCTCTTCCTCTGGACCCAGCAATGTCCAGATCCATAGCAACATCCCCGATGTAATCAGGTCTTCTTTTCACGTGTCCAAGCCATCTCAGTCGACTCTCTTGTAGCTTATCGGCGATATCACTGTTTTTTTGGCCATAATTATTGTGCAACGCACGGATTGTGGAGGTTGCGGGTTCAAATCCTGCCGGAAGTGTAACTTTTTCAATTTTTTCCTTTAATATAAAATATGGCATAACTATTGTGTTAACTAGTTTAAAATTAAAACCTACGACAATTTTTTAGAGACGTTAAAGACGAACCCAAATATGTAGATTTCGTATATGTAAGATCTTTCACAGCAATACTAAACAAATTTTTTTTTAGACAAAGTTATAAAAATCATAAATTAATAAGTATTTATTTCTTTCAAAATCTGGTATACAAAACTGGAGATAAAAGATTGAAGAACCGATAGCCGTTTGTCTTATAATTATATATGTAGTGTAGTGTAGTGTAGGAGATACGATTTCAAAAATCGATGAAACCTCGGGTAGCCCTTAATTCAAACCCTAAAGCGTTTTCTCATCTTCCATGTGTCCAACAAAATGTATCGGTGAAACAAACCCTTGTCCATATTCAATCCACTATTCCCACAACTCTTATTCAATAACCTAATTTATTCCCCCAAAGCAACTTAACCCGAAAATAGAAAAAAAGATAAACGCAGCAATAATTTACCCGAGCGGGGAAATTTACCCACGAGGCGGGGAAAATACCCCAAATTAGCATAAGGATGTACTTACCACATACGTTGAGTGAATATAAGATGTGTTCAATTTAATTGGACACCATAATGGTGTAATACCGTTTTTTTGTGGGGTAAATGACTTCATCTTGTTTTAGGAATATTTGGATGGTAATTTTATGTTTGAGGGATGTTTTTCGGTTATGACCAGGAGTACTTATATATTTTTCTGTGATATAGTGTGTAAACTGTTATCGTTACACAAGTTAAGGTACCTATTTATTAAGGAGGTAGCTACCAGGGGTCAAAGCTAAGATAATTAATAATCGTTTATGGACAAGCGCTGATTGAAAAGTAAAAGTGTATTGAGAATCGAGTTTGTTGCCGGTCCCATATTGGGATACCCTCCTACAATTTAGGAGGGAATTAAATCTTCTCGGGTCCGTGGTGTAGGGTTGGAGCCGGCGTAGTTTTTATCGCGTATATATATATATCTTTACTTGGAAATAATTGTAGTGTATAACTAGCCTTATGAACCGATTTTGCATGTACAACCAGCCTTAAAGTTTGTAGTCTATGATTGTTCATTATTTTAGTATGTGGGTATTTTTGCACTTTGTAATTTTTCCTCAGTCACCCGTTGACCACGAACGCTGTAAAGAGATCGAAACGTCGGGATGTATTATAAATTCAATATACGCGATATAATCCGTTTTCATAGTTTTATTTCATGAGTAACTATCGCGGTAACCGAAGACAATATTATGTATTGAGAATATTGAGATAACAGATGTGACGGAAAGTAACTTTTAATATTCCATACATTGTTTGTTTCAATTGGGGTTTCCTATAAACGATATTTGTATGCCGTCTAGACATCTAAAACCTATTTTCAAAAATGTTTCAAACATCATTTTCCGCACAATTTTTTTTTACAAGGACGGCAAAGGAATGGAATCCGCTCCCGCCATCTGTATTCCCTGATCAATATGACCTCGGTCTTTTTAAAACAAGAGTGAAGGCTGTTACTGTACCGGTGAGCTCCATCTTAGGCCCTGTCTTCACTTTCCATCAGGTGTGACTAGGGCCAATCGCCGATCAGTTTATAATAAAAAAAAAATGAGCAATTAATTTTTTTTAATGGATTTGTTGTACAGTTCCCATTTTGATAATTAACTCCCCATTCTATAAATAACAATATTTTTAGTTTATACTTTAACAATGTGCACGACATGTGTTCTTTAATTGAATTCGAAATAGAGTGTTTAACTCGGGTGTAAGGTACCCAAAAACATACTTTTTTTTTTTAACTGATCGGCAATTGGCCCTAGTCACATCTGATGGAAAGTGAAGACAGGGCCTAAGATGGAGCTCACCGGTTCAGTAACAACCTATTCACTCTTATTTTAAAGAGACCGAGGTCATATTGAAAAAGTACAAAGCTCTAGAGCAGAAACATATCATTTTCTGCACACCTTTTAGAAGAACAACAACTTTCAGAGCATGAGAAATGAAAAATAAAGTGCTGGACACCCTGGCCCGGACTTAGGTCGTTCTAACGTGCTAGGGGCCCACTGACTATCAGTCCGCCGGACGATATCGGCCTGTCATTGTCAGTTAGAACAAAAATTTGACAGTTCCGAACAACTGACAGGCCGATATCGTCCGGCGGACTGATAGTCAGTGGGCCCCTTAAATTCAGTCACATTTCGACAAAATTCGAAAGAATACTAAACCTTGCAATGTTTTTTTGAGAAGCCGGTGTCTTGCACGTTCAAAATTGTTTTATCTCCAATCATCCACACCTAAAGAGTAATCCCTCTCGGTGCAACAATAAAGCGAGCGTAAAAAGCGGAATATCAGTCAATGGTGGGATATCTCAAAGCCTGGTTTTTATCCTACTTGACTGGTAATGTGGTGAATACATACATGAGAAATCGCGGGAGGGGGTGGGGAGGCTTTGTTGTCTTTACGTAGGGCTGGCGCTAAGGAAGATTATATTCCTCAATATACATGCATGTGCAATTTATAAGTATTTCTATTTTTAATTTTATTTGTAATGAATTGACGTTGTTGTATTAGGATTATTTAAATTATATGCATGTACCTGATGTACCCTACTTGTAAATGTAATTTACAAAAGTTTTGCATGTTGGCTTTATGTCGACTGAATACTGACTCTAAAACTGTATTAAGACCTAATTGTAACGTATTCTGGCAAATAAACATTTCTATTTCTATTTCTATCTCTATCTCTATCTCTATCTCTATCTCTATCTCTATCTCTATCTCTATCTCTATCTCTATCTCTATCTCTATCTCTATCTCTATCTCTATCTCTATCTCTATCTCTATCTCTATCTCTATCTATATCTCTATCTCTATCTCTATCTCTATCTCTATCTCTATCTCTATCTCTATCTCTATCTCTATCTCTATCTCTATCTCTATCTCTATCTCTATCTCTATCTCTATCTCTATCTCTATCTCTATCTCTATCTCTATCTCTATCTCTATTTCTATTTCTATTTCTAATGATAGATACAAAGTAGAAGACATGAACAACAACAGTAGTAGTGTAAATTTCATTCGATATCGTGACGTGACGCACGTTCACGTTTGCGTTATGTCTATTTTTGTATAGGATTTTGAGTTTCCAAAACGTTCCGCTTGGCGCGCTGTTCAAAAACCTATACAAAAATAGACATAACGCAAACGTGAACGCTCGTCAGGTTATCGAATGTAATTTATGTACACTTGGGGTTCAGTTTATTGTTACGGAACAATATGTGCCATTCTCAATCAAAAGGGTACTTATTGTCGCTTGTCAATAAGCGATATTTTCATGTAGCTTCAATTTGAAATCAACCTTACCGACAACCGACAATGTGGTACCTTTTGGTTGAAAACGTTACATATTTTCAATATTTTTAGTCGACTAGTGGTTAGCTAAGACGATGAAGTTATTTCAAAGGGATACTTTTTAGTTATTATAAAATAAATAAACAAAACTCGCGGACCGAGGGTTCCGTACTTTTTAGTATTTGTTGTTATAGCGGCAACAGAAATACATCATTTGTGAAAATTTCAACTGTCTAGCTATCACGGTTCATGAGATACAGCCTGGTGACAGACATACAGACAGACAGACGGACAGACGGACAGCGAAGTCTTAGTAATTGGGTCCCGTTTTTACCCTTTGGGTACGGAACCCTAAAAAATGCTACAGAGCGCGGTGCTACTTCGGACGAACTTTGCTACAAACTTTCGTGGTTGACGATACTACGGGCTACGGCGTAGTGTAATATGTAAAGATTGTAAAGCATTATATATTTTTTAGTAATATTATTTATTAAATATACGCTTGTTGCAATGCCTACTTGAATAATAGTACATTACGTTACAAGTGCGAATAATAGGAAATTCGAAACGAGTGGCGATAACTCTAAGAACAAATTAAATTATTTTCTATGAAAATATTTTAATTTGTGGTTTTTCAAGTAGACACACTACTATTTAAACTATAAACTGAAATAAATATCATATACGAAGGAAAAAATGACCAAAGCCTCCAGTGTCCAGAGCTGGAATCGAACCAGCGTACCCCGTTTACCATACTGTTCTACCTTAGAGATGGCCAGGGGGCGCCACAAGCCTTCGGGAATTGTCATATACTTGGAAATTTCGACCCATGCCACCGTGGCCGGATAGCCGAGCGGTTCAGGCACCTGTCCGGTAAACGGGGTACGCTGGTTCGATTCCAGCTCTGGACACGAGTGGCGATAAATTTAAACACGACCGAAGGGAGTATTGTACAACGTTTTACAGTATATATGGCCCTTTAAATTTTTGACATAGCCACGTAAAGTGCTAATTATCGCACTAGTGCGGTAAAGTAGTACCATATGTACTATTGTACTGTAAAGCATATTTGAGTTGAGTTTGTTACTTAATAATAAATATTTTTTTATTTCATTTAAAAACTCTGTCATGTGCACCCCTACGCTCCGTAAAACCTCCGTCCAAGTCTGTCCTATTTCCACCGTACATAAGCCTTATATACTATATACCGCTGTTTCAGACTGTTTTCTGATTTGCGCACCGAGGGAATCCTTATGTACCCGGTCAGTTATTTAGCTGCCTTATGTATATAAATTGGCTAAGTTTTTTGATGAACTTTCAGCTTTGAAATGAATGAGAGTTGGAAAGTTGGTGCTTGTTAATAGGAAATTGAGGTGTTTTTGCAGAGTTATAAAATAAATTCGCAGATGAAAGAGCAAGTGTGATGGACATAAACATAGAGATGGGAGCTTATTAAGAAAATGACTACCAGCCATATCGTTCAAACTTCAACGTTTGACGATTTGCCTGGCAACGTTTTGGCATATCAAATAAGTAGGCAGATCATGAAAAGCCGGCATTTCATGATCTGCCTAGCGAACACCAGCCATATCGTGCACACCTCAAGGCACTTCGATAACGTTGCTCCAGCAGCTTTTTTCATTCAAGTACAAACCGGTTCTATGAATTGACCAAATATTTACTTTTCGCTGCAGTGCCAGTAGTCTCCAGGTTTTTAAAAAAACCGGCCAAGTGCGAGTCGGACTCGCGCCCGAAGGGTTCCGTACCATTACGGAAAAAAACAGCAAAAAAATCATGGGAGCCCCATTTAAATATTTATGTTATTCTGTTTTTAGTATTTGTTGTTATAGCGGCAACAGAAATACATCATCTGTGAAAATTTCAACTGTCTAGCTATCACGGTTCATGAGATACAGCCTGGTGACAGACGGACAGACGGACAGCGGAGTCTTAGTAATAGGGTCCCGTTTTTACCCTTTGGGTACGGAACCCTAAAAACTGGAAAAACCAATAACAAAAGACGCAATAGATAAAATGCATATACACTTCCGCAACTAGAATACCCATCACCCCACCACAATAAACATAACAATTTATTGTTGTCAAATTAATTAATGTGTACGGTGACCACGCAATCTGGTAATGGCGGACCGGGTCGCCGTATCTCATTACCCTGGCTGAATACATTGGGAGACACTTACGGATTTTACGGTTTTTATACCTGAAGATAAGAGATGAAAACAGTTTTATTTTTATTTTTGTAAAAGGTTTTATGGTGTTTTGCATAAATAATGTTAGGAATAGTAAAAAAAAAAACGGTTAAGTGCAAGTTCGTTTTACTTGCGCACCGAGAATCCGTACAACCTTTCAATTATTTCATGCAACTATAAAAACGAAAGATTTTTGACTAGAAGTATTTGTGTGAAAAGATTTCAAATATTTTTCTTTTTATTGAAAGGTGTCTTAAGCCTAATCTCATAGAAATTACAAGTACAATAAACACGCGCAAAGGTACGAGTAGTTAAATTGCTAACTTAATTCGGAAATATTTTTGTTTATAAAAAAAAAGATACTGGTGTGATTTTATGTATGTGTTCCGAAACGTCGAGATGAATCCGTTTACCTATATAGTTATATTTCATGAGTAACTATCACGATAACCGAAAATAATATTTTTTAATACAGTTGCTCAAAAAGTGCTACTTTTCGTGGCTGTTTAGCGTGCGGAAAGTTGGTTTTCGCGAACTAGTGCTTTTTACTTTTCCAGCTTTTTTAAATTTTTACTTGTTCCAATTCATGACTACTTATTGATGAGTGTTAATATTAGTTTCCTTTAAACGTCGTAATCAACATAAAAACCTACTTTTAATGTAAAAATACGAAAAATATGCATATTTCATATTTTATTACTTACCTCTTCATCATTATAAGTATTATATCACGTTTATTTTTTAATGTTGAAAAACCGTTCTTAATAAGTTGAAAGAAGTCAAAGAAGAGGCGTATTTTCTTACTGCAAGAATGTTTTAAGTTTCCAAAGGCAACATTCGATATTGTTTTTATAATACGATACACAAATAATCGTAAATAACGAAATTTGGGTAATAATAGTACAATGTTTTAATATTTACAATTGTTTCTGTCTTATAGATTATAGAACATGCATTTGAAAAAAAACTTTCATTGAAGTGAGTTCAATGATAATAACAAAATCTATTCTAGTCGAATAAAAGCTAGAAAAACACCTCTTCATAATGTCAATGGCAATGATGTCACAGAATTAATAATATAAAAGTTTCGAATTCCATTCCTTACTTGTTGCTTTTCTTATTTTTTCGCAACTGTATTAAAAAACGTCGTTCGATACACGTGCGGATATGTCATTCTTCACTCGTCCCGAGTCTTGCCACTCGCCTACGGCTCGTGGCAAGATATCTCGGTACTCGTGGAGTAATGACATACTTTCCGCACTAGCATCGAAATGTACTATTCCCATGTTATTCTATATTCTTGATTCCATTGTTAACTTTCTACTACACTCGGGTGCAAAGAAATCGGACCACCCCAGCATTTTTAACATTTTTTCAATTTCTGTAATAACTGAAAGCTCGATCATGATAATTTAAATACCACGTGGTAGATAATTTTCTGCCCTATCAAATGACGTCAATGTTCAGGGGTGGGGATGGATATTGTGCAAAATATGGGCCTGGAAGTCACCCCCCTCCAACTGCCTCATTAACGCATGCACTAATTGACCACTTATCATTAGGTATAAAACCAGTTTAGGTTAAAAATGCTGGGGTCGTCCGGTTTCTTTGCACCCGAGTGTATTCTTTCAAATGGATTTTACTAAGTTTGTATTTGTATTAAGTGTCGGCGTATCTTCATCTATACACATTTTTTCCTTTAATATAAAATTTGGAGTATCGCTCGCAGACGTATCTGCATGTAAAAAAATTGGTTTAGGGTTATCATCATCATAATTTAAGAGCATGGCTCTTGTCGGTGGAGTATGAGCCAGTTTTCGCGGTCCTCGGCCAGGTTCTTAGGTCGGCTAGAGTCATTCGACTCTTAACAATAAGTATTTATTGTTAAGAGTTAAAAATATATCCTATAATTCTTTGCCGCTCAGATTCATCACTAACTAGTATAAAAAAAAGTAACTTCCTGCTGTCTGGATGTATGTCTGTCCCTATGTATGATTAGATCTTTAAAACTACGCAACGGATTTTGATTGAGTGATTCAAGAGGAAGGTTTACATGTAATACATCAGCATTGCACCCGTGCGAAGCCAGGGCGGGTCGCTAGTATAATATAAAAACAATTTTTCTAGATTAACCGCGCTTATTTCACCAAAATAAATACAAGAATACCTCCAATCGTCGAAATACAAAGCTTTAACGTAAGGGTTTCCGTTCAAGTGGCATGAATAATCATGAAAAACCGAGTCTCATTAAAGCAACCGCAGCGTGGGCACCCTATTCAGTAGTCCTGATAAAAGTAATCTGGGAGATGGTCGTAGCGGCGGTGAGCAGTGGACCTTTGCTGTGTTAGCAACTTATTAGCAAGTTTGTGGCTGGATGGACCTCTGATGGTTTGATAGAATGACTATGGGAGATCGGTTTGCGTTAGTAACTCTAGGTACCTAGGTACTACTGTTTTTTTTGGAAATAACACGAATGTAGGTTCTCACTTATTTAATAATAGTTATTTAGGATACAAATGCGAAATACGCAACGAGTGGCATTCGACACGAGATTCATATTATACATGACCTAACTAAAATACCTACTACGACCAATAAAGTCTTAATTATGTCTATTTCTTGCCTTTATTTTACAACTGAAAAATGTTCTTCAGAAAATCTTCAGCTTCACCAGAATCTGCCTTCCACTTTATTTGCTCCCGCTGAAAGCGGTTGGCTCGAGTTGGATGTCAAGCCCCGCATTTATATTCCAGCTTTTTCCCTGATGCTTGTTTGTTTTATTTGGTTTTATTTTCGTTTGCGGTTGGTGGCGCTAAAATTGAAAACTTGAAAAATAATTTCGAAATTTAGTTCTTACATATTTGTGTATATACAGGCTGGGTAGAAAATAAATACATTCCCGTTGCCATGGTTTTGAGGTTTTGTGATTATACTGAGCAACTTTTACTATGGGACCAACCACGAGACGAGAGAGGCCTAAAATTTAATTTGTGATACAAGCTTTTATCGCTGATTGTACTTTTCTTTCAACAGGCAACTAAAAGTCATCGAGACAATTCTAACCTACAATTATAAAGGTTGCGTTGTTATCACAGTTCCTATGTCCATCTGTGTCCAACATCAGATCAGCTCGATGGTACAACAGAATAAAACCGTACAGAAAGGAAACTTCCTACAAAACCGAAGTTTGACAGCGGTTCAGGGACGAACCATGCTGTCCCTTTCTTATGTATCGCACTATCTCTTTCGGCTATTTAGGGTTGTCAAAATTCAAGTCATTATCTTATCTGTGGTCGTCCACGCAAAGGGACGTCAAGTTGTGCCAACCCTAATAATTGCTCGGAGCAATGCCGAGACGAACGGAGCCGAGAATACCCGAAAGGAGGAGTTTCGCACCCCTGATGATACCATAATATTGTATTTATAATGAGAAGTGGGTTTAATTTAACTGGAACACTTGCATGTTCCAGATGGGAACAAGAAGTTTTTAGAGACTTGACTTTTTGAAAACAAACCACAAATTAAATAGGAAAAATACTGTTTTATATAGTTTAAGTACAATGGTATGGGAATTTTGAGTAGTGTGGTTTGTGTGGCGATAGGAAAGCAAGTGTGTGAGCTGAAGTATCCGGCAAAGTGCCGCGAGGATGCGGAGCTGATTATCACGCGATATTTAGTTGTTATAATTGGGTGTGGCTCGATACAATGCAAATATGTGCTCTCTGTAGTGGAAATATGTTTGAATTTAGAATAGACATAGAATTAAATGGTAGGTAAACCGCGAAACGGCGTGAACAGCAAGATTTGACCCGAACATACAGTCAACGTACATAAAAATATTGCAAGTAAAATAAAGGCGTCTAAAAACCTTTCCAAAAACTTATAGGTAACTTAAGTGCCCACAATATCCAGCATCTGCATGAAAGTTCCCCCAACTAAAGCCTTTAGTAGCAACCGCGCCTGTTCCCGACGGCCACTTGTCATAAGTTGCCGTGATAAATCGACACTGGCGACATCTTCCGGGACGTTACTGTCCCTTATGTACCTTTATTTACTTTCTTTACAGGCAAATCTGGACTCTAATAATGTTAAATAAGGTTGGGATTTGATCGTAAATGCTAATTTGATGATGTCTGTGGAGGTAATTGTTTGAAGTTGCCTTTTGGTGTTTTATGGCGTCTTCCTTATTTCTTATGCTATACTATAGATAAAAATATGTGTTATTTACTGTATAGATTAAAAGATAAGCTATCGAATGTATAAAACTTAATTTAAACAAATAGTATGTTAATATCTAGATGCTTAGAGCTTAAGAGTTATTTCGTCTTAAGTTTGATACCGCAAGTCATCATTTTGTGTATGACACCACATGACACCTATTTAACTTAGGTACCTATATATAGCTACCTTGAAAGCTGAGCGTATTAATCAAGATCTACCTAGTTATTTCCTACAAAAGTTATATTAACTATTAAACTGAAATATTGAATGTTCACAGGCAATAAAACGAAATAAACACGGAAACTACGTAAACAAATAAACATGAATTATTAACGCGTCCGAACACCGCGGCGCTGCCATCCATCAATCTGTTACGTTTTGCCGCACAATTATCTTACTAGTTCCGCCGCTCCCCGCTAGATGGAGCGCTCCTCATTCATTATGCATACTGATGACCCACCGTAATGAACCCAGCTTTATTCCCCAACATTTTCTTATGAGAATTTGGCAAGAACCAAGAAGATTAGGAGAAAGAATGGCTTGATAAAAGCAGTGTTTCGGTTTTATACCAAAGTAGGCAATTTGTGTGTTTATTTGTTGATAAAAGCAAATAAAATGTAGCGTTCGAATCCCTTTGACTACGCTGGAAAATTTGGCGTCTAAAGAAAATATATCAAACGGCCGGTGGGCGAGGGTAGGTATAAATAAAAAAAAACACTATTTACACGTCAAAAGACGAGGGTGAAGCGATCGCTTTTCAATATTTTTGTTTCGATGTATTTATTAAAGTGGAAGGGGAGGTAGTGGACCCTCAATGGGATGGAAACAGACAGTTTTCGAAATTACAGAAGCCATCTTTTTAGGGTTCTGCTGGGACCTCAGCTGTCCGTCCGTCCGTCCGTCCGTCTGTCTGTCCGTCTGTCACCAGGCTGTATTTTATGAACCGTGATAGCTAGACTAGTATTTCTGTTGCTGCTATAACAACAAATACTAAAAACAGAATAAAATAAATATTTAAGTGGGGCTCCCATACAACAAACGTAGTTTTTTTGCCGTTCTATTGTGTAAGGGTACGGAACCCTTCGTGCGCGTGGCCTAATCGCACTTGGACGGTTTTTGTATTAGAATTTCGTTGTACCCACACAAAAAAGATGGCTTTAGTAGTATGTAGAATAAAAAAATACGTGAAAATTTAAAACATTTCTTAGTGAACATTTGTCTGTAGATAATGTTAAAAAGAAGAGGTTTTCTTATTAAACATACACAATGAACTGAAAAATTACTTCACCTTTTATGACAGGCGAATATTAAATTAAACGACTTCATTGATAATATCTTTCTCTAACGTTATTTATTATTTTAAACTATTGCACAATTTTTTTTTTTTTATACTTCGTCGGTGGCAATCAAGCATACGGCCCGCCTGATGGTAAGCAGTTACCGTAGCCTATGAACGCCTGCAACACCAGAGATATTACACGCGCGTTGCCGACCCTTTAAAAACCTGTACACTCCTTTTTTGAAGAACCCCATACTGTAGCCCCTCGGGAAAACCTCGGCAGGGAGCTCATTCCACAGCCGAAGCGTACGCGGGAGGAAATATAACAAATAAAGAACAAATGGCGGACTTAATGCCTAAAGGCATTCTCTACCAGTCAACCATCAGGCTAAACAGAAACAGTTGCAGGCATTGAACAAAAAAAAAACGTTAGCGGTTAGGTTAGCTGGGACCCCGAGTAAGATACGAACAAACAATTTTTCATTTATCCGTCTAATCTAACAGTTTTCCAAGTGCATTATAAACTAAGAGCACAAACAAACCACTAATCCACTTACAGGAAGTCAATACTTGATAAATTACTCGATCGGTCTCGCCAAATTAAGAAGGGATGTTATTATGCACCCCCTCGCCACTGGCCGACGATTTATGTCCGAGATGCCCGTTATGTTTTACTGTTATAGCGTTATTTTATAACGCTATTGATATAAATGCTTTTGGGATTTCAATTTCGGATGTGTGAAGTGTTTTTTGAGAATATTGATTAAGGCGGTTCCCTGAGCCAGAAGGCGAAAAATCTCCTTATATGATCCTGTTTTTCTAAGAGGCGTTGATATTCGTAGACGTGGAAAAAATATATGTAGTTATTGACTATATTATCTTTAACAACATAGCTTCCGATACACGAATTATGACACTTCGCTCGATACAATTATTTCCCAAAGTAACCTCTAACTCGGACTTTTAATCATACTTTACTCGGTTATTTATTATGTGATACTATAAACAAAAAAAGAAGAAAAAACAATCTTAACATAAATAGTAATTTCATAGCTTTAGAATTTCGATATTGTTAGGTAACGTTTTTAAAATAAATAAAAAACCGACAAAATTCGATCAAAATTGACACTTGGCTCGTATGTTCTCTCCCGTTCTTTCTTGCGAAATGTGACAAAGACAGCGGCAAACCGATGGAACGGTCTTAAGCTTGTTTGTCCTCAGTATATTGCTCCATAAATAGAAATATAAAACAATGACTATGATAGCAATAATGTTCACTTAATAAACTAAAACGAGAAAGTTATATGGGTATAAATACTAAAAGAAATATTTTTTTAACTCGCTACTTAGGTGAAAATTATAATTACCAAACGAAATCAAATTCTAGATTAATTTTGTTTGAAGAAGATGCTCCTAGACACCACCAGAGATCCTAGAGCTGGCTCATTCCTTGGCCAAAGGATCGGAATTGCCATTCAGCGGGGGAATGTAGCCAGCATTATGGGCACCCTTCCGCAGGGATCAGATCTGGGGCTTTTTTAGTTAGTTCTAATTTAGTTGTAATTGATTTTATAAGGTTTTAGTTTTATTTTAATTTAAGATTAGTTATTGTATTTTAAATGTAATTTGTATGTGAAGTAATTGTTATTTAGTATAGTTAATTGTAATTTTAATTTTGACCTTAATTCATTTTGTTTATAACTTAATATTTTACTAAAGAAACTTTTACATGCATTTATATGATCTCGATGTAAAGAATAACTTTGCTCTTTGGTTGCATGAAGGGTCAGTTGCAGCAAACCGTCTGTCACCGTTTTAGCTATCGCTAAATTTTTATTGTATGGAAAGTTTCATAGTTCTCTGTTGTACGTTGATCAGTCTGTTAATTGTGGTTGGTGCAACTAGCCCTAAATATTGCGTATGTATTAAACCAATGTAGGTATTTACAATATGTTACTCAATGAATTAATAAGAAATGTAATTTCGAAGCATTTGTCGTGCATATAAAATTACTTAGCAACAAAACGAACCATTACTGTTAATGACAATTACAACTAAGTGTAAACAATCCGGTCTCATCCAAGTTAAAGTAACAGAGTAACATCAATTAGCAACAGTCGGGGTTACTATCGCAGTTGCGAAGTATCTGCAACTAATTACTCCCCGATTAACATACGCGCTCGATCGCCACCCTATTGTGCGCTGCCGCAACTCAAAGGATGCCGCGGGTTTACCATAAACTGGGGTTACTTTGATTCACGGGGTAACATTGATTATCAATTCACCATTAGGTACTGTTAATGGCAATTCCTACAACTGAGTGTAAATAATCCAATCTCATCCAAGTAACATCAATTAGTAACCCCAACTGTTGCTAATTGATGTAACTTGGATGAGATTGGCAACAGCAACAATTAGCAACAGTTGGGGTTACTTATTTCTGTTACTATCTGCACGCTAATCTTCTTCTTATCTGCACGCTAATGTTCGAATTTGCATTGCGTTATTATTTATTATAAAGAATGACGTTCAAATTTTGAACAGATGCAAATCTGAAAAACAAAGGAATTTGATTTGACCTCATTTATAGTAGCCGAGTCGATATTACTGAGTGTGTGATTAAAAGCCGCAATGGCGTTCGTAAAATGCGGTTCCTGAACACATCATAAATAAATGATGTGTGTAGATAAACAAGTTAATATATGTATGTACATAATTACAATTTTCAAACTCCAATGCAAAAAAAGGGGTGGTATACTATACCTATACTAGTATGTTTGACACCAACAAATAAAACGCTCACGCTTTGGTCTGAAGCAAAGTATATTCATTCATTCAATGTCTGTCTGTGGCATCGTAGCTCTCAAATTGATGCGGTTTTTTAGGGTTCCGTACCCAAAGGGTAAAAACGGGACCCTATTATTACCAAGACTCCGCTGTCTGTCTGTCCGCATGTCACCAGGCTGTATCTCATGAACCGTGATAGGTAGACAATTGAAAGTTTCACAGGTGATGTATTTCTGTTGCTGCTATAACAACAAATACTAAAAACAAAACAAATGTTTAAGTGGGGCTCCAACAACAAACGCGATTTTTTTTGCCGTTTTTTACGTAATGGTACGGAACCCTTCGTGCGCGAGTCCGACTCGCCCTTGGCCGGTTTTTTACATGAAAGCGAGTTTACTTGCGGTGGTGCTTAGCTATGTTTAATAACAATATATACAGAAGTTTGAAAACTTTTCGTTATTTTTAAAAATGATGTAAGGTAGTTTTGGTATAAAAAATATTTTTTTGGCATAATGTATTTCGTACGGCATAAAATATTTAGTGAATGTTAAAATCGCTAGTCGTCTATAACTTACATAACTTGCTCTACGATGCCACAGTCTCCACAATAAGTCGGTTAATCCCAATTCTTATCTGCGCGCTAATGTTCGCATTTGCATTGCGTTACTCACAAAAAGCCCGATTTAAATACTTGGAAAGTGTTGCCACCTCAAAAGAAGGGTTGGGTCTTACTCAAGATGTGAGTATTTTAGTTGGCTAAGGCTCACGAAGAATATTTAAATGATCATTTTGTTTTTCTACATCATTTTCAACTGTTGGAAATTTAATCAGAAATATCCCCTTTTTCACCACGGTGACAGGTGCGACAATTGTAAAACATCAATGTTGCTGACGTCACAGGCATCCATGGGCTACGGTTACCGCTTACCAGCGGGCGGGCTGTATTCCTGTTTGCCACCATTATTGAAATATTTAAAAAAACTTTATTATATCGGCAAAAAACAGGTACGTTTATGAAGATGATGATGACCATTGTCACAAGATTTATAAGAATTTTCGGTAATTCTTGACAGGAAATAAGTTCTGTGTCGGAATTTTGCGACAATTGTCGTGTTTCTTGTGACAATTGTCATTGACATCGCAAAATAAGTACTTATTTATTGGCGATATAATGGAGCTTTTTATTTTTTATTAAAATGTTGGTGGCAAACAAGCACACAGCCCGTTCGATGGTAAGCGGTTACCGTAGCCTATGGAGGCATGTGACGTCAGTAATAGTGATTTCGACAATTGTCTCACCTGTCACCGTGGTGAGATTGGGGTCAGATATAGTAGTGTCTGGCATCTTCATAAGACCGCATTGCCAAAATCCTATGTATTTTATCATTAACGTACCATTTGGATTCAGACTATACCAACATTACTGATGCTGCCGACTGCGTTGCTGCTCTTATAGATATGTTATATTTTAAAAGTAGATGTGAGATGTCCTTTAGCAAGTTTAGCGCTAAAATATTCTTGACAGATAGGTATGACGTATTTACGAATTGTAACATAAAAACAAAAAAAAAACACTATTTGTAATTCAAATTACTAAGTACATAAACTGGTACTCTTATAGTTATTTATTTTTATATGTATAACTTCAAAGCACCCAATAAAATATGTACACTTCCAAAAATTCCTTAACCGGCAACACCGAAGGTAAATTAAGAAGATTTGCAAAAATGCTTCGGAACACGAAATCAAAGGCGACGTTAATTGGGGGTCTTTGGTATGCTAATGCCAGCGCCCTCTCTCGGCAAATAGACGGACTAAGTCGAGTCTTGTTTATTACATTCGGGGGTTCGATTTTAAAATTGTTAAAGAATTTTGTTACGGGCTTAAGATGATTTTAGTTCAATACTTACTGTACAATGTAAAGTAAATCCGAAATGGCTCTATATTTTTAATCAGTGTCCTGTATGTCAAATACATTTTTATTTGAAGTACGGCGGTGAGTGCGAGTGTAGCCCCTGGAGGCATATTCTGAATGTAATAACATTTTACGAATTAGATCTGGGTGCGTAGCCAAGATGACATATCGTTCGCTCCGTGGCGAACGATACGGTAGTCTCTCTCTATCACTCTTCCATGTGCGACAGAGACAGTTGCGTTTCGTTCGCTATGGAGCGTATACGATTGACACATTGGCTAAGCACCCTGGATTTGTTATGGATTATGGATACGATCCATAAGTATCAATAGTGACATTTCTGATTGAAGAACCGTCATTAGTCATTACATATGTATTCGTAGATTTAAGTTACTATTTATATAGTAAATAAGTAGTTATAAGTTTTAAATAAGTAGCTTTGGCGTAAGCTGTACCTAATGTTGAAGTTTACAGTTCAAACATACTTTATTTATGTAGGCATATATGTATATTATCTTAAGCTAATTATCAGAGCAATTTATTGATGTTAATATTATTCCATAATAATATTGAATTATTATACAAATATAAATTTAATACCAAGAATTACACAAACAGATCGTCAAACATAATTTTTTTTTGTATAAAATACTAGTCTTGAATGTTTCTAGAATAAAATCGAAATGTCAAAAAAACAACAACAAAAAAAGTTTGCAATAATCGAATTAAACTATCGTGAGACATTTAACTTAACTAACTTAGCGGTTTCACTCATGTGCTTTTAGTCACTCGCGCGACATGTGACCTAGGCTCTCCGAAACATGTCGCGCGAGTGACTAAAAACACGTGAGTGAAACCGCTAAGTTAGTTAAACAAAAGAAGTACATACATTGGAATATCTTGTTATATAACTTGATTCGATAAATAAATGGCTAAATGCTAAACAACAACCGATATTATTCACTTACAATAGGTATCCTCGTGCAAAAAAATGTGTTTGATATGATAATGTCCCTTTTTTTAAATCTCAAGCGACGTCATGGGAATGGGACCTCCTTCAATAATTTAATTGACTACCATGTTAATTTAAAAGCTTTTTAATTAATGTTTTTAACACAAGCAAAAAAAAAACGCATTATTCTATATCACTTTTTTCACATTTTAAAATCCTCATCCCAAACTCTACGGAGTTTAAATTGACAGGCTGACGTCCATTTTAATTTTGAATATATTATAGGGTATTTTTTAAAAGTTGCCCGTGCGTCTGTCCGATTTCCGCGGCTTGTTTAATTTCCCATTTATTAATTTTCTTGACGTAAAATATGCGGAAAAGTTCCCGTGGAAATAGATACGTTCATTTGAATAAGGGAATGTTTGTAACCAATCTTTTTAATTAAGTTTTCGGCTTTGATTAAACTTTCAGGCGTATTCTAATATTAATAACAGGATATGAATTCGATCTGGATTAGATATGGATCTGACCTATCAGTGTCAAGTGGCATTTATTCAACCAAAAACGTCACTTTTGACACTGACACTGACAGATCAAATCCATATCTAATCCAGCTCTAATTCATATCCTGTTGAAATAAAACTATGAAAACGGATTATATTGCGTATATTGAATTTATAATACATCCCGACGTTTCGAGCCCTTTAATCCTGTTATTAAAATTAGAATACGCTTGTTTGTTTTATGTAAAGTTGAAAAGGAATATGAAAATGAAAAAAAATAAAAATTAAAATACACCTAGTTTTAGTCTGAATGTAGTGAGTAATTATTTGATACATTTATTTGTAAAGAGTATAATTATGACAAGACATTAGATTTTTGAAGGCGAATGAAATGACAAATTTAATAGAGAGTTCCTTTATCGATTATTTCAATTGTCGATGATCCCACATACTAGTAAAATCTCCAAGCTTTGTCAATTTACGATGATTTAATTGCTCCTTATTTCTGGAACAATAAAATGATTCATCTAACTGTAATTAAAAGTCAGATTAAGCTATTTTCTTAGAGATAATCCAAAAAATCCTTGGCTGTTTTGTCAATTAAATTACCTTATTTCGACATGACCATAGATTTTAATAACAAAACTTCCGTGAGGCACTGACATATTAAATATATTAAATCGGGTCACTCACTTTTATAAAGGGACTCTATAAACGTGAGCGACCAGGTATAATATATTAAGCCGGGTCACTCACGTTTATGAAGTGACTTTATAAACGTGAGTGACACGATTTAATATATTTAATATGACCATAGATTCTCTGGAGGGCTCGCATCTCGCATTTCAAAATAGTATATCTTTCCCTACTTACATAATACCCAATAATATACAGTGTGGAAAAAATGTATGGGCCCTGGAGGGAAAGTACCTTATAACCTTAACTTAGCTCATTTTACTTAAAGGAAATATTCTTTTATTTTAAAAAAGAAACAATACTGCATTCAAAGATTTTTTTAATTAACTTGTCTCGCCCGGGAATCGAACCGACTTAAAAACATAAAAAATTACTAAATACTGATTTAAGCTTTCACGATTTTTACTCATTATTGATTTTATTATTGATTTTTACGCGATTAAGTCCCGTCGTTGTAAATAATAATAAAAAATACTAAATGTTCGTTATATGGATATTTTGTACGATAGGTGTATAAGACCTAAATGTATCGACTAGTGGAATAAAATAGCGAGTATTTTTTAGTCGGTTCGTTTCCCGGGCGAGACTGAGCGAATTAAAAAAACTTTGAATGCAGTTACGTTTCCTTAATAAAATAAAAGTGTTTCCTTTGAGTAAAATGACCTAACTTAAGGCGGTTCCCTGAGCCAGAAGGCGAAAAATCTCCTTATATGATCATGTTTTTCTAAGAGGCGTTGATATTCGTAGACGTGGAAAAAATATATGTAGTTCTTGACTATATTATCTTTAATAACATAGCTTCCGATACACGAATTATTACACTTCGTTCGATACAATTAATCCCAAAGTAACCTCTAACTCGGACTTTGAATCAAACTTTACTCGGTTATTTATTATGTGATACTATAAACAAAAAAAGAAGAAAAAACAATCTTAACTTAAATAGTAATTTCATAGCTTTCGAATTTCGATATTGTAAGGTAACGTTTTTAAAATAAATAAAAATCGACAAAATACGATCAAAATTGACACTTGGCGCGCATGATCTTTCCCGTTCTTTCTTGCGAAATGTGACAGTGACAGCGGCAAACCGATGGAACGGCCTTAAGGTTTTAAGGTACGTTCCCTCCAGGGCCCATTATTCTTTTCCACCCTGTATATCTGTTAAGGAATACAAGCGACATCTACCATCCAATAGTTAAACTAATACTATCTATAATCTTCCAAGTGAATTTATACAAGTGAGGACACAGCCCCAAGATGTGTATCGGTGCATAAAGTTAGCGGTCCGAACCAAAACATCACCCATTTATATAAACCGTATTATAAATTTATAATCGCTATTATTATGATGAATAAAACCAATTATAGTTAATAAAAATGGCATTAATCTCAGGCAATTATTTTTTATCAATGTCGTGTAAAATTGTGTATGATGTGAAAACGGAACAATTAAGATATTATTATTTACAACGACGGGAAGTCTTCTCCGAGACCACGGGGACAACGCCGTCCTCGAAACGTCGGAGGTGGGTTTAATACTTATTTTACGCGATTAAGTCCCGTCGTTGTAAATAATAATGAGTAAAAATCGTGAAAGTTTAAATTAAGATATTTTTATAAAACATGCAAGAGATAATCTCTTGTACGCAGCACGCGGTGTTTTTGCGTCTAATTATTCTTCTATTTTTTTTACATGATATGATATATATGTAGGTACGGTCAGCTGCAGAAAAAAGTGCCACGCTGCATTCAAACTTCTATGAAGATAAGATAAGATATATTTATTTGCAAAAATGTAGTGAAGGGGTGGCATCTTTTCCTATTTGTAAATCTAGGAGTCGAAAAAAAGAAATTGTTTGTTTAAACCGCTCCGTCAGTGGTCAGTGGCAATCAAGCATACAGCCTCTCTGATGGTAAGCGGTAGCCGTAGACTATGGACTCCCGTAACTCAAAAGGTGTCACGAACGCGTTTCCATATTGCAGTGTAAATTTTATTGGCCTGGCGTGTCTTTTTCCGAATTTTAGTCATGTAACTCATGCCTACCTATTGTTACGAATTTCGCGGGTCTTCAGGCAAATAGGGTATTACACTGCATTTAATAGTACATTATGATACAAGTGTGCTAAGTTAGTCATAACACACGAGGCGATATTGTGCGCGCGAGCTGTAAGCGAGCGCGCAATAAGAAAGCCGATGTGTGTAATGACCAATGCACGCGCGTTTCATACGACGTTTTTCAACACACTTGCGAGAAAAAAAGAAACTTTCATATTAATCATATTTGAATAGTTTTTACAGTTAGTATTGTGTGTTGCATCTGTCATACTGCCGGCCGCGGGCGGCGAGCCGAGCGGGCCGGCCGGGACGCGCGCCGCGCAGGCGGTCGGGCGCGCCGGTGCCCGCCAGTCCGACCAATTAAAGAAGGCTCCCTTGCCATGCATATTATTAGCAATCAGTTACCTTCTTAACTCAGTCGGATAATATAATGAAAAAGCACGAGTGGAATAATACACTGAAAGAGCACGCGTGTTTAATATCTAGGATTATGAGCCAAAAATCGGTGGAATAAAAACGTCGTTTTGAGCAAGTGTGTTGAAAAATAAATTATTTCACACTATGTATGAAATAAAGCACCAGATAATTATTAGAAAACATAGATATCTGTTATTTTTAAACACAATTTCTATTTGATCAATCGGAAGTATAAAAAGTACCTATGTGAGTTGACCGTAACGTCATTGTGTGATGTTTCATATAAATTCCATATTAGGAAATCGTTTTACAGGTCTAAAAAAGAAACTGATTTGACTAGTAGGATAATAATGTTCGATTTTGTTAGTTTTTTTTTGTTATTCGTTAAAAACAAAAACTAGACTTACTTAAACTTTCACGATTTTTACTCATTATTTTACAACGACGTAATTAATATTGAGGTAATATCGAAAGTTGAAAAATCGAATATTGTGAGTGTTGTGTCGACCCGGTGACATCCCTAGTGCGCAAAACGTTTAAGTTAATAAACAAGACCAGGTGCGGGTAGTTCGAAAAACTCGCGCGCCTAGAAGATGTTGATGTCAACTTTAGCCAGTCTTCTCCGAGACCACGGGGACAACGCCGTCCTCGAAACGTCGGAGGTAAAAGTTAAAACTTATTTTACGCGATTAAGTCCCGTCGTTGTAAATAATAATAAAAACTAGACTTACTCATAATTAGCCTTTTACAAACAATAGCAAAAAAAACTTTTTCTTCCTTTAAAGACCGTGGACGATAAGTTTTTAGCCCTTAGCGTTTCCTATTAAGGCTATCATATCAGCTGCGTTCCACGGTGTGTGCTTTGCACTTCGCTATTGACCTATAACTGTGTGTTATGAATAATAAATTTCATTTCATTTCATTTCATTGCTGTAGGTTTTTGTCACTAGCCAGACAAGAATTCCATTACATATATTATACATCATGTATTTATGTTATTATTATTATTAATTCTTTATTTCAGATAATTATTTTATCCATAGAATTGTTAGTTTGGCTTATGACTACGCTAGTTACTTATAGTACAACCCCAAATTGTCAGATTATCATTAGTCATAATTCTGTAACCGTTAACTTTTCAGGATTTTCGTAAGGTTATCCTATATAGGTTAGGTTAGGTTTGTTTTATGGCAATCCTGAAAAGTTACGCGTTTCCGAGAAAAAAACAAATTATGACTAACGAAAATGTGGACAAACAATACATTATGACTTAAAACTTTATGGGAAACAAGACCCAATTGAAACTTAAATTTTGAACTTAGCCTGCACTAACAGTGCAATATTTTTTTTAAAAGGTTTGGTCAGCAATGTATTGTGTAAACACTTGTGATAGTAGTGACATCGACGCTCGACGTGTATTTATTGAAAAAAAAAAACTTAAATCAAAATTATAATTTATAAAATTATTTGATTGATGACCGGTCTGGCCTAGTGGGTAGTGACCCTGCCTATGAAGCCGATGGTCCTGGGTTCGAATCCCGGTAAGGGCATTTATTTGTGTGATGAGCACAGATATTTGTTCCTGAGTCATGTGAGTTTTCTATGTATTTAAGTAGGTATTTATATATTATATATATCGTTGTCTGAACACAACACAAGCCTCCTTCGGCTTACCGTGGGACTTGGTCAATTTGTGTAAGAATGTCCTATAATATTTATTTATTTATTATTTGATTTGACTCGTAATAGTAAAGTTTTATATATTTATTACCCAGTAACCTGCAAGCTGACACATTTATCTATGTATCGTATGTCCGTTAGGTCCCTTTTTACGCAGCCGTCGCAGGCGCATACATTTGCATACATTTCATAACCAGTGAGCGGAGGCATAACATTAGACGGGTCGCCTTTTATTTTTTCACTTTCCAACAATTCCAACGGACTTTTTGGCCAGATGGCCACTTGGTCAGTTCCGGGGTCTAGGTTTAGAAAAAGGCATTGGAAATAGCATTAGAAATAGAACAACATGATTGAAGATTAGAGATAAGTATGTGCCTCTATCGAATTAGATGCAAACGTTGTGGTACGGACAGACATATGCTCAAATCTGACCTTCAAATTAGGTACGCTAATATTATCTGTTGCTTCTTTTAGGTATTATTTTACAATTATCATTTTGATTTTTTATCATATCAAAACGCTACATACATTTCAAAAACTATGTTAAGCATGGATTGTGAGTAGAGGAAATATAATAGTTAAAATATAACTTAATAAAAATAATTCTCAGTGATCAGTTTTGCTATTCGTCCATAGATGGCGTTATAGGTATCAAAGTAAACAATTATTTAGCAGCCTAAGTTGTCCAATACAAGTTTTGTGGCATTTTGGCAACAGATATGGCCAGCCATAGTAATATTAAAGTAATATCAAAACATATAGACTAAAGATAGTGTCCAAACCCTCCAGTGGCCAAGGCTGAAATCGAACCGGCGTCTTCAGATCACGCATCTAACGTTCTAGCTGGAACTAGGCCACACGACCACGGTAGTACCCGTCCCAAATTCTTAAGTAGGTATATGCAATTTTAAAAGCCTATAGGCGACTTTAACTAATTCTAAAGGGCAAGCGGAGGTGCTTGGCCTTTAGAATTAGATAGACGCCTCTAGGCTTTCAAAATTGCAAAGAAAAAAGTTTCTAATCTAATTTGTTCCCTAGTTGTAATATCGAAACGAACATATTTCATTCGAATGGCGTTCCTTGGTCAAGCTCATTGTTTGAAATACTGGCCACTTACTCAAACAGTGTTAAAAACATAATGCTCAATGCAGTAATGGAGGCAAATTTATTCGTCATACTGCTTCGTATGAATAATTAATCTTGAGAATTCTTGGGCATACTATCGTGTTATTTGTAGTAGGTATTTTGTTTTGGTGCGATTATTGAGTACCTATTTATTTTAGTTGTCAATATGTTGCTACTAAAAACCCACATCAGCTTTGTGAACTTTTCGCAAGTTTGAGAATCTTGAACTTTTCGCAAAATTCAAGATTGTTTGTTAAATTAATTTTTTGGTAAAATGTTTAATAATAATAATAATGTGTTGAGATTAACAACACTTGATTAATAAATAATAAAGAAACATAAATATTATATTTGCATGAAACATAATCGATTTTTCTAACAGTCAAACTTACGTCTGTTGACATACCTTTTAATTATGGATGGTATAGAAAGGATCGCAATCTCTTATGGCAGAATTGTTGTAAAAGTGACCGCGTTAAGCTTTAAATAATAGTTCCTAATCTCTCCGGTGGCGCTAGTTAGGCTCTGGGACATGAGTATAACATGAACCATATAAGGCAACAAATAACCCGACCAAATTACGTAGGTTGTTTTTGGTAGTATTTCGGTGTATGGTGGCGCTGCCTAATTACTGTTTTTTAATGAACACTTTTCATACATAGAGATTTGGCTCCTTTATACAGTCTCCATGCTTTTAATCGCCAAGAAGCGGCCAGTGTGAGTTCCAACTCACACTGGCCGCTTCTTGGCTCCTCCTGAACTGAACCTCTGTGGTTCCAACAATTACTAGATAATAAATCCCAATGAGGGAGCGTATTTTAGGCACAACTTCAAGGATTTAATAACTCACAAAAAAAGCATTAATTATGTGTCAAGTTTGTAATTCTTAAATTTAACTATAAACTTTACTTAAATAATTTGGTTTAAGATAATGGAAATTAACAGAGACGCCTCCTGTCCACATTGTGGTACTCGTAAGGAGGAGACTAGCTTTCACTTACTAGCAGAGTGTATTATGTATGCGGCATCGCGATATAATATATTCGGTAGAGACACGCTGAAAGAGAATGAACTAAAGGATGTCGAACTTAAAGATGTCCTTCTGTTCTGCAGGAAAACAAGAAGATTTGAGGAGAATAGTCTGGGAATGCCGCCGGGACAGTAACCTGCAGCTCCAACTTCAGGGAACTGGGCTGAATGAACGCGACACGTGTTCGAAAGCCCGCCTACCTCCGGCGTCCCTACACTACATCTACATCTACATCTAAATAATTTGGTAATAAGTACAAAAATTATAATCATGTAAAACGGCTTATTTACTTCCTAGCCTAGCAGAAACTTATGAATCTGGAAAACCCAATGAAAAATACACAAAATATCTTCAACCATTTCACCCAGAAAATAATCATGAAACTTTTCTATACGACGAACTTCCTTGCTGACTATACTAATGGGTACATCTTTCGGACTTTGCTGCTGATTTTTAACTATATACCTACTTGGTTTGTTTGCTTGCTTGAGGCTCTGGTGATAGTGCCGCCCACAATAAGCCATGCCAGTTTAAAATAAATTAAATGACAATGGGATAATTTTAAATATAAGTAAAACAAAATGTATGCATATTTATTCGCCGCACAATAGGAAGGCAAAAAATGTGACTTCGACTGAAATTAAAATTATTGGTCACACATATGAGTGCCTACATGACAATAAACGTAACTGTATTTGTAATAAACTGGAAGTAGTGGATAACTTTAAATATTTAGGATTATTGATTGATACACATTTTAACTGGAAATTGCACATAAATCAAGTAAGTAATAGGCTTCGATCAGTCTTAGGCCAATTCTATCATTTGAATAGAATATTAAATAAACGCACCCTGTACATGGTTTACTATGCCCTTGCTGACTCATTGCTGAGCTACGGATTAAGTTGTTATGGACTCACTTTTAAAACCTACTTAGACCAAATTAAACAATTGCAGATAAGGTTGATGAAATACTTAGTTAACAAAAATATAAGAGATGAATGTAGAATTAATTATGAAAAATTGTTCTTAGCTTGTAAAATCCTTCCGATATCATGTAAAGTAGAATATCTTAATGCCATAGAATGTTATTATACCCAAGATTTTAAAGTTAACAGATCTGTTAACCACTATGATACTAGGTTATCTAAAAAGAGAAAATTACTTCAAATCACGACTAAAAATTATTACGGTCAACGAACTAAAGAATATGTAACACCTAAGATATGTAATAAATACCCTCTCTTACTTGAGGAAAATAAATTAAAAATAGGTAGTCTTAAGGCAAAGCTTAAGGAAATATTGTTAAATAACTATTCTGAAAGCCATTGTTAGTATATATATATCACAATATTGTTACTTGTGTTTAGTGTAGTTAAAGCTAGGTGAAGTGTTAACTTTACTAGTTACTGTTTGAATTTCTGGCCACTTCTGTGGGAGCTTGTTTTAGATTTAGGTACATACTAGTATGCACTCCAGGGATGCATGCGCATTGCATCTGTTATGCATAAAACTAACTTTTAATGTTGTAATTTTAATCACAGTAATCAATAAGTACGTATTAGGTAAGATAAAATAATAATAAGAGCGCACCGCCAACAAACTGTTACACAGTTTGGCGAAACTTTTGTAACGAAATTGATGAATGTTCTCTTTATATAACAAAAAAAAAAAAAAAAAAAAAAAAAAAAAAAAAAAAAAAAAAAAAAAAAAAAAAAAAAAAAATCATTTATTTTCAGGCATGGCCCATAGAAGTGTTAGTAACAAAAAACTTAAATACTAATGTTAAACAGTACAATTAATTAAAACCTACCATGCAAATAAATATACTTAGAGCAAAAAGGATATAATAAAATAGAGCGGTACTGTCATAATAGATTTTGTAACCACAGTAAATTCACTGCTGTCTATCGACACACTTTAAAACTAAAAATGAAAATTTATAGAAATACGATAAAATGTATTTAAATTAATTTTTTTATTTGCATTAATTATTTTTATGATTTTGACCCATGTTCTTTCACTGATATGCGTTAAAATTGTTAAATAACAAACGAAACCGTCAACGCCATCTATACGACAGTAGGCCAAAGCTAGTAGCGCCCTCTGATCGAGAATCAAATTTTCTTGATTTTCTAGGCACGTTTTTTCCTTAGACTGTATCCATCTATTACGGAGTTATATCTATCTTTGCTTAGAGCTAGGACTAGGACAATACTAGTATCACAATCATAATCATAAATAACCTATTTTAAGCAATTATTTACTAAGTTACTCTAATATAAAATACACTGCAACTTTAAGTACCTATTGCACACTGCTATAAGTATACCAGACTTGACTGTATTGACAGGTTAAAGGACATTCGCAGATCAGATAAAAGAATATCAACTCCAGCTCTCCGATATTTCAGAACTCGCAACCCAAACGTCACATCCACGAACGTCAAAAATACCAAATTTGAAAACCGAACAAACACAGCTCAACCGTCACTTGATTCCCACAAGAAAAACGCCGACACCGACATGTGGCCGCACGTTGCTCATGCATATTCAGCGGCTCGCCCTAACGAACAGCCGTTACTGATATACTGATAGTGTTCATTGATACTGTGATTGTGGTATTGGCCTTTTTTATTTCTAACTGGCCAGTTAGCCCTAGTGTCGCTATTCGAACCATGCTTACATGGAGACTATATAAAGGAGCCAAATCTCTATGTATGAAAAGTGTCCATCAAAAAACAGTAATTAGGCGGCGCCACCATACACCGAAATACTACCAAAAACAACCTACGTAATTTGGTCGGGTTATTTGTTGCCTTATATGGTTTATGTTATACTCATGTCCCAGAGCCTAACTAGCGCCACCGGAGAGATTAGGAACTATTATTGCAACAATTCTGCCACAAGAGATTGGCATCCTTTCTATACCATCCATACATGCTTATAAGAAGAGCCTGACACTCTTTGATAGAGAAAGATAGTCTTATTGCGATTCCTATAAGAGGAAAGAGAAAATAGTGCCATGCTTTCTTTATCACCGACCGGGCATTTTTTCATGGTCGGGTTATGGCATCATGTAGGCATCATAGCAAGGAGGCTATGGCGAAATTTATAAGAGTGAAAGAGAAAAGACATTGGACATGCAAACCGGATAAATTGCGTAGTATACATTTTGTATGAATATGTTTTCTTTTACCCCCGGTCGCTCGGTGACGCGTCTATAAACTACTTGTATATACTATATACTATGTCTATGGCTTATAAAAAGTCGCAGCGATGTGTTTTGGTTAAAGAAATGTCACTTTTGACACTGACAGATCGGTATCGTACAGCTGTTGCTTCTTATAAGGATTGTTCGAATCGGGTCGTTAGTCTCGACTGACGTACCTACTGAAATACCGGCTGATCGTGTTATTGCGATAACTATTGAAGTTTTTCTTACTGATTGGCCATCACCTACTTAGTGCCGTCTCGCCTGGTAGAAAGTGACAAATCTGTGTTTTGCTCCTAATTTTTACAATAATCAAAATATCGAAAAAAGTCAAACCCCCCTACGTTTGACTTAGCTATGGTTAATATACATAAAATTAAATAAAATTATGTAAAAATATTTTTCATAATATCAGTATCCAGAGATGAAAATGGGGACTACGTTTGTATGGAGTAGACAGACAGATAGACACACGGACGTCTTAGTAATAGGGTCCCGCTTTTACCTTTTGGGTACGGAACCCTAAAAAGGAAAAACTCAACGTCGTCTTCGCGTCGTCGTGTCAGGCTGTCAAGGAGAAGGCAGAAAACCGACATGCATGGAAATCGCTTCACCGACAAGAGCTTAACTCTTAAATATATGATCATGAGGAAGAAAAACCCCGCGAGCCCTTAAAAAGCTCTGCATTTTGCTAGTAGTATTATCATACAGAACGGCCACGCACCGCCCCGCCCCGACTCGAATTACCTCGCCCCGCGACAGCAGATGGTCGGCCGTTTGCCGGCCGCTCAGTACTGTTTTTAAGCAACTTACACTATGACGCATGACGCGTGTACAGACGTGCCGTTCACACATAGAAACGCAAGTGATTTTTGATGTATAGCGTGTCCGCCCTGTGGTATCGTGCAACATGATTCCCATTGGCTTGGCTTTTCTAAATGTCCTAAATTACAGGTATACCATAATATAAATGCATGGTAGACGTCAAACGCTTCAGTAATCGAGGTATGAGTGGTATGAAAAGGTTCCGCAGCACATTTTCCTAACAATTAATGCGTTAACCACCGGTCCGACTACCGGCTGTCAACATTGTAACGTCGCACATAAAACAGTACATACACTCATATCACTTCTGGCCAAGGGCCTGACACTCTTTGATAGAGAATGATAGTCTTATTGCGATTCCTATAAGAGGAAAGAGAAAAAAGTGCCGCGCTTTGTCCTTATCACCGACCGGGTGGCATCATAGGTAGGAGGCGATGGCGGAATACCGAAATTTATAAGTGAAAGAGAAAAAATCCTATGCTGCCCTTATATGAATATTCTTTCTCTTACCCCCGGTCGCTCGGTGGCGCGTCTATAACTACTTGTATATACTATGTCTATGCTTCTGGCCGAAGGGTGTCGTGTTTCGGAGGTTCCGGGGCAAACTGCCGAATCCGACACAAGACCAGACGATTCAACGGAGTCACGCCGTTCTATCGCCGAAATAGTGTTTAGTTTTTAAGTTTATGAAATTAATATGTATGTTAGTCTATAAGGTATACGGGCCTTGTTGCCTGAATGAAATTTTAATAGTTAAATAACAGCAGATAATTTTTATTACTAGCATACTATTGAATCCGTAAGGAATTCGTTTAGGAGGTGCAAGCGCGCACTGCCTGCCCTTAGAGCTGGTCAAAGACGCCTAGTCTTACTAAGATGGCATATAGTCGAGAAATTCGGACGGGCACCGCCGTGGCGGGGTGGCCTAGGGGTTCATAGCGTTAGCCGCGATAGCTAGACGCCGGTTCGAATCCGGCTTTCACCACTGGAGGGCTTCGTCACTTTTTCTTTAATATATGACATCTATTTACAGTTTATAATTTATATATAGTAGTGTGACTACTTAAAAAAAAAACACAAATCAAAATATTTAATAAAATAATTTGAACTATCGTGAGACATATTTCAAAATATTTAGATCAGTACGCTTTTTACTCACTATTAAACCATCCGAAACATGTCGCCAAAAGCGACTAAAAATAATAGTGATTAAAAACCGTACTGATCTAAATATTTTTAAAATAATTTGATTTGTTTTCAAAAACTTGTTAAAAGCTATTGAATTTTTAAGCTGCACCAAAAATGGTTCGTGTGATTTTTATGATTTTGTATTATTATTAGGTACGCAAGAGTACCTACCTACTAACAAGTTACTTCTTAATTAATTTTTAAGAAGCAGAAACGTCTGCGAACGATGCTATTAAGCTTAGAATAAATTTAAAAGTGAAAAATTACTGCCTTTGGTGTGACTTGAACTCACGGCCTCTGTATCGATACTCCAGCGCTCTGCCAACTGAGCAACCAAGACCTCATCCATAATCAGCAAATCTTCCCACTATATGGGTCTAGGGGATCCTAGCTACATCTACCGTAAGAGCGTTACACTTCATAAACGGCCATATATTATCGTCGTATCTACTTGTGAAGCTACTTAATATACTGACTATTACCTACGTTGTGCTATAATTGCGACTACTGGTTCCACCCGCTCGACGGCATGTCAGTTTGTCAGCCAGCAACGCCTAAACTGTTTTCATACTAAGTTGCTTTATGTGTTTCAATCTAAATGAAAACTAGCTAGTTTATACTGCCAACTGATTGGAGCATTGAAGCCCGGATATTACACAAATTAACATGACAAACTATAATTCGAAGTAGCTTGTACTATCTATATTCGTATTGAATAATCCAGTATTCTATTTTTTTTTATATAGTAAGCCTGCAACCTGCAACACGAGAGGGGTTCCGTTACAGATGGGAGTAGGGGAGACCGAGGTGAGTTTTGATGTTTCAGACGTGTGAAACATATCACAGCCTTGCAGGAATTGAAAGATTTAGGAAAGTTTCTTATATTTTTTTTTAGAGATATTTTCATGTGTAATGTTCTGCACGATTTTCAGTCTGTTACCCCTTAACCCTTAAACCGGTGAACCGATTTATATAAAATTTGTTAATTAGATAGTTTGAGTCTAGTTTTTAACAATCATCATCATTATTTCACGTAAACAAAGTCGCGGGCAGAAGCTATTATGTCATAAACTAATAACAAAATTACCTGAAACTGTTTTCCATATTTACCGTGACGATATTTACCTTACGGCAATTATTTTTTTATCAGCTCGGTAATTACCGGCGCAACGGCCGCTAATGACTACCTGCGACACATTACTGGCCTCTAATACACTGGAAACAATGTTATAATTAACTTGCCTACATAAATGAAACGATCTAAAACGATCTATAAAATACGTAGGAGGAAATAGTTTTAGACAAGAAAATATACAAAGTAACTAACAAATATATTTGCGTAGTGAAGCTAAAAATGTAAATAAATGAAAAAGAAATCTAACCTAACGGATTTTCTTAAACTGCATTTGTTTTAAACGGGTCTCTATTGTTTCCCATATAGTTTTAAGTCATAATGTATTGAAATAAAACTATGAAAACGGATTATATCGCGTATATTGAATTTATAATACATCCCGACGTTTCGAACCCTTTACAGCGTTCGTGGTCAACGGGTGACTGAGAAAAAAAAAAAAAAACAATCATCATGGGTCATAATGTATTGTTTGTCAACATTTTCGTTAGTCATAATTTGGCTTTTCACAGAAACGCGTAACTTTTCAGGATTGCCATAAAACAAACCTAACGTAACCTAACCTATCTATAGGATCTCTCTCTGTGGTCGCTCCCTCATGACTGAGGATCGTGGTCATCAGTGGATGTGGATGCTCCACACCTGGTTCTTGTAATCTGCCTCCATCGGTGCCTGTCCATCGCGTCTCTGACGACCGACGATCTCTGACGATCTATAGGATAACCTGAGGAAAAACCTGAAAAGTTAATGGTTTAAGAATTATGACTAATGATAATATGACTTTCAATAATTATGTCAAACAAAGGGACCCCGTTTTAAACACGTAGTCTGTCTACGTCTAAGGTATTTGAATAAATTGCGCTTAAACGATCAATGAAATGTTTGTAATGGCATAATGGTAAACCATTGAAAATCTGGCATCGGAAATATATAAAATGTAACCATTAAACGCAACTCAGGCAGACCATCTACCACCTGGTGGACGACAGTTGAAAAATACCTAAAAGAAGCTCATTTAAATAAGGACGCAGCGCAAGACCGCGCTAGATGGAAATTGAGGACAAGGAAGGCCGACCCCAAGTAAATGGGAACAGGTCTAGCGGGAAGAAGAAGATATGAAATGTAACCTCGGAAAATCAATGAGTGAAATCGTTTACAATTTTGTGCCTATAGGGGGATGCGATTCAATACATATAAGTATACTTATATTCGCTTTTCTCTACAAAAGCATCAAAAGATGCTCATATATTTATACAATTAGTTGATTTTTTTTAAGTGAAAAAAGTATATGCAAATATTTTTTACTGTTTAACTGTATACATATCCATATGATTGGAAATAATTATTTATTTATTATTGTGTTCATAATGATGAAATTGATAATTCAATGAATACCTATATTAGGTAATCCGTATTTTTTGACATTTAGATTTTTATTCTAGAAAGTTTCTAGACTAGTATTTTTTATACAATTTTGGTGTTTGACGATCCTTTTGTGAATTCTTATTATTAAGTTTGACATATCTATAATAATTCAATGTTTTTAAGAATAATAATAACTGCATCAATAAATTGCTCTGATATTTAGATTAAGGTAATATTTAAAACTTGACAATTTAAAAGTGCTTGTTGCTAGGCCTATTTGAATAAAGATTATATTGACTTTGATTTTGACTTTGACTTTGACATACACATATGTCCATCTTTGGGTCACAAACTTACATATGTGTACCAAATTTCAACTTAATTTGTCCAGTAGTTTCGGAGAAAATAGGCTGTGACAGACGGACACACAGACAGACGCACGAGTGATCCTGTAAGGGTTCCGTTTTTTCCTTTTGAGGTACGGAACCCTAAAAAGGGCCCATATTACAGCTCAATAACAATATATGCCCATATGAGGCATTGTTATTTTTTAGGTATAGTTATTTGTTTCATCTGTGGAATCTTGCACCCATATTAATCTTGTGCCTAAGATACCTGCGCAAAGAAGGCCCGGCTCATAAGCCTGCTTACTTTTAAAATTTGACACTTTTATGAGTTTGAATGGGTTCAAATATTGCGTCCATGTTCGTTAGTACCGTAGACAAAACTGCAAGTTCCTATACCGATTACGATGGGCCTTCTTTGGGTACCTATACAGGTGCAAAAAATACAGTATCTATAAAACTCCCGTGAGACTCAAACACGTGTCGTTGCTCCGTGAAGACGGTCCTCGTAAATTGGACCGAAACATGTCGAGCTATTCGACTTAATAATACGTGAGTGACCCGTTTTATAATAATCAAATACGGTATGTCCTTAAACTACGTCCAAAAGGACCCGGGTATGTCCTTAAACTACGTCCAAAAGAGAGGTATGGGCACTCTGAATGACATCTCGCTTTGTGTGGTAGGGCACAGGACAGCTGATGTCGTTCCAGATCTAGAGCAGAGCCCAACTGGGGAGGTACGTCCACCTTACAGAAAACCGCAGCCAAATAACACTAGACCCTACTAATACTGTTGTGTTCCTGCCGGTGAGTAAGGTTGCCAGAGCTCGAGGGAGAGGAGTGTTAGGGTCGGCAACGCGCATGTAACTCCTCTGGAGTTGCATGCGTAGATAGGCTATGGAGACTGCTTAACATCAGGCGGGCCGTATGCTTGTTTGCCACCGACGTAGTATAAAAAAAAACGTATGAAAGAACCTCACGTTTAATAATATTACTACAAAATGCGTAAAACGCTGGAACACACGCACACATAATTGCCGGAAGGAAGCGCCCCCCATACATTTGCATGGCGACGGGAAAGGCTTTGTGGACGATGGATAAGTTAAACTCTTTATTATATTACGGGGAATTTTACCGAGAATGCGTGTCTGTTAAAAATAAAATGAAAAGGCTGCAGTTATCATTTGAATATAATCTATAGTTTTATTAAAAGTAGGAAAATATGTGATATTTGGAGTTGGCAGTAATGCGGCGACGAACGTCGATACCGCAACCGTAATGCAATTCCAGTTGACACCCGAACATCACCTTTAAGTTGCAACACCAACTGTTGCCATGAAAATGTATCCCTTGTGGAAAAGAGAAACATACACAATTATATAAGAGTTATATGTGGTCCACATTGACTATTACCTGTTATCTTGTTACCTGTCGTGATTGTTTCACCGGATGGTCTCACCGGAAGATCAGCGCTGGAAGTCGCCAGCAACATGCTGAGGTGAGAGCATTTCGTGGCACTTTTTCTTTTTTATGTTTCTCTGTTTTGTATAAATTTCTATTTGTGTGTGCTAACGAATAAATTATTTCTATTCTATTCTATTATAAATATAATCAATGCGGTTTTTTCCTGTATGTCTAGTCTGCCAAACTCAATGAGTGTGGTAAATTAATGTTTTACTTTCAACTTGAACAAAACGCTGCACTGTCAATAATGATTACGCGTCGTCTATAAATAATGTAACGCCATGCGTGAAGAAATCCTGGAGACTTATTGAGAATCAATGATTGAATATCAATATAATACTAATTCAATAATTACATTTGATTCAGGGGGCTAGCCAAAATGCCGATTGTTAATAGAAAACGCCAGTCCAGTTTCTCTTTGTAGAGGTTCTGTGCAGGATATCTTTTCGGTGAAATTTAAACTTAGGGAAATGACCTAATCCCGCCAATTTGTTTGGGTTGGTTAAAAGCTTTTATAACATACGAACACATATTTGGTTATAATATTCAACTCTATTGACAGCATATGCAGTAAAGATTTAAAATGTGAACTAACAGTCCTTTTGGAGAGATGTAGTGTCAAGTGTCAAGAGTGCGTCTTTAGACTTCGAAGTACAAACGTTTGTGCAACAGATCGCGATAAACTGTTGGACAGAATGGTTTTGCGAAACAATAACATTGAATTTAATAAATTATTTTGTATGACTTACGACAGTTTAAATTCGATGTACCTATAGAATTTTTTGATGAAGAGTCAATTCGCAATCTGCCTGCGATGACCCAGGACCGATAAGCCTGGCGAAATATAACTAGGAGAGCCGACCCCAAATAATGGGAAAAGGACAAGGAGAAGAAGATGAAGAGTCAATTCGTTATCCATATAATTTTAATACGTTAAACGTACATGTGACGATGAAGCCTCTAGTTTTTTGTGCTTGAGTTTGCGTACGCCACGCACCGTCGGGGACAGCAAGAAAAATTAAACAACTAGGGTGATGTTCCAGCCGCGCCGCCGGGAAAGAAATGTTGGCAAAAACGGCTTAGACAGGCTTTGGTTGTTAACACAGCTACTTACTGGCTAGTTATATCAACATTTCAATAGTTTCTTGTAGGTTATAATCTATGCAAATTGTCTAAACACACTTTATTTGCCATGCCAATGTTTTTTTATAAAGGAAATATACGAGTATGTTGGCAAAAACGGCTTAGACAGGCTTTAGTTGATTACACAGCTACTGGCTAGATATATCAACATTTCAAGAATATATCACTTTCTTTGCCATGCTAATGTTTTTTTATAAAATTAATATATGTTGGTAAAAACGGCTTAGACAGGCTTTGGTTGTTAACAGAGCTACTGAGTACTGGGCAAGATGTATATCTGAAACGTTGATGTTTTCTTGTTTTCATATACCATAGTTTATAATAATTGTAATTAATAAGGAAACTGCGAGTTTGTCGGTGAAACATTGCGTTTATGTATATTGTTGCCGTACAATTTTTTTTTATAAAATGTAAGGAATCGAAAGGTACCATTCTTTTTTTTCCTATTTGGAAGTCCAAAAAAAATTTTATAAGTAAAAAAAAAGAGGTTTCTGGCTAAGTAAATAATCTCATGTACTACACTGTGTTAAGATCTATAATTTCTATTACGTATGTAATAACTGAGCAAAATATACTTAAATCTTACACCCACTTTATACGAAATAAAATACGGCCTACGTATTTTGTTATTGGTAAACTTAAACATCAATTTGACGCAGACTTTAAAAAAATACTAACTATAATCATACTCCAGTTGGAATTCGCCTGACTAAACTCATCAGCGAAACTAGCAATTCCAGACTCCCCAAATATCACTATTTTCAAAAACAACAGTCCAACCAAAACCTTCCAAAAACACCGTCATAATTTCGACTATGAATGGGAGGGTAACGTTTTGTGGGCAGTAAAAACAGTCCTATAATACGGTGTGCTGTGTTATTCCGTAGAGCACTGCGCAAATAGTGGAGCGAGGCTGCCTACCCACCTGGGCAAAGAGGGGGGAGTCGGAGAAGGTTTTGAGATGCCTACGTGGAGATACTATCAGTGAGGCTTTCATTTAACCAGTCAAGTAAATCAAGAAAACTGACAGACCCCATACAACGCCGTGAGAATAGCCAATGTTGTAGATTGTCACCTACAACTTTGACGATCCCATTGACCTAAGCTTGAAACTGGGCCGGACACATTCCCACACCAGAGGGGTTGTAAGATGGGAGTACTCTCTTTTCTTGAAGGTTTGAAGGTCGTATCGGTCCGGAAATACAGTTTAGCTGTGCGAATATATCAGTTAAATAAGAGAATCATATAATATTTGTCAGCCGCAGCCGCGAATCATACCCAGCTGAGTTAAATTCGGGTGGCTTCGTGTGATTATGGTGGAAAGTGTCTACTTTCCACCCTTTCCTCCTTACGTTTGATACTTTAGTTTTCTGTCTCTCTTTCTTCTTCCTCGTTTTCTCATCACGGAAGTTCGCGACTACATGAGATCATTGTTTTGTGTACCAAGGCTTCCTGCAGGAATTCTGCCGTCCTAATAATAGGCGTATAAGCCGTCTGTGTAGATCCCTGGTAGGCCTTCTTTACTGTGTCTGTCGCTTCATACCCGTATAATCTTTGTCAGTCGCAGCCGACTATGATTCGGCGCTTCATGCGATTACGCGGCACCTGTCGCCTTTCCCACCGCATTCATAATGCACGGCGGATTGCCGGATCGCACTAATTGTATTCACGAACACACCGGATTTATAAATATAAAGCTGAAGGATTTAAAGCTGAAAATTAATTGTTTTGCCATTTCCGAGTTTGGGGTCTGTAGATTATTTTAAAATAATTGGCGCCTGAGTCAAAAGCGTTTACGAAAACGGACGTCTTTCCTGTAGACAATAATAACTATTTGGGCACTTTTTGTTTTACTAAAGCATCCAGCAAAATCGTCTACGTGGTTTTAGTGATGACTTTCAGACAAAAACCGGCCAAGAGTGTGTCGGGCCGTGCCATATTGTTTTTCTTTGGAGCTATTATTTTTCAAAAATATTATCTTTTTCAAAAATGGTTTTTAAAGGCTTGAAGCAAAAAAAAAAATCTTCCCCACTTTTCGTGTATCTACTTTTTTATTTGACCACAGTCGGCGTGATTGCTTTATGTATAATTATATCCATAAAAATGCAGCTTTTTAGCACTAACGGAGCAAAGCCGAGGACGGACAGATAAACAAATTTATTTACATACAAGATATATACAGTGGTACTACGTAAACGAAATTAATAACTAGCTTAAATCTAAAATAGGCCCTTGAGGCATTGTACCAAGGATGCTGGCGGCATTTCCCCGCTGTATCGCAATGCTGACACGTTGTGCGAGAAAGCCGCCAGCTCTTCGGTCACCAGTTACGTCAACCAGACGCTTCGCGATTTCATACGATTTCATAGTTAAATACGGAACCCTAAAAATTTGCCTCTATTGGGCATAACCTTAACAAATTTTTCCCTTCCGTAGCTCGCCGCAACATCAAAGGATAGCCATAGGAAGCAAACATTGTTAAATAAGTACTGTATCCATTGACACGTGAAGCAACATATCAGTATGCACATGATATGCAAAGCTGCGAGGAACTGTGTTTCTCCCGTGATATATAGCCCCGTTCGAGCAGAACGTTTGATTGACATATGTAATTACATATATCCTTAACATCGTTAGCCGATCGGAAAACCTGTCGGATCATGAAATTCCTAGGCATATCATGAAAAGCCGCCATTTTATGATTTTGCCAGCTACCCGCCATATCGTTCAATTCAGTCATTTGACGATTTTTCTAATGTTTAGTAAGTAGGGTGTAAGGTTATTATTAGGGTGTCCAAAGATAGGTAGTCATAATTGATAAGAATTTGAAATATTGGGTAGTTTACCTAATTAAGTCCCCGGTAAGCTCGGCCGAAATGCACCTTACTACGTTACTACGGAACTACGTTTGTATAGGGATACAAACGTAGTTCCGCTCTCATTTTAAAACTACGTGTTGGATTGTAATGGAACTTTGCACATACAATGACATGAGGTATATCTAGGTCTGAAATTAGTTTATATATAGGTAGCTCCAGTTTCTAAAACAAACGAAAAAGAGCAAAAACAAGTTTTGTATGATAAACTTAAATTCGCTGTATTTTTTTATTATGGTATCTGAAGCTACATAAACTAATTACGGACATAGATATACCTTTTCATATTGTAAGTACAAAGTTTCAGAGCAATCTAGCTAGTCGTTTTAAAATGAGAGCGGAACTACGTTTGTACGGAGAACCGAGCTTGCTGCAGACTCTTAATAAAAGGCTCTTAATAGGACAGTTTTGTTATAAGGTTATTTATAAGGTTCCATTTAACCAATAAGAATATTTATTTTATTTTATTTATTGTGCCTTTGACATCCGAACCTACATTTGACCATAGATTAGTATATGTTATTACAAACCTTAAATCTTATTCTAAATAAGCTGAATAGTAAAATGTGAAGTTTTCAACCAAAAGGTACCACATTGTCGCTTGTCGATAAGGTTGATTTCTAATTGAAGCTATATATGGAAACAGCGCCTTACTGACAAGCGACAATAAGTAAACTTTTGGTTGTAATTGGCACAAATAATGGAGTGTAATTCTCGTAAGCGAATCATAAGTATGTATAAAGACTCGAGTTTCCACTCTTCCACACTTCTTTTCTCCCTCGTTGAGCTCTGGCAACCTTACTTACCGGCAGGAACACAACACTATGTGTAGGGTCTAGTGTTATTTGGCTGCGGTTTTCTGTAAGGTGGAGGTACTTCCCCAGTTGGGCTCTGCTCTAGACCTGGAATGACATCCGCTGTCCTGTGCCCTACCACACAAAGCGAGATGTCATTCACAGTGCCCATACCTCTCTTTTGGACGTAGTTTAAGGACATATCCGGGTCCGGACGCAGTTTAAGGACATACCCGGGTCCGTCGTTATTTGATAGTTAAGATAGTTTATTTACTGAGGTACTAGCATAATTATATATTTAATAAACATGTTTTATATGTACTTATAACCTATTAATTAAACTTATTACTACTTATTAAAAGACTGTCTGAAAGGAAACTTCAATACTGTTATTTTAATACTTTATTGAGATTTTCTTCGAGCTTTAACGTATTAACATCAAAATAAATACATTACATTAACATACGTTACCGTGTAACGTCACTTTATTGTCGTCACGGCGACTGACTATATTTAAAACATAATGACGTCACTACACCCCCAGTTTGACAGGATGTTCGGTCCGTGACCAATCGTAGGGTGATCTACCACTACTAATGGGTCACGGGGTGGAATTTTTGGGAGTTTTGGCTATGGTCCGTTTAGGTACATTACTAACTTACTTACTTAATGGCGCAGCGACCCAAAATTGAGTCTTGGCCTCCGACACGAGTGTACGCCAGTCGTCTCGATCCTGCGCCATCTCCCGCCAGTTATCGGCATGGAGATCGCTCAAGTCTACTCCAACAGCATCGCCCCAGCTGGCGTCCCAAGTATGCCCTTTTAACGACGCGATCCTCCTCCATTCTCAAAACGTGGCCGAACGAACCAGCGGAGACGGTGAGCTTTTGTCTCGCCAATAATGTTAAGTATGTGTGTTAGGTACATTAAGCTGAAATTAATTCCAATCAATTTTAATTCTCGCACTTGATCTTTGACGGCTGCGTAGCTTATTTTTCAAATTTAATTGACAAAAAAAATCATTCAACATAAAGAATATCCTCCTTTGTCATTGAAGTTAAAGTATTAAGATGGGGACGTTGCGTTTTCAATTATTTAATATTTGAGAATAAAAAGGCGACGTTTCATTGCTTTCATAGTTTTCATGGTGACTGGTAGGTGCTGGTAGGTACTACCTATAAGTACCTACCTACTAGGTAGGTACTTATGTGTAAAACTGGCGGCAATGTAAGACTACTTTTACTCTTAGACTTATATTGACCGGGATATAGACCGTGATTACCCGTGAACATGATGCATGTAACTGCGTCGAAATATCGGGAGCTCACAAATAATACAAAAGGTAATCACGGTCTATATCCCGGTCAATATAAGTCTAGTGAAACTAACCGTGAATCATTCAAAACTCTACTTTTATTCTTAATTGTCACAAATATATACTAAGGTTTTTTCTGTCTTGTATTTTGAGTGAAGTCGATGCGGAAGTTTACATACAGCGCTTTCAGAAACATTAAGATGATTGACTTTTTTTAAATAGGTATAGCTCTATCTTTTAAAGCACCTAATCTACTACCTGACTCCTTAAGACTATATTTAAAGAAAAATAATAATAGAAAATACTAATGCGTGATAAAATATAAGGTTCGCGGGAAACATTAGTTTTCGCTCACCGAATAAGTCCAGCCATTATGCGGGGTTTTTATTAAAAACTGTAATCATTTCGCTCTGCTGCCGTGTTCATTGTATATAGCAAATAAGCGGTATGTCTGACAGTGTAATTATGTCGCTGCATGTATGTCAATTTGTGTGTGGGCCCATGCATGAAATGAACAAACATACGTGCATGCGTATTCGGCGTACAAATATTATGATGGAACTCAATCGTGTTCGGATTCAAGTGTTTATTTAGGGTCTCTATTGTTTCCCATATAGTTTAAGGTCATAATGTATTGTTTGTCCACATTTTCGTTAGTCATAATTTAGTTTTTCTCAGAAACGCGTAACTTTTCAGGATTGCCATAAAACAAAACTAGGTTATGTTAGATTTGTTCTAGGATAACCTTACGAAGATCTTGTAAAGTTAACGGTTTCAGAAGTATGACTAATGATAATATGACAATCATTACATTTTGACTTTCAATAATTATGTCGAACAAAGGGACCCCAACTATATTATGTCTTCATCTACTTATATCTTAGTTCCGGACATGTTACTGCCGTGAATGCTTGAAACCATGATAGGCTAGGTAATATAAGTTCGTTACATATTTTATCAGATTTTCCGGCCAGTTTATTTTATGTAAGTAAGCGTACAAGCACCTAGGTCATCTTAATAAAAATGGTCACAACATTATCCCTTTCCCTTTCACACGGCCCCTCCTTGTCCGTCAGCAGCCAGCGTGAAATGAAGAGATAACGCCCGTCGCGGACCGCGGACTCCAAATAACAGGGACAATAGGCTATGTAAAATAATGGCTAAGGCATATACTGTGACCCATTTGCTGGTAAGGAATTGACGACAATACATGTGTTAAGGCTTCCGGTTGAGCTCCACATTGATGACGACGCCTCGTGATTATTCTTTTTATTGTCTTCGGTTACCGCGATAGTTACTCATAAAATAAATTCATTACATTCATTTCATTATTATTTTTTGTTATTTTTTGCTCATTAGTGTTGATTAAAGTGTAATATTGATAGCTTATTATGCAGTAAACTAATGTGGAAGTGTGCAGATAATGAATAATTAATCTTGAAACGCGTTTAACCATTCTGTAGTCAACACCCGGCAGACCACGTGGCTGTTTGTAAAGTCCAGCTATCGCTTTACTAAGAGTTCGTACGTACATTCATACGTACGTACGTTCATACGTACGTACGTCTTGTACTAAAAGTACATTGTACAATCGTCATATAATTTTGCTGTCTTGATACTTGATACCTTGATACTTGCTAAATTATCCCAATGGACAGGAGAAAATTTGGGCGTTGTGAGGGTTTCAAGGTACGAGGGTTAAACAAATGCCACCGAGTGAAATACAAAAATTTTCACCACACCTATACAAGGAAAATACTAATTGAGAAGTTTCTTTTCAAAAGGGATTATTTTTGTATGGTTTCCATAGAGAAATAAGCGCTTTTGAAAATACACTCTCCTCATTATCTACTGTTCATAAAACAAAATCAAAGCAAATTAAAAATGAATGTTATTAAATATTTATCATTTAAAATCATCATTTAAAAATCAATCCTACTAGCAAACATAAGAAAACAACTCAAAAATTTCATTTGATTATCTTGCCTCACATGTGAATAAAGTAGAACTTTCTTATCAGTTTTTGAACAAACAAGAGAGCCTTTACCAGCTTGTGGTGAAAAAAAATTTTTTTTTATTATACTGCAATAGACTGAAATTTTGTTTTATAAAATCAATATTGAAATGAACAATTTCTAATCATTATTATTTACACACTTCGCATCTAAAAATTAAAACGCCTTGATTCAATAATGTTAATTTGCTAACTAGCAAAGAAAATGAGTAATACATTAATAATCACTAAAAGTGATTAAACAAACCGTTTATTACTTCTTTCTCCCACGTGCAGTAATTTGACAGACAATATAATAGTATGTAAACACTCAGCCGTCAAAACCGCGAACATTCTCATGTATAATTAATACAACTTGTACTCCGTATAATATATTAATGAAGCAAGGACGTCTGCATATATCGGCATTGAAAACGGAAATATTACTCACTTAAATATTAATATTCTCGCCAACAAACTCTATTTGCATTAAATTATTCAACTAAAACAAACACGCGACTTAGAAATGAACCATGCTTGCTTTTTTAGTTCTGCTACTCGCCATTAGATGGCGCCACGGGTAGCGAAAATTCTTTATTTTAGTTTCCAGAGTTAGCATTTCGTTGGGTGTTTATTTTAGTACGGTGAACGAGTGCTCTTGATTTGAATAATTATTCAGTAGTGAATGAATGAAAACTTGCTACGTTTTGCTTGTAAATAATTGGTAAGGAATGAGGGATTGTTAGTGTCTGAACGGAAATAATTATCGATTATTTATGGTATCTAAAAGCTATAATGATTTTATTACGTTATAATTTATGATAATATATTATAATGTTATGTAACTTATAATCACGGTTTAACCTACAGCTTAAAGATTAAAAATTTAATTAAAACTTATAATATAAAATAAATACCACCTTTTCCATTATCAAAAAATATTTTTCTTAAACATTTTAAGAACTTACTTAAACAAAGCTGATTTAAAACTTAAATATCTTAATATATTTGTATAATTATCATTGTTCAAGTCTGGTACGCGCACGTATTACTGTCTCGGTTCTCTGCCTCGCTCTGGCTGGTGTGTTAGAACTCCATTACGTTGTACGCTTATCGGTAAATATACCCGTTTCGTTTTTGCATATAGTAAATATTGTGATAGTGGTTTTTAAACGTATCTGTTTCGTATTGTGTTTGTTTTTAGAGATAGTGTTTTGTTTGAGATAGATAAGTGTTATGTTACGTTACGAGTAATGTATTAGCAAAATACTAGAGTATATAATAATTAAATAAATAATAAAATAAAAAGCTTTTATTTCAGGCATTTACCCATATATGCATATACCCATATAGCATATACCCATTATATGTAAATATCTTTGATTACCTTCGACTGTTAAGACGAATATACACATAACTATACTATAAATTCGTGCTTTAACATATAGAAATATAAGCTTTGATACATTATTATTTTTGTCATATAAACACTTCATATTTTATTTGCGGTAACCTAAGTGAAGTCCTCCTGCCGCTATCAATCTATCAATCTTTGCTTGCAAAACTCGAAAATTACTAAACCGATTTTAATCTAATTTTCACTATGGTATTAAAATTTTCTTTAAAATTATTTAAATATATAAAGTATATTTGTATTTTATGATTTAAGAAATTCAATTTTACTGTACTTACTTAGAAAATATATAATAGGTAAGTATAATTATTTTCCGATATTTCCAAATATGATATGATTGATTGGTAAGTCAAAAAGTAATTTGATATGATATACAATATGCCGTAAATTGTTTGACAGTCGCTTTTGTCGCGGTAATATCATCGATTTCTTTAACATTTGAACTTATTACATATAATAAATGAATGGCACGGAAAGAACATGTCTACTGTCTAGTCACTTTTTTCGGAAAATGAGATTTTCATTTCAAAATGTAGAGCTCTTAATGAACTATTGGTTATATATTTTGCTACCACTGTATAATATATGTAACACAACTTTTTTTTAGTTAAAAAAGACCTGGTCACGAAATTACCATACATTTTGACATGGTTCCAAATTTTAAAATCGCGATTACTCAGAATGTTACTTAAGTGACTACACATGTTCTTTCCGTGAACCCTTCAAATGATAGTTGTACTAAATTAGATAAAAATATGACGTGAATTCTTTGACAAAGTCGTTTATAGCGCGGTAATCGCGGCGTCCTACATCGCATCGATTTCCCCAGCCCTTGAAACTCGCGTCGTTTCATGAATTATGCAAAAGCTCGGGACTCGAGACTCGAACCTGCGGCTCTTTCTTACTGTATGCCGCTTGACGTAAGTTTGTTTCTATTTTTAAATATGGAAAAACATTTTTGAAGAAATTGTCATACCTATCTGAAATAATTATATTTTTTTAAAATGACCGTACATACAGTTTTTTTAGGATAAGTTCCCACATAGAGCTGTATTACTTTTTGAAAATTTGAGGCAAATATACATAATACGTAATACCTTTTAAAGTATAAAAAAAACTAAAATTTCCTTACGACGTATTTGATGTAGGTGTGAAACTGTGAATAACTTATTAACGTGAATTAATACTTTGGTAAATGAAAATGAAAATGAAAATTTATTACTAACATTAGGTTACAGGTCAGGGTTGTATAAAATTTGAAAATTCGTACAGTATCAATATATACAGTATATATATACCTATAAGTATATTACACATTCAATTTGTATGTCACAATTATAAGTACATTTTTATTCTTACAGTTAATTTTATTTAGGTACATCAATAATTTTACTGGAAAAATATTCATCTATGTCATAAAATGATCATTTTAATAACCAGTGTTTTAATCTACTTTTAAAATTATTATTGTGTATTATAAAATTTAACTGGTATTGTGTATTATAAAATTTAACTACATAGTTATGTATTTAGGTACCTAGGTGTTTGTTACCTGAATTAATGTTATGTAGTTATTTGCTAATAGTTATAGTTAACTAGTTTTATAGGTACTTTTATTTAACAAAACTATTGTTCTATGGTAAATATTTTTGTTTATTAGAAACTTTTCTATTTCTCACCATCAACTTGTATAGATAAGTAATCAGATTCTAAAGTAGGTGTGTAAAAAGGTGTAATGAAATCACTAAAAACAAAATGTAAGAAATTTATATTAATAAGCACTTATTAGAATATCAGTATTTTCGAGTTAGAATCTCATATTGGTTTTCATTTTATTGAAAGAAAATCCTAAATTAATTCCAATTAAGCTTTCCATTATGACCAATAATTAGACTTTAGATAGACTGAAAATATCAAATATTCTCCATTTTCCTATATAACGTACAACTCACCAAATTACATCCACATAAGGAAAACAAGCGATAGATATGGAACCAGAATGCTATTCGTTCGATGACCAATCATATGGAATAGATTTACTTCCATACAGCGGCGGTGGGGGGTGGGGGGAGGTAGGCGGCGCCGCGCAAGCGCGGCGTTGCCAGGACGACGGCACGTACCGCCATCTATGTGTGGGTGTACTTACGCTCGATGAGACCCGGTGTACTCTTATCTATTTAAAAACGTCATATATCTCTTTAAGCTTGTATGGCGCTTAGGATGTTTTGAAAATTATGATTTGTGCGTACGTAGTGTGTATTGCTGGTGGAAGCCGATGGATCCACGGACGGATCGGTAATGCTAAAACAAATGAGCGTCAACTTGTATTACAAATCAATTCGAAATTGGACTTTTTTCAGACACATTAAGATTCAAATTAGCATTTACATGTTAGGTAGATTTAATGCGTTGCAGCTTTTGCGTTGTAGAAAATACGTTACTGTATAAATGGTAGTATGTTCTAAGAATGTTGGTGAGATATAGGCCTCTACGTGTTGGTGGTGTTGTCCGTTTTGTTTTGCGTTGATAATGAGGGGATTTGTTGGATGTATTAATTCTGTAGTTAGAAAACAAAAGTTGATAGGTTTGATAGCTAAAGCATATTTTATTGGCTACAAAATGCTTTTTATACTCATCGCTTGTTTTTTTTATACCTATCTGGCAGTGAAATAATGTCTGTTCAAAAGAAGTTTTCTAATCTAAATGTTTCCCTACTGTAAAATATTTACTTAAAACAGAAATTGGAATTTTCCGTGTATCCTTTTACGTTGAAAGAAGAAGAAAACTTATCTTTTTAAAGATAATCAACGTAAAAAAATATCAATACTTTTAGCTAGACAAATAATCGTAGATACTCATCTCACTTATAATACACAGCCTTAAAAACTACAAAACAATATAAACATTAAACAATGCGAAAAATTTATTTTACACGTAAAAACATTCATACGCAATCTTCACGAAATTCATCAATATAGGTATTCAAGTGACGTCACAGTACATTATTATTTCAAACGCGGCTACCGTACCGCATTCCACACACACATACACAAACACACACAACTAAACATACAAGCGCAATAACTGCCATTCAAATTTCTACCCTAACCTTAATAGCTTAAAGTTTAAATTTCAGGCGGCTTAATCTAATGTTTGAACCGCTTTTGTTTCGAATACGCTACTATAGGAATATGTCTATGTGTGTGTGCTATCTGTGTAGAATACCTTAGGGATGTGAATTTTTTTACAAGCAAGCCTTTGAACCTTTGGTTGTAAAATTCGGTCCTTTATAGAAAGTCTCCAGAGATGCCTCTATTGTCGATCGTAACTTCCATAAAATCTTTGTTGTTATATAAGGTACATATGTAAATAGATTCGGGAAAATTTAGTGCCAGTTCAGTTCAGTTTGGGAGGCTTTTCTTGACGTTCTTTATCATTTTTTAACTTCTAAATTTATAGTATTTCAGTCGCAAATATCTTTAGAGAATATCTTGACGTAATTTAATGGGATTGATAAAAATATTTACAGAAAAAAATAAACAGTATTATTGTGGCATAAAAGAGCATACATATAACCCTGGGGATACACATAGGATGCTTCATTTTAGAAATCTACTTTCTCGATTGATGTCACAGACTGTATGCAATACGGGCAGAGCCACGGACACAAGCTATTATAATTCTGTATAGTAATAACATTATTATAATGTAATTTTTACCTAGGAATTGGCTGTGGTATTTATAAAATGTTGCTATGTATGTTTCACAGTGTACATTGTAATGCACACTGGACCTCACGAGGTTAAAATGTTGAATTTTAGATATCTATATATTGCGAGAACCGTTTACCCAACTGGACACAATAAATCTTAACCAAAAAAACTGTGTGTGTAATCTTTGATGATGACGATTATCGCTATGTTGGCACTTTGACGTGTGTCCTATCGTGCGTCTGTCACTACTGAGCGTTACTTCCGTCAGAAAAAATCTGAGTTACCCTCTAGTCGCGCCTAAAGAAGTTTTACTTCAATAAATAATTGAAATTCGACCGCTGAAATGTTCACAGAAAAAGATTTCTTCACCACTACGATTCTGTCTTCATTAAATGAATTACGTCAATATTACATTTGAAAAATCCATATTTACTGTTTTTCACTAGTATAATTTTATTTTAACCTCCTAAGACCCTGCGTACTTGTACAAGTACAAATTAATTGGAGTCCCTACAGTACATTAATTAGGTTACATTTTGTCGACACGAGTGACAATAATTTATTTCAAAATTAGTTCAGTTAATAGGTCGTTGGGGTCATACCTACGCCAATTATGACCCAACTTTGATATAGAAACTCCTTTTTCCTAACCAAGGAAAAAGCGCCTAGGCCTTTTTCCATTTTTAATTGCAAGGTTATTAGGTTACCAAACTTTCTACAAGATCCGGGTTACTTTTACCAAGTACTAAGTAGGACGAAATAAATAAATAAATAGTAGTGTGTCTACTTAAAATAACACAAATTAAATTATTTTCATAGAAAGTAATTTAAATTGTTCTTGAACTACTAGATAGTATTGATAAACCTAGGAATTTGAAATAGCGCTTTTGAAAAAAAAAAATAGGAATATTTTTCTTACACGTCTTATAGAAAATTTCATTAGCCGAGGATCGCGGAAACTGGCGCATACTCCACCGACTTGTATGGCTCTCGAGCCATGCTCTTAAATTATGATGATAATGAAAAACCGGCCAAGTTGGGGGGGAATGGTAATTTTTTGCCTATTTTCTTGAATAACTTTTAAAATGTTTATCCTAAAATTATAAAAAATATATATTTGAAATTCTAACAAGGAGCTTTTCAGTAACACGATATAGTTTGAAAAACTTTTTTTTTTACTTTTCTCATTTACACCCCTAAAGTGGTCCCCATGTTTAAAATTCATTTGTTTACGTTACATGTCCGTCTTTGGGTCACAAACTGACACATGTGTAACAAATTTCAATCAAAGATAGATATAACTCCGTAATAGATGGATACACTTTAAGGAAAAAACGTGCCTCGAAAATCAAGAAAATTTGATTCTCGTTCAGAGGACGCTACTAGCTTTGGCCTACTGTCGTATAGATGGCGTTGACGGTTTCGTTTGTTATTTAACAATGTTAACGCATATCAGTGAAAGAACATGGGTCAAAATAATAAAAATAATTAATGCAAATAAAAAAAACATTTATCCATATTTAAATACATTTTATCGTATTTTTATAAATATTTTATTTTAGTTTTAAAGTGTATCGACAGATGGCAGTGAATTTACTGGGGTTACAAAATTTACTATGACAGTACCGCTCTAGTATAAGTTACTCTATGTTTCAACTTAGCTGGTCCAGTAGTTTCGAAGAAAATAGGCTGTGACAGACGGACAGACAGACAGACAGACGCACGAGTGATCCTATAAGGGTTCGGTTTTTTCCTTCTGAGGTACGGAACCCTAAAAACAAACAATATGCCGTATTAAAAAAAATTGCAATGTATTTCTGGGCCACCTTGTATAGACAATTTACAAAAACAAAAGCACTTTTTCTTTAATTCTCTTTCAAACCGTCTGTTGCTACTGATAATAAAAAAAGTGTGTGCGTGTAATCTTTACGCGCAATTGTAGTAAAACTTCTTTGGCAAAGACGTTTATCGCTATGTTGGCACTAATGAGCGTACTTTCGTCAGAAAAAAATCAGAGTTACCCCCTAGTCGCGCCTAAAGAAGTTTTGTTTCAATAAATGTTCCGTTTCAAAATATTTATCAGTACGGTTTTTACTCACTATTATTTATAGTCGCTTTTGGCGACATGTTTCGGATTCTTTGGGAATCCATCCTCAGGCACGAGTGTCCGCGGCGGTTGTACGTCGTGCACCCAAAGAATCCGAAACATGTCGCCAAAAGCGACTAAAAATAATAGTGAGTAAAAACCGTACTGATAAATATTTTGAAATATGTCTCACGATAGTTTAAGTGCGATTAATGTTCCGTTTATTATTTTTAACTATTTGTTTTACTTATGGTTGGCAATAAAGACTATTTACTTACTTTACATACTTTCTCCACGTTCAGAAAAGTCGCCATCACTATATTATCCCTAAAAAACCGGCCAAGTGCGAGTCGGACTCGCGCACGAAGGGTTCCGTACCATTACGAAAAAAAACAGCAAAAAAATCACGTTTGTTGTATGGGAGCCCCATTTAAATATTTATATTATTCTGTTTTTAGTATTTGTTGTCATAGCGGCAACAGAAATACATCATCTGTGAAAATTTCAACTGTCTAGCTATCACGGTTCATGAGATACAGCCTGGTGACAGACAGACAGACAGACGGACAGACGGACAGATGGACGGACAGACGGACAGCGGAGTCTTAGTAATAGGGTCCCGTAAAAAACCCCCTACGGAACCCTAAAAAGTGTGTGCGTGTAATCTTTACGCGCGATTGAAGTAAAACTCCTTTGACGATGACGTTTATCGCTATGTTGGCACTTTGACGTGTGTCCTATTGTGCGTGTGTCACTACTGAGCGTTACTTCCGTCAGAAAAAAATCTGAGTTACCCTCTAGTCGCGCCTAAAGAAGTTTTGCTTCAATAAATGTTCCGTTTATTATTTTTAACTATTTATTTTACTTATGGTTGGCAATAAAGACTATTTACTTACTTTACATACTTTCTCCACGTTCAGAAAAGTCGCCATCACTATATTATCCTTAAAAAGTAAAACAACTAGAAAGAAGGTTGGCATCCTAAAGTTCTTATAGTCCAGCAACAGTTAAAACTTAAAATATTCACAAGTTACACGCAGCTCGGGGCTACGGATCCTTTAGTTCTTTTCTACATAATGTCAAGAACATTTTTGCTGCAATTATTTTTGTGGCATAATTTTGAGTAGATTTTTTAAGCTCATTACATTATTTTAAACAGTGTCCTTACTTTATAAAACGTATAGTAAATTGCAAACATTTAGTACATATATATTTTTTTCAATGGAACATAAATTTTAAATTAGTTGGTTGGTTTGTTTAACCAAATAAAAAAATAAAATAAAAAACTACAATATTTAATATAATTTCATTTGACCTTATATACAAATACAAAAAAATACAAAATACAAATTTCTTTATTGCAAAAATACACGTGAAATATGAAGCAGGGGATGGAGCTACCCTGCACCCTGTAAGCAAAAATATACGCGTGTTCGGTAACAAGTACTACTTTTATTAGCTGTTACTAAAACTGTGTACCTATGGAGGCAGGTATAAATAAATAAATAAATAATAATTTATTTTCAGGCATGGCCCATAGAAGTGTTAGTAACAAAAAACTTAAATACTAATGTTAAACAGTACAATTAATTAAAACCTACCATGCAAATCAATATACTTAGAGCTAGGAAAAAATGCTAATTTCGATTCATTACAATGAGGGCTATCGTTTTTTTGCTCACCAGTTGGCGCCTCTGTTGATGGTGGTCCAAAAGACTAATGAACAGCTGTCAGTCATTGAAGTGACAAGTGACATTTGACATTTCGAACTATGGAAAATACACTACACTAGCGCCCCTAGCGGCGAATTCATACACCAATTCATATAAAAAACTACAATATTTAATATAATTTCATTTGACCTTATATACAAATACAAAAAATACAAAATACAAAATTCTTTATTGCAAAAATACAAGTGAAATATGATGCAGGGGATGGAGCTACCCTGCACCCTGTAAGCAAAAATATACGCGTGTTCGGTAACAAGTACTACTTTTATTAGCTGTTACTAAAACTGTGTACCTATGGAGGCAGGTATAAATAAATAAATAAATAATAATTTATTTTCAGGCATGGCCCATAGAAGTGTTAGTAACAAAAAACTTAAATACTAATGTTAAACAGTACAATTAATTAAAACCTACCATGCAAATCAATATACTTAGAGCTAGGAAAAAATGCTAATTTCGATTCATTACAATGAGGGCTATCGTTTTTTTGCTCACCAGTTGGCGCCTCTGTTGATGGTGGTCCAAAAGACTAATGAACAGCTGTCAGTCATTGAAGTGACAAGTGACATTTGACATTTCGAACTATGGAAAATACACTACACTAGCGCCCCTAGCGGCGAATTCATACACCAATTCATATAAAAAACTACAATATTTAATATAATTTCATTTGACCTTATATACAAATACAAAAAATACAAAATACAAAATTCTTTATTGCAAAAATACAAGTGAAATATGATGCAGGGGATGGAGCTACCCTGCACCCTGTAAGCAAAAATATACGCGTGTTCGGTATATTTGCACAGGAAAAAATAAAAATAAACATTCCATACCACCTTGAAATCGATATTACATCTTAGCAACCTAAATCGAAATATCTATCGAATGTTGCGAACACAGGGTTCGACGGGTGTAAAGGAAGCGCGGCGCCACAACCACAATCGATTCTCCAAAAAATCGTTTCAAAAACAAAAAAAGTATCGATTGAGGATCCTGCGGAAGGTCACGGCCCCATCGATCGGTGGAAAGTGAGACCGGCTGCCACTACTAACACCGTCCTGGCTATGCAGCCTGAATTAATCGCGCATATATTTGAATACATTTGGCCGCGGTTCGGAGGTTCGTCGCCCCCTTAAGTTTTAGCGATTTTGTTCGGCTGTTGGCGGGTTCGAGCTTGGTCTCGCGACGGTGTGACATCTGTCATGTGAGAACGGAAAATTACTTATTAGGGTTCCGTACCCAAAGGGTAAAAACAGGACCCTATTACTAAGATTTCGCTGTCCGTCTGTCCGTCTGTCCATCTGTCCGTCTGTCCGTCTGTCCGTCTGTCCGTCTGTCCGTCTGTCCGTCTGTCCGTCTGTCCGTCTGTCCGTCTGTCCGTCTGTCCGTCTGTACGTCTGTCCGTCTGTCCGTCTGTCCGTCTGTCCATCTGTCCTTCTGTCCGTCTGTCTGTCACTAGGCTGTATCTAACGAAACGTGATAGCTAGACAGTTGAAATTTTCACAGATGATGTATTTCTGTTGCCGCTATAACACCAAATACTAAAAAGTACGGAACCCTCGGTGCGCGAGTCCGACTCGCACTTGGCCGGTTTTACAATCGACGTGCATCAAGGTTTCCATATGCTCCGATTGAACTTCAAAATCGCAAAGTTGTCTCTAGAATATTTTTTGTTTTACTTATTAATGTATAAATTGTAATTTTATTGATCGCTTCTTATGAGGTGAACTAACGTGGAAGTGTGCAGCTAATGTAGAATTAGGCTTGGTTGCAGTGTTGGCCGTAATTGTTAATTTTAATTAACCATTGATCAATTTTATTAACCATTAGTTCCGCCATTAACCAATTGCATTAAAGTTAATTCGGATTAAAGTTAATTCGGATTAAATTTTTGAGACGTTAATGGCCATTGAAGTTAATTCGGATTAACTTTAATTCGGATTAACTTCAATGGGCATGAAAGTCAAATAATTAATCCGAATTACTCTCAATTTGGATTAACGTCTAATAAAATTACATTCGTGATATTTTAAAATGAGAGAGCAAAATGACCCTGACTGAACCCTGGCAGTAGTAGCAGTACCTACCTACTACCTAGTAGAATTCTGGTTTGGTGCAACACAGACATACGCGGTTTTGGTCATTTAAATCGTCTTGATGAGCACTTCGGAGAGCCGTACCCATGATAGAGCTGATGCTGAACCCTGGCAGTACCTAATGGATCTAAGGTTTGGTGCAACATAGGCACAGGCTGTTTTAGTCATCCGACTCGTCTTGATGAGCACTTCGGAGAGCCATACCCATGATAGAGCTGATGCTGAACCCTGGCAGTACCTAATGGATCTAAGGTTTGGTGCAACATAGGCACACGCTGTTTTAGTCATCCGACTCGTCTTGATGAGCACTTATGAGAGCAGTACCCATAATGGAGCTGATGCTGAACCCTGGCAGTACCTAGCGGAACTAAGGTTTGGTGCAACGTAGGCACACGCTGTTTTAGTCATCCGACTCGTCTTGATGAGCACTTAGGAGAGCAGTACCCATGATAGAGCTGATGCTGAACCCTGGCAGTACCTAGTGGATCTAAGGTTTGGTGCATCATAGGGACACGCTGTTTTAGTCACCCGACTCTTCTTGATAAGCACTTAGGAGAGCGGTACCCATGATAGAGCTGATGCTGAACCCTGGCAGTACCTAGTGGATCTAAGGTTTGGTGCAATATAGGCACACGCTGTTTTAGTCACCCGACTCGTCTTGATGAGCACTTAGGAGAGCGGTACCCATGATAGAGCTGATGCTGAACCCTGGCAGTACCTAGTGGATCTAAGGTTTGGTGCAACATAGGCACACGCTGTTTTAGTCACCCGACTCGTCTTGATGAGCACTTAGGAGAGCAGTACCCATGATAGAGCTGATGCTGAACCCTGGCAGTACCTAGTGGATCTAAGGTTTGGTGCAACATAGGCACACGCTGTTTTAGTCACCCGACTCGTCTTGATGAGCACTTAGGAGAGCAGTACCCATGATAGAGCTGATGCTGAACCCTGGCAGTACCTAGTGGATCTAAGGTTTGGTGCAACATAGGCACACGCTGTTTTAGTCACCCGACTCGTCTTGATGAGCACTTAGGAGAGCAGTACCCATAATGGAGCTGATGCTGAACCCTGGCAGTACCTCGCGGAACTAAGGTTTGGTGCAACATAGGCACACGCTGTTTTAGTCATCCGATTCGTCTTGATGAGCACTTAGGAGAGCAGTACCCATGATAGAGCTGATGCTGAACCCTGGAACTACCTAGTGGATCTAAGGTTTGGTGCAACATAGGCACACGCTGTTTTAGTCACCTGACTCGTCTTGATGAGCACTTAGGAGAGCAGTACCCATAATGGAGCTGATGCTGAACCCTGGCAGTACCTAGCGGAACTAAGGTTTGGTGCAACATAGGCACACGCTGTTTTAGTCATCCGACTCGTCTTGATGAGCACTTAGGAGTGCAGTACCCATGATAGAGCTGATGCTGAACCCTGGCAGTACCTAGTGGATCTAAGGTTTGGTGCATCATAGGGACACGCTGTTTTAGTCACCCGACTCGTCTTGATAAGCACTTAGGAGAGCGGTACCCATGATAGAGCTGATGCTGAACCCTGGCAGTACCTAGTGGATCTAAGGTTTGGTGCAATATAGGCACACGCTGTTTTAGTCACCCGACTCGTCTTGATGAGCACTTAGGAGAGCGGTACCCATGATAGAGCTGATGCTGAACCCTGGCAGTACCTAGTGGATCTAAGGTTTGGTGCAACATAGGCACACGCTGTTTTAGTCACCCGACTCGTCTTGATGAGCACTTAGGAGAGCAGTACCCATGATAGAGCTGATGCTGAACCCTGGCAGTACCTAGTGGATCTAAGGTTTGGTGCAACATAGGCACACGCTGTTTTAGTCACCCGACTCGTCTTGATGAGCACTTAGGAGAGCAGTACCCATGATAGAGCTGATGCTGAACCCTGGCAGTACCTAGTGGATCTAAGGTTTGGTGCAACATAGGCACACGCTGTTTTAGTCACCCGACTCGTCTTGATGAGCACTTAGGAGAGCAGTACCCATAATGGAGCTGATGCTGAACCCTGGCAGTACCTCGCGGAACTAAGGTTTGGTGCAACATAGGCACACGCTGTTTTAGTCATCCGATTCGTCTTGATGAGCACTTAGGAGAGCAGTACCCATGATAGAGCTGATGCTGAACCCTGGAACTACCTAGTGGATCTAAGGTTTGGTGCAACATAGGCACACGCTGTTTTAGTCACCTGACTCGTCTTGATGAGCACTTAGGAGAGCAGTACCCATAATGGAGCTGATGCTGAACCCTGGCAGTACCTAGCGGAACTAAGGTTTGGTGCAACATAGGCACACGCTGTTTTAGTCATCCGACTCGTCTTGATGAGCACTTAGGAGTGCAGTACCCATGATAGAGCTGATGCTGAACCCTGGCAGTACCTAATGGATCTAAGGTTTGGTGCAACATAGGCACACGCTGTTTTAGTCATCCGACTCGTCTTGATGAGCACTTAGGAGAGCAGTACCCATGATAGAGCTGATGCTGAACCCTGGCAGTACCTAATGGATCTAAGGTTTGGTGCAACATAGGCACACGCTGTTTTAGTCATCCGACTCGTCTTGATGAGCACTTATGAGAGCAGTACCCATAATGGAGCTGATGCTGAACCCTGGCAGTACCTAGCGGAACTAAGGTTTGGTGCAACGTAGGCACACGCTGTTTTAGTCATCCGACTCGTCTTGATGAGCACTTAGGAGAGCAGTACCCATGATAGAGCTGATGCTGAACCCTGGCAGTACCTAGTGGATCTAAGGTTTGGTGCAATATAGGCACACGCTGTTTTAGTCACCCGACTCGTCTTGATGAGCACTTAGGAGAGCAGTACTCATAATGTAGCTGATGCTGAACCCTGGCAGTACCTAGCGGAACTAAGGTTTGGTGCAACATAGGCACACGCTGTTTTAGTCATCCGACTCGTCTTGATGAGCACTTGGAAGAGCAGTACCCAAGATAGAGCTGATGCTGGACCCTGGCAGTACCTAATGGATCTAAGGTTTGGTGCAACATAGGCACAGGCTGTTTTAGTCATCCGACTCGTCTTGATGAGCACTTCGGAGAGCCATACCCATGATAGAGCTGATGCTGAACCCTGGCAGTACCTAATGGATCTAAGGTTTGGTGCAACATAGGCACACGCTGTTTTAGTCATCCGACTCGTCTTGATGAGCACTTAGGAGAGCAGTACCCATGATAGAGCTGATGCTGAACACTGGCAGTACCTAATGGATCTAAGGTTTGGTGCGACATAGGCACACGCTGTTTTAGTCATCCGACTCGTCTTGATGAGCACTTATGAGAGCAGTACCCATAATGGAGCTGATGCTGAACCCTGGCAGTACCTAGCGGAACTAAGGTTTGGTGCAACGTAGGCACACGCTGTTTTAGTCATCCGACTCGTCTTGATGAGCACTTAGGAGAGCAGTACCCATGATAGAGCTGATGCTGAACCCTGGCAGTACCTAGTGGATCTAAGGTTTGGTGCATCATAGGGACACGCTGTTTTAGTCACCCGACTCGTCTTGATAAGCACTTAGGAGAGCGGTACCCATGATAGAGCTGATGCTGAACCCTGGCAGTACCTAGTGGATCTAGTGTTTGGTGCAACATAGGCACACGCTGTTTTAGTCACCCGACTCGTCTTGATGAGCACTTAGGAGAGCAGTACCCATAATGGAGCTGATGCTGAACCCTGGCAGTACATAGTGGATCTAAGGTTTGGTGCAACATAGGCACGCGCTGTTTAGGTCATCCGACTCGTCTTGATGAGCACTTAGAAGAGCAGTACCCATGATAGAGCTGATGCTGAACCCTGGCAGTACCTAGTGGGTCTAAGGTTTGGTGCAACATAGGCACACGCTGTTTTAGTCATCCGACTCGTCTTGATGAGCACTTAGGAGAGCAGTACCCATGATAGAGCTGATGCTGAACCCTGGCAGTACCTAGTGGATCTAAGGTTTGGTGCATCATAGGGACACGCTGTTTTAGTCACCCGACTCGTCTTGATAAGCACTTAGGAGAGCGGTACCCATGATAGAGCTGATGCTGAACCCTGGCAGTACCTAGTGGATCTAGTGTTTGGTGCAACATAGGCACACGCTGTTTTAGTCACCCGACTCGTCTTGATGAGCACTTAGGAGAGCAGTACCCATAATGGAGCTGATGCTGAACCCTGGCAGTACATAGTGGATCTAAGGTTTGGTGCAACATAGGCACGCGCTGTTTAGGTCATCCGACTCGTCTTGATGAGCACTTAGAAGAGCAGTACCCATGATAGAGCTGATGCTGAACCCTGGCAGTACCTAGTGGGTCTAAGGTTTGGTGCAACATAGGCACACGCTGTTTTAGTCATCCGACTCGTCTTGATGAGCACTTAGGAGAGCAGTACCCATGATAGAGCTGATGCTGAACCCTGGCAGTACCTAATGGATCTAAGGTTTGGTGCAACATAGGCACACGCTGTTTTAGTCATCCGACTCGTCTTGATGAGCACTTAGGAGAGCAGTACCCATAATGGAGCTGATGCTGAACCCTGGCAGTACCTCGCGGAACTAAGGTTTGGTGCAACATAGGCACACGCTGTTTTAGTCATCCGATTCGTCTTGATGAGCACTTAGGAGAGCAGTACCCATGATAGAGCTGATGCTGAACCCTGGAACTACCTAGTGGATCTAAGGTTTGGTGCAACATAGGCACACGCTGTTTTAGTCACCTGACTCGTCTTGATGAGCACTTAGGAGAGCAGTACCCATAATGGAGCTGATGCTGAACCCTGGCAGTACCTAGCGGAACTAAGGTTTGGTGCAACATAGGCACACGCTGTTTTAGTCATCCGACTCGTCTTGATGAGCACTTAGGAGTGCAGTACCCATGATAGAGCTGATGCTGAACCCTGGCAGTACCTAATGGATCTAAGGTTTGGTGCAACATAGGCACACGCTGTTTTAGTCATCCGACTCGTCTTGATGAGCACTTAGGAGAGCAGTACCCATGATAGAGCTGATGCTGAACCCTGGCAGTACCTAGTGGATCTAAGGTTTGGTGCATCATAGGGACACGCTGTTTTAGTCACCCGACTCGTCTTGATAAGCACTTAGGAGAGCGGTACCCATGATAGAGCTGATGCTGAACCCTGGCAGTACCTAGTGGATCTAGTGTTTGGTGCAACATAGGCACACGCTGTTTTAGTCACCCGACTCGTCTTGATGAGCACTTAGGAGAGCAGTACCCATAATGGAGCTGATGCTGAACCCTGGCAGTACATAGTGGATCTAAGGTTTGGTGCAACATAGGCACGCGCTGTTTAGGTCATCCGACTCGTCTTGATGAGCACTTAGAAGAGCAGTACCCATGATAGAGCTGATGCTGAACCCTGGCAGTACCTAGTGGGTCTAAGGTTTGGTGCAACATAGGCACACGCTGTTTTAGTCATCCGACTCGTCTTGATGAGCACTTAGGAGAGCAGTACCCATGATAGAGCTGATGCTGAACCCTGGCAGTACCTAGTGGATCTAAGGTTTGGTGCATCATAGGGACACGCTGTTTTAGTCACCCGACTCGTCTTGATAAGCACTTAGGAGAGCGGTACCCATGATAGAGCTGATGCTGAACCCTGGCAGTACCTAGTGGATCTAGTGTTTGGTGCAACATAGGCACACGCTGTTTTAGTCACCCGACTCGTCTTGATGAGCACTTAGGAGAGCAGTACCCATAATGGAGCTGATGCTGAACCCTGGCAGTACATAGTGGATCTAAGGTTTGGTGCAACATAGGCACGCGCTGTTTAGGTCATCCGACTCGTCTTGATGAGCACTTAGAAGAGCAGTACCCATGATAGAGCTGATGCTGAACCCTGGCAGTACCTAGTGGGTCTAAGGTTTGGTGCAACATAGGCACACGCTGTTTTAGTCATCCGACTCGTCTTGATGAGCACTTAGGAGAGCAGTACCCATGATAGAGCTGATGCTGAACCCTGGCAGTACCTAATGGATCTAAGGTTTGGTGCAACATAGGCACACGCTGTTTTAGTCATCCGACTCGTCTTGATGAGCACTTAGGAGAGCAGTACCCATGATAGAGCTGATGCTGAACCCTGGCAGTACCTAATGGATCTAAGGTTTGGTGCGACATAGGCACACGCTGTTTTAGTCATCCGACTCGTCTTGATGAGCACTTATGAGAGCAGTACCCATAATGGAGCTGATGCTGAACCCTGGCAGTACCTAGCGGAACTAAGGTTTGGTGCAACGTAGGCACACGCTGTTTTAGTCATCCGACTCGTCTTGATGAGCACTTAGGAGAGCAGTACCCATGATAGAGCTGATGCTGAACCCTGGCAGTACCTAGTGGATCTAAGGTTTGGTGCATCATAGGGACACGCTGTTTTAGTCACCCGACTCGTCTTGATAAGCACTTAGGAGAGCGGTACCCATGATAGAGTTGATGCTGAACCCTGGCAGTACCTAGTGGATCTAGGGTTTGGTGCAACATAGGCACACGCTGTTTTAGTCATCCGACTCGTCTTGATGAGCACTTAGGAGAGCAGTACCCATGATAGAGCTGATGCTGAACCCTGGCAGTACCTAGTGGATCTAAGGTTTGGTGCATCATAGGCACGCGCTGTTTTGGTCATCCGACTCGTCTTGATGAGCACTTAGGAGAGCAGTACCCATGATAGAGCTGATGCTGAACCCTGGCAATACCTAGTGGATCTAAGGTAGGTGGTAAGGCTCTATCATGGGTACCGCTCTCCTAAGTGCTCATCAAGACGAGTCGGGTGACTAAAACAGCGTGTGCCTATGTTGCACCAAACCTTAGATCCACTAGGTACTGCCAGGGTTCAGCATCAGCTCTATCATGGGTACTGCTCTTCTAAGTGCTCATCAAGACGAGTCGGATGACCTAAACAGCGCGTGCCTATGTTGCACCAAACCTTAGATCCACTATGTACTGCCAGGGTTCAGCATCAGCTCCATTATGGGTACTGCTCTCCTAAGTGCTCATCAAGACGAGTCGGGTGACTAAAACAGCGTGTGCCTATGTTGCACCAAACCCTAGATCCACTAGGTACTGCCAGGGTTCAGCATCAGCTCTATCATGGGTACCGCTCTCCTAAGTGCTTATCAAGACGAGTCGGGTGACTAAAACAGCGTGTCCCTATGATGCACCAAACCTTAGATCCACTAGGTACTGCCAGGGTTCAGCATCAGCTCTATCATGGGTACTGCTCTCCTAAGTGCTCATCAAGACGAGTCGGATGACTAAAACAGCGTGTGCCTACGTTGCACCAAACCTTAGTTCCGCTAGGTACTGCCAGGGTTCAGCATCAGCTCCATTATGGGTACTGCTCTCATAAGTGCTCATCAAGACGAGTCGGATGACTAAAACAGCGTGTGCCTATGTTGCACCAAACCTTAGATCCACTAGGTAGTGCCAGGGTTCAGCATCAGCTCTATCATGGGTACTGCTCTCCTAAGTGCTCATCAAGACGAGTCGGATGACTAAAACAGCGTGTGCCTATGTTGCACCAAACCCTGGATCCACTAGGTACTGCCAGGGTTCAGCATCAGCTCTATCATGGGTACTGCACTCCTAAGTGCTCATCAAGACGAGTCGGATGACTAAAACAGCGTGTGCCTATGTTGCACCAAACCCTAGATCCACTAGGTACTGCCAGGGTTCAGCATCAGCTCTATCATGGGTACTGCTCTACTAAGTGCTCATCAAGACGAGTCGGGTGACTAAAACAGCGTGTGCCTATGTTGCACCAAACCTTAGATCCACTAGGTACTGCCAGGGTTCAGCATCAGCTCTATCATGGGTACTGCTCTCCTAAGTGCTCATCAAGACGAGTCGGATGACTAAAACAGCGTGTGCCTATGTTGCACCAAACCTTAGACCCACTAGGTACTGCCAGGGTTCAGCATCAGCTCTATCATGGGTACTGCTCTTCTAAGTGCTCATCAAGACGAGTCGGATGACTAAAACAGCGTGTGCCTATGTTGCACTAATCCTTAGTTCCGCTAGGTACTGCCAGGGTTCAGCATCAGCTCTATTATGGGTACTGCTCTCCTAAGTGCTCATCAAGACGAGTCGGGTGACTAAAACAGCGTGTGCCTATGTTGCACCAAACCTTAGATCCACTAGGTAGTGCCAGGGTTCAGCATCAGCTCTATCATGGGTACTGCTCTCCTAAGTGCTCATCAAGACGAGTCGGATGACTAAAACAGCGTGTGCCTATGTTGCACCAAACCTTAGTTCCACTAGGTACTGCCAGGGTTCAGCATCAGCTCCATTATGGGTACTGCTCTCCTAAGTGCTCATCAAGACGAGTCGGGTGACTAAAACAGCGTGTGCCTATGTTGTACCAAACCTTAGATCCACTAGGTACTGCCAGGGTTCAGAATCAGCTCTATCATGGGTACTGCTCTCCTAAGTGCTCATCAAGACGAGTCGGATGACTAAAACAGCGTGTGCCTATGTTGCACCAAACCCTGGATCCACTAGGTACTGCCAGGGTTCAGCATCAGCTCTATCATGGGTACTGCACTCCTAAGTGCTCATCAAGACGAGTCGGATGACTAAAACAGCGTGTGCCTATGTTGCACCAAACCCTAGATCCACTAGGTACTGCCAGGGTTCAGCATCAGCTCTATCATGGTTACTGCTCTTCTAAGTGCTCCTCAAGACGAGTCGGATGACCAAAACAGCGCGTGCCTATGTTGCACCAAACCTTACTTCCACTATGTACTGCCAGGGTTCAGCATCAGCTCTATCATGGGTACCGCTCTACTAAGTGCTCATCAAGACGAGTCAGATGACCAAAACAGCGCGTGCCTATGTTGCACCAAACCTTAGATCCACTAGGTACTGCCAGGGTTCAGCATCAGCTCTATCGTGGGTACCGCTCTCCTAAGTGCTCATCAAGACGAGTCAGATGACCAAAACAGCGCGTGCCTATGTTGCACCAAACCTTAGATCCACTAGGTACTGCCAGGGTGCAGCATCAGCTCTATCATGGGTACTGCTCTCCTAAGTGCTCATCAAGACGAGTCGGACGACCTAAACAGCGCGTGCCTATGTTGCACCAAACCTTAGATCCACTAGGTACTGCCAGGGTTCAGCATCAGCTCTATCATGGGTACCGCTCTACTAAGTGCTCATCAAGACGAGTCGGGTGACTAAAACAGCGTGTGCCTATGTTGCACCAAACCTTAGATCCACTAGGTACTGCCAGGGTTCAGCATCAGCTCTATCATGGGTACTGCTCTCCTAAGTGCTCATCAAGACGAGTCGGATGACTAAAACAGCGTGTGCCTATGTTGCACCAAACCTTAGACCCACTAGGTACTGCCAGGGTTCAGCATCAGCTCTATCATGGGTACTGCTCTTCTAAGTGCTCATCAAGACGAGTCGGATGACCTAAACAGCGCGTGCCTATGTTGCACCAAACCTTAGATCCACTAGGTACTGCCAGGGTGCAGCATCAGCTCTATCATGGGTACCGCTCTCCTAAGTGCTCATCAAGACGAGTCAGATGACCGAAACAGCGCGTGCCTATGTTGCACCAAACCTTAGATCCACTAGGTACTGCCAGGGTTCAGCATCAGCTCTATCATGGGTACCGCTCTCCTAAGTGCTCATCAAGACGAGTCGGGTGACTAAAACAGCGTGTGCCTATGTTGCACCAAACCTTAGATCCACTAGGTACTGCCAGGGTTCAGCATCAGCTCTATCATGGGTACTGCTCTCCTAAGTGCTCATCAAGACGAGTCGGATGACTAAAACAGCGTGTGCCTATGTTGCACCAAACCTTAGATCCACTAGGTAGTGCCAGGGTTCAGCATCAGCTCTATCATGGGTACTGCTCTCCTAAGTGCTCATCAAGACGAGTCGGGTGACTAAAACAGCGTGTGCCTATGTTGCACCAAACCTTAGATCCACTAGGTACTGCCAGGGTTCAGCATCAGCTCTATCATGGGTACCGCTCTCCTAAGTGCTCATCAAGACGAGTCGGGTGACTAAAACAGCGTGTGCCTATGTTGCACCAAACCTTAGATCCACTAGGTACTGCCAGGGTTCAGCATCAGCTCTATCATGGGTACTGCTCTCCTAAGTGCTCATCAAGACGAGTCGGGTGACTAAAACAGCGTGTGCCTATGTTGCACCAAACCTTAGATCCACTAGGTACTGCCAGGGTTCAGCATCAGCTCCATTATGGGTACTGCTCTCCTAAGTGCTCATCAAGACGAGTCGGGTGACTAAAACAGCGTGTGCCTATGTTGCACCAAACCTTAGATCCACTAGGTACTGCTAGGGTTCAGCATCAGCTCTATCATGGGTACCGCTCTCCTAAGTGCTCATCAAGACGAGTCGGGTGACTAAAACAGCGTGTGCCTATGTTGCACCAAACCTTAGATCCACTAGGTAGTGCCAGGGTTCAGCATCAGCTCTATCATGGGTACTGCTCTCCTAAGTGCTCATCAAGACGAGTCGGATGACTAAAACAGCGTGTGCCTATGTTGCACCAAACCTTAGTTCCGCTAGGTACTGCCAGGGTTCAGCATCACCTCCATTATGGGTACTGCTCTCCTAAGTGCTCATCAAGACGAGTCGGGTGACTAAAACAGCGTGTGCCTATGTTGCACCAAACCTTAGATCCATTAGGTACTGCCAGGGTTCAGCATCAGCTCTATCATGGGTATGGCTCTCCGAAGTGCTCATCAAGACGAGTTGGATGACTAAAACAGCGTGTGCCTATGTTGCACCAAACCTTAGATCCATTAGGTACTGCCAGGGTTCAGCATCAGCTCTATCGTGGGTACGGCTCTCCGAAGTGCTCATCAAGACGATTTAAATGACCAAAACCGCGTATGTCTGTGTTGCACCAAACCAGAATTCTACTAGGTAGTAGGTAGGTACTGCTACTACTGCCAGGGTTCAGTCAGGGTCATTTTGCTGTCTCATTTTAAAATATCACGAATGTAATTTTATTAGACGTTGATGCAATTGAGAGTAATTCTAATAAATTTTTAGAAACTTTAATGGCCATTGAAGTTAATCCGAATTAAAGTTAATCCGAATTAACTTCAATGGCCATTAACGTCTCAAAAATTTAATCCGAATTAACTTTAATCCGAATTAACTTTAATCCGAATTAAATGGCTAATGGTTAATGGCCATTAACCTTTTTAATTGTTAATTTTTAATGGTTAATGGCATTAGCGTTCGGCCAACACTGCTTGGTTGCACCAGACCATCTGTTCGCTAAATTTTATTAAAGGAAATGTCATAGTTCACAACCGAGTGATGTTGTTCAGTCCGCTAATGTTTGAGTGGGATGCAAATGATATAAACTTAGGTACTTAAAGCCTGACCAGAAATATATGATCATTGTCAAGAGGGCGCTGTTATTCTCATGTATAGTGACAGTTCACTATAGTATGAAAAAATTAGTTCCAGTGAAATTCCGCAACATGGCTCGTGATCATATATTCCTGGTCAGGCTTTACTTATATCGGGTGGAACAGAATAAGGGATTTTTGTCCAAACGGGGAATTGTTTAGGCTACGTATGTAGAGGAAAGGTAATAAACCAGCGAATAAACTATGATATTTATTGTTACAAAATAAAATTAATATATAGTTAAGTATTACAATGTTCTTTTAAAAGGAAAAACTCCATGATGTGTTACCTGTAAATAAGAAAAATAATATTAATTATCTAGTTTCATTTTTGAGAGGAGCAGGTGCGAGGCCGCTAAAATACCTAGTTGTGGTTTCAAACTGCTTTCTAGTTACATTCTTACATGTACTTACCTATGTAGAGATTGTAGAGAGCTCAGAAGGCCAAAGGCTTTTATTAGCCCACCATAAATAAGTATAATGAAATGAAATTCTTTATTTTCAGGCAACTATTGGCCCATAGATAAATACCTTAAAACTAGCATACCTATTATTATAAAATAAAAAATAAATAAAGTAAAACTAAAAACACACGATTATGGCTGCGATACAGTTCGCAACCCCGCAGTGTCAGCCGGAACCGCCGGTACTTCTGTTCTACATTTCCTGCTACCCAAAGGTTGTCTGGAAGAGCTCGCTTTTTAGCGATTAGATCGCCTGTTGTTACCTGGTTCGATTTTTTCTTTAAATATTTCTTTGTAGTTTTACATGTATGTAAAATGTATAATTTTGGTGCAATAAAGAATATTTACTTACTTACTTACTTCACACTCTTCGGCCAGAACTCCTCCTAGTATATAGTTATAGCCTATTTCACAAATACACCTCTAAGACACTGAGAATAAACAAAATTATGTGACAAGATTCAACCAGAGATCCTACCGCGAACATCGAAAATAGGAATTTCGTTATTTGCTTCTCTATAGCTCTTGCATAATTGCATTGCTCTTGATAAAGAGGCAAATAGACTTTTTTACATCATGTCGGTGGCAACAAGCATACTGCCCGCCTGATGGTGAACTGTCACCGTAGTCTATGGACGCCTGCAATTCCAGAGGTGTTACATGCGCGTCGCCGACCCTAAAAGAACGACGAATGAACGAACGAAGTGGTTCGTCGTAGGTTTGCAGAGCCTAGGCCCGCAGCCCGCAGTTGATAAAAGTTAAACAAGGCAAAAGTCACCCATGGGAGCGGTGCGTGTACCCTCCCGCACGGGCACGATGGAAAGTACGGCGATTGTCACAAAACGCCATTACTATTCCGCGCTCGTCACGCCGCCAGATGTCTTCGTACTAACATTAGTGGGCGTACAGTGTCTGGGACAGTTTGAAAAAGAAAAAAAAATGAAAAGTTGTGGAGACTAAACAATTGATTGCGGAAATTACTAAAGAATAAGGCTTGAATTCATTATCGGAATGTGAAAGAAAAGAAGAAATACTTTGTCACTTAGAGAAAACATACAGAGGTGTTCTTGTGATAATGGGGATCTTCAAAAAGGAGTGTATAAAGGGCAACGTGCCTGCGACATATCTGGAATTGCATGCGCCCATAGACTGCTGTAGTGTAGGTGGGCCTTATGCTTCTTTGCCACCGACGTGGTAAAAAAGATTCAATTTAAAAAAATCTCTCTTACATTCTACTAGGTGATGATACTTAAAGCTAGAGGTAGACCAAGATGAGTCTACAATGCAACGTTTTTGATAGCACGGTCAGTGCAAGTGTTATACGTTTAAATAACACTTCCACTGCGTATGCAATCAAAATCGTTGCAGAATTTTTTCGATCTAACTCTACCATAACTGGCTTCGAAATTAGGACTTTTTTCTCGTTGAAGTTTTATGATCATTGTATGAAGATTTTAAAATAAATTTAAGAAAGAAGCAGATATTTTCTGCTTTTTTGTACGTTTGTCACGTCGAGATTCAAGATAATTTTGTGCAATTTATACATCAAAATAATGAAATATTTGACAGAAACACCTAACTACACCACCATAACCACCTTTGGTCCTTCAACGTAAGTATCCATATGTGTACAGGGGCAGTATCGCCGGCCATTTCCACGGCCTACTTACGTGTCGAGACGATCCGCCGATATTGTCTTCAGCGGCCGTTTACCGACACAGGATTAAAGAAAGGTTTATTCTTCTAACATACTCGTACATACGAAATCACAAGGTACTCAGGCAATGTGGAAGATAGGTACTTCTACGAGTCAAGACATTTCCACGGCCTACTTACGTGCCGAGCCGATCCTCCGATATTGCCTTTATTAGGTTTATTCTTCTAACATACTACATACGAAATCACAAGGTACTTAGGAAATGTAGAAAATACTTCTTCAAGCTAAGATATTTCCACGGCCTACTTACGTGCCGAGCCGATCCTCCGATATTGCCTTCAGCGGCCGTTTACCGACACAGGATTAAAGACAGGTTTATTCTTCTAACATACTACATACGAAATCACAAGGTACTTAGGAAATGTAGAAGATACTTCTTTAAGCTAAGATATTTCCACGGCCTACTTGCCTTCAGTGGCCATTTACCGACACAGGATTAAAACCCTTGTGGATCTAGATTTATTCTTGTAACAACTATTTGTTAGTCAAATATGCAGTCCAATATAGAAGTTCCACTTTAATATTTATTTGAGTTTTCCAACTATTTAGTCTTTTTCATTGGTTTTATAAATTCATGTTAACTGACTATCGATGAGCCAGTAAGCCCTCAGGTTTCTTACTGGCTCTATTCTTAACTGAACTCTTAACTGACTATCGATGGACGTTATGCGTTGGCAATAAGACTGACAATTGTTAATTAACACGTGGATGACGTTACAAAAAAGCGATGAAATCATTCACGGTTGTGACATCCATAGAAGTGATAATATTACTGCTAATATGGTAACCAAGTGCCTGAACTTGGTCCAACTATAAGAAGAATTTCAAGCTTTTAGCGCCCAATAGGCGTGTTTTTATGATATAGGAGGCAAAGGGAGCAAACAAATCGCCTGATGGTAAGCAATTAATGTCGCTCATGGACACTTGCAACACCAAAAGGTTGCAAGTGTGTTGCCAGCCTTGAAGACGCTCTTTTCTTGAAGGTTTAAAGGTCGTATCGGTCCGGAAGTATCGCAAACGATAGCGATAGTTAATTCCATAGTTATCACACTTATGCAGTTTACGGATTGTTACCCCCAATGTGGTTGTTACCACAATAACTGCCGACACCCTAGATTTAACCCAATGCATATACACCATCAGTCCCAGTTCAGCCTGCTTATGGTGGATGCAGTCACCGATGGTCCTTCCTTCCACATCCATACTAATATTATAAAAGCGAAAGTCTGTCTGTCTGTCTTTCTGTCTGTGTCCCTCTTCACGCTTAAACCGCTGAATCGATTTAGATGAAAATGGCATAGAGATAGGTTGAGTCCCTGAGAAGGACATAGGATAGTTTTTATCCCGAAGATCATCCCTTAAGAAAGTAAAAAGCGGGGTGGAATTGAGATAATTAATGAAGTGCCTGCTAACTTGTGTGCATAATATGCTCAAATTGAATGATTGCTATAAGAATTTTTCCAGGCGCTTTACTTACTTTAGCTGCTGTTACTAAGTCCACGCAGACGAAGTCGCGGGCAAAAGCTAGTACATTATATAAGCAGGACAAAACCAACAACCTTAAATTCAAACACCTATTACGAAAATGGAAAACAATGGAGAACAAAAAACGTGCGTTACGTTATGTAACATAAGACAGTAGGCTTACCACTTCGCGTATGACAATGTCACGTGTCATGTCATTGCAAAAACGTTGCCTAACGAGACACGGCCACTGGAAGTGTCAACTGTCAATGTAACATGTGGGATGTTTCTATTGTTCCTGTCCCACATATTTTAAATCGACACTCAAATCTATGTTTGACTCGTAGCTCAAAAAACTAAGTATAAGAAACCAATTCACAAGTGTATTTTATAGCCTAGCCGCCCGCAAAGTAAAACTTGCAGAGATAATTTGATGAGTCAAAATGAAGATTCAAAATATAAGAGAGGACAGGTACCTACACTTATGTGCGAGAACATTCCCCATAGTAAACGGAGAACGTTCTCGAGAACGGCACCGTTATAGGTACCTAAACTTTATTTTCCAGGCTCCAGTTTCCAGTTCACGACTCGAATCATCGATCACCCCGAATTTTCGTAATGTATGAGTTTGTGTATACACATTACACAATTACTTACTTACTTACTCCGTTGGCTCAGCGACCCAAATAAATGAGACTTGGCCTCCGACACAAGACAGCGCCACTTTTCTCGATCCTGTGCGACCTCTCGCCAATTGGTGACTCGAAGCTCGCGCAGATCCGCCTCCACCCTGTCGCACCAGCGATACCTGGGGCGTCCAATAGGACGTCTTCTTGCTGGGCGGCCCAGGTATGCTCTTTTCACGTTCCGATCCTCATCCATTCTCTCAAGATGGCCCAACCAACGGAGTCTGTGAGCTTTAGTCTCTCCCATGATGTTAGGTTCAGCCACTATGTCTTCAATCTCATGGTTCCTGACTGTCCAGCTTCCATCCGGTCTCATTTTGGGGCCCAGTATCTTACGGAAAAAACGTATACACAATTACACACTCTATTTACAAGCATCTCTTCTTAAGCAAGATATATCATAATTCCAACTGGAAAAATATCACAAAAACCTAGTGTTCTCCATTTATTCCTCGAGCACGCTCAGCCACATATCACTGATTAAGAATGCCAGCACACTCCGAACACCCTTATTGCTGCGTTCAGCACATACGTCACTCGACCTTATTCAGGGCATGTCGCAATGGCAAGGTCGTCTGCGCAGAATAAATAAATAAATAAATATTATAGGACATGCTTACACAGATTGACTAAGTCCTACAGTAAGCTCAAGAAGGCTTGTGTTGTGGGCACTCAGACAACGATATATATAATACTAGCGACCCACCCCGGCTTCGCACGGGTGCAATATAAACCTTCCTCCTAAATCACTCTATCTATTAAAAAAACCGGCCAATTGCGAGTCGGACTCACACACGAAGGGTTCCGTACCATTAACTATAAAAACGGTCACCCATCCAAGTACTGACCCCGCCCGACGTAGCTTAACTTCGGTCAAAAATCACGTTTGTTGTATGGGAGCCCCACTTAAATCTCTATTTTATTCTGTTTTTAGTATTTGTTGTTATAGCGGCAACCGAAATACATCATCTGTGAAAATTTCAGCTGTCTAGCTATCAGATCACGAGATACAGCCTGGTGACAGACGGACAGACAGACGGACAGCGGAGTCTTAGTAATAGGGTCCCGTTTTCCGTTCCCGGAACCCTAAAAACCGCATCAAAAAGATAGGGTACGTGAGCCACCTAAGGGCGCACCAGAGAGCGGATCAGCTATACTCTAATAACGCGAATTACAAAACGCCTACTCCAGAGCACACAGTCGCTGCGGCCGAAATCGGTCAGGAGAGAGCATCGTCATCAGTTAGTCCACAGTAGGCTGTAGTTTTTGTAAGCAATCGTTGATAAAAACACCAATCTAAACTTGAATAATGTATGGAAATTATCACGTTTTTCGTAGCATCTGTTATCCCGAATTTTGCTGCAGTCTGGAAGCTGGAGTCTAGTGATATACTATCCATTACATTTTATAATCTATTGCTCTTCTCAAAGACACGTTAGTTAAATGTTAAAACGTTATTCGGGCGCCTAAGCCCTTTCTTGGTCACATTTTTAACAAACGGACAGTATAATTTAATGATATTTGGTAGATAAAAAGATAAGATAAAAAATGTTTTTATTGCACAGAACGAATACAATTGTAGTACATAGTAAGTACATATCACAAGTTACAGAAAAGAGTTGGTGCATAACTGAATTGATAAAAGGTGGGCAAAAATGGTTACTGAGTGGGACCCACGGAGCACCATAGACGGTGCAGGCCGTGGTTCAGGCAGACCAAAAAGGAGATGGCGGGACGACTTGGACGCATTCTACCCCAAATGGTGGGAAAATGCCGATGACAGGGTCGAGTGGAGAAAACGAGGGGAGGCCTTTGCCCAGCAGTGGGACACCAAAGTAGACTAATAAAATAAATAAAAAATCAGAAAACATAGTTTCCATAATATGGTTAGTAACTCTTTACTTAAAAACTATGTTAGAATATTTTTAAAAGGAAAGGAAAGTAATAGAAAGGACGTAAAAATCAATAACTAAAATAAAATTACATTGAATTAAATCAAATTAAATCATTCATAATTCTTACATCATTATAAAAGATAAAAAAATACTAAGTACCTATAACAAACAAATCCACATAATATTTAGCAATAAAAGTAGGCCAAAACCATACCAGGTTCATTACCAAATGTTATTATAACCTTTGTTCAAAATAACGGCCCAATTCGAACAATACTTAAGATGTCACAGTGATACGATACCCAAATTTTAGTGTTAAAAGTGACATTTCTTCAACCACAAACGTCACTGTTGACACTGACAGATCGGTATCGTATCGCTGTGACATTTTATAAGCATTGTTAAAATTGGGCGTAAGACTTTCCGACATACATAGCTAAAGGGGCCCACTGACTATCAGTCCGCCGGACGATATCGGCCTGTCAGTTGTTCGGAACTGTCAAATTTTTGTTCTAACTGACAGGCCGATATCGTCCGGCCCTGCGGACTGATAGTCAGTCGGCCCCTTTAAGCGTTGTAGATATGTGTTCAGATATTTGTAAACATCCTGGCCGCACCAACATGGGGCATGTTCTATGAAAAGGAACCTTATTGTCGATGGTTCTTACGCCGCACAGCGTCGCGCGGCATTGTATTCATATCGGAGTATCGTTAATAATGCCGTAAGCGCCATCGACAATAAGGTCTCTTTTTATAGGTCCGTTTCTGCAGCGCATCGGGCATGTTTGCGCAAGCTCACACGGATGACTACTATGCCATAATACGCAAGAGAATTGCCTCGTTGCTCTGCAGAGTGCGGGTCAGCTCCAACCCCATCCTGACCACTGTTGCGGGCCGATACGACTCACCTATAATGCGGCATTTTGAATGTGTCATAACCGCTATTAGGTGAGTTGTAAGAATTTTATTGCTGACTGTTTTTGTTTTGTCGTTTTCTGTTTTTTGTGTTCCACTAACACTTAGTTTTTAACCTTAATTGTTACTAACCGTTATGGGCCAGTGTTGTCTTAAATAAATAAATTGAATTGAATTGAATTTATAGAAAATACCACATATATTTGATAACTGCGCAACTTTAGTGGTTTATTCTGCCGTCCGTTGGGATTGTATTGCAATTAACCTGCAGTTTATGAGATCCTAACACGGTTACGGGCACTTTGCGTATAATTGGAAGAAGCCAATTAACAACGAAAGTGTACAATAAAATGGCTCCTAAATCTAGATGGACGGTACATGTGTCTTGGCGAAAACTGCTATTGGTTGCGATGGGGTTCAGGATTTGTGGACACTGCGATAACATTAAAAAAGCCGGCCAAGTGAGAGTCGGACTCGCGCACGAAGGGTTCCGTACCATTACTCTTCTCTTAAGGTATTTTTTTTTTCGTGACAATAAATATTTTCTGATTCTGATTACGGAAAAAAACAGTAAAAAAATCACGTTTGTTGTATGGGAGCCCCATTTAAATATTTATATTATTCTGTTTTTAGTATTTGTTGTTATAGCGGCAACAGAAATACATCATCTGTGAAAATTTCAACTGTCTAGCTATCACGGTTCATGAGATGACAGACAGACGGACAGACGGACAGACGGACAGACGGACAGACGGACAGACGGACAGACGGACAGACGGACAGACGGACAGACGGACAGACGGACAGACGGACAGACGGACAGACGGACAGACGGACAGACGGACAGACGGACAGACGGACAGACGGACGGACAGACGGACAGCGGAGTCTTAGTAATAGGGTCCCGTTTTTACCCTTTGGGTACGGAACCCTAAAAATACGAATATTTAGTTGTACTTTGATGTTTATTTACGTTAATATTCTTTATTGCACCAATAATTATGTATTACATACATGTAAAACTACAAAGAAATTTTCAAGGAAAAGGACTAGGTAACTACAGGCGGTTCTATCGCTAATAAGCGATCTCTTCCAGGCAACCTTTTGGAATTCTAATAATTCGCTAATGTTCAGCTTCTTTTCATAGCTTTAATACATAAAAGTAATTAATATGTAAGTAATTACAGATGTACCTAACTACTACGAACTCTTAGTTTAAAACGAGCCTTTTTTAGGGTTCCGTACCCAAAGGGTAAAAACAGGACCCTATTACTAAGACTCCGCTGTCCGTCGGTCCGTGTGTCCGTCTGTCTGTCACCAGGCTGTATCTCATGAACCGTGATAGCTAGACAGTTGAAATTTTCACAGATGATGTATTTCTGTTGCCGCTATCACAACAAATACTAAAAATTACGGAACCCTCGGTGCGCGAGTCCGACTCGCACTTGGCCGGATTTTTTCTAATAATAGTAAAAACATATGCGACAACATCTTTGTATTTAAGAGGCCGTAGTCGATTTTGGAGCAAAAATGTAAAATTGATAGATTTAGTCGTTGAAATTATACACGTTTTGTTACGTAATATCTAAATAACAAGTATTGATTTCTATTAGCACGTCTTCTCATCTTGCCTTTTAATAATGAGGTCGCGAGCGTGCGTCACCGGTAATGCATGAAGAGAAGGGGCAGTTTTTAAAAATTCATCAAAAAATCATGGTGTTAAATTATACAAATTGATGTATAAGAATAGTTTCAGCAAATGTTGTAGATTGTTTTAAGTATCAAAATTAAGTTGAAATTAAGTCGATTTTTAGAGAAATTGTCACTTGTTTTGAAGTAATTTCTGGAGAAAATTTATTTCGTCTAACTTTCATTTACACAACTTCAAAGTCATAATAATAAAAATGTAGTCTGATAAACGTCAAGTACAGGATATGTGTAATACAAAATTACCATGTTTAGCAGTCCAAACATTACGAAATTTACAAATAAGAGCGACAAAATCAGTGCTTTACGCGCGTTTACCTAAACGTCCATCAGAAAAGCAAACATTACTAATTTAGTGAGTATGTTTTCAAAAAATTGATCTGATAAAAGGTAAGATAAGAAGACGTGCTTATAGAAACCAGTACTTGTTATTTGAATAAGGTAACAAAAGGTGTAAAATTTCACGGAGTAAATCTATCAATTTTACATTTTTGCGACTAAAATCGACACCGGCCTCTTAACTTATAATAGTAAATTTAGTCAATAAGACCAAAGAATTTGTAAAATGGTGTCTACAATACGAATTGAATTTTGGATCGCATTCCTGCCTTTTGTCCGCAAATACTTGGACTTTGTCCAGCCTTTCTCAACGCCCTTCCTTGTACCGGTCACTGATCAACCTACTAGATAGGACATGAAAGACATATTGGCTCTTCCGTAGGTACATACATTTTTTTGTTATAAACTTTACTTACTCTTTAATATATGACAGCTATTTCCGTTTATAATTTTTTATATATAGTAGTGTGACTACTTAAAAAACACATCAAAATATTTCATACAATAATTTGATTTGTTCCCAAAGTTGTGTATGAAAAAGTATTTTATCTAAGATTACGTAACCATTTGATTCTCCATCACACATTATTATGAGTATTTAGTTAAAAAAATATCAGCTAGGCCAGCAAAACTATGACGTAATTTTCTATGGATATCAGGGCTCGGAACCGGTATTTTTTAAAAACCCCGAAATAGCCCAATATTTTGAATTTTTTTATTCTCATTACGTAGGACTGAATCATGTATTTAGGAAACAATTTTGCATTATTAAAACGTCCCATTAAAAATGAAATTATAAACAAAATAACGAAAAATAACGTAATAATATCGGTATTTTTGTATGGAGCAAATACCGGTTTCCGACCCCTGATGGATATGGTGATCTAAATGTCTTGAACAAAAGTCTGTGTTAATGCTAAGATTGGGTGCTAATGCTAATGCTAATGCTAAGATTGTCGTTATAAAATCTGTATTCTATTAGATATAAATTATGTAAATATCGAACAAAATATTCTTTATTGTATTGCAGTCATGTTCATAATACATTAGGTGTTACAGTTTGAGGATGGTAGGTACATGACACCCTGTCAGGGCACTCAATTTTCTTAAGTCTAGGTAAAATTACATGCATCTCATACAAATAGCAATTAAATCTATATTTATAACTTTATATTTTATCGACGTTTATGCAACGTTAAACAATATATATAATACAACATTAATTGTTTCATTTATCCTGGTTTCCTCAATTCTTGAGCCCCCTCTTGTTGTATGCGGTCAGCATACAAACGCGGTAATCAGACGCCGGGTCGCCTAGCTGGATACTGGAGCAGGAGGTCGCTACGAGTAGTTCGACTCCCGACATAATATGCGCCATTTTCAATCAAAAGGGAACTTATTGTCGGTTATCAATAAGGCGCTATTTCCATATAGCATTATTTTGAAATCAACCTTATCGATAAGCTACAATGTGGTACCTTTTGGTTGAAAACGTCACAATTATAGAATGGATGAAAGAAAGTATCGAAGGTAGCTTTTGTTTTGAGGAACTTTGATGTCTATTTGTTTATTTTTATGTTTATTTCTTTGTTGTTTTATACAAGTGTGTTACAGTTTATCACGAATAGATGCGATGATTTCTGATTTTCAGATTTATTTTTAGAGCATTTCGATTTAACATTTTGTGTATAAGTTATTGTAAAAAATTAAGGATAGGACCAAAGATAGATATAACTCCGTAATAGATGGATACAGTCTAAGGAAAAAACGTGCCTCGAAAATCAAGAAAATTTGATTCTCGTTCAGAGGGCGCTACTAGCTTTGGCCTACTGTCGTATAGATGGCGTTGACGGTTTCGTTTGTTATTTAACAATTTTAACGCATATCAGTGAAAGAACATGGGTTAAAATCATAAAAATAATTAATGCAAATGAAAAAAATCATTTATCCATATTTAAATACATTTTATCGTATTTTTATAAATCTTCATTTTTAGTTTTAAAGTGTGTCGACAGATGGCAGTGAATTTAATGGGGTTACAAAATTTACTATGACAGTACCGCTCTAATATAAGTTACTCTATGATAGGACTGTATTTAGGGCAAAGTTGACAATCGGGCATTTTTTTTTTTGGGTTTGTGTATTTTTTTTGTGATGCACTGGACTTTTTTTAGGATATGTAAATTTAATGTTATTTGTGCCCAGAATAATGAGCTCATTCCATGCTCCTAGGAAAGAAACAATGTCCCAAAATTTTCATACATTTAACCTACTTTCCATTACGTTACCGCCGTACTCGGCCGTGCAAAGTGTTTGAAAAATGGTAACGGAATGGAAAAATAAAACTTGCGACGCTTTTTTCTTCCTAGTAGGAACGAAGGAGCTCGTGATTCTGAGTAGGAAAAACATTAAATTTACCTATTTTGGAAAAAAAGTCCAGTGTAGTGATGACTACAGAAAAAAATGCCCAATCAACAATCGTAAAAGCCAATTAAAAAGTAATACACGTACCAGAATTTTAGATAAAAGGTGTAGATGTAAGGTGTGTATTGCACACCGGCCTTTACAAAACCTCCATAGATTTTAGTCATCAAAATGGTCAAATTTGTGAGAGGTGACCATTAAATTGGGCTTACGATACCATTTCAAATTTTTATATTAAAAAATAGGTTTAATACCATATCATCTCCATAATCTCAACCATAACTTTATAAAACCATATTACTAATAAATCCTCCACAAATCTCTTAAAAAACGCAAAATGCGCAAGCGCGGACATACGCACAATACTAGCCCAGTGACGTTTCAATGGGCACTCTGTAAATTTGTATAGCGACCCGGCGCGGGCGCCGTTTTGTCAACACTGTCGCCGACTGTACTGTTTAATCAGTTCTGCATTCAACTGTACCGCCTTTGACGAGTAATTGCTGCCAATTGAAATGTTATTTGCTTTTTGTTTGTATTGATTGGTTATTTTTAGTCTGAAGGTTGAGTGGATGGTCTATTTTATCCTATTGGAAAGATGTAGATAAATCTTTAGTGCAATGCCATATATTAACTCCCCTTATTCATAACGCTTAGATTTCTGTTAGAGGTCGACTAATCTAACTTTGCACCGTCTTCAATAGAACAAAGTGAGGTGAGGGAGTGTGATTATAAACTAATTATATTTTTTATAGTTTGACATTAATTATGATATTTCCACATTTTGTCATTGTAAACGCTATGCAAAGTTAGCTTGGTCCGACTCTAATTAAAATAGATTTTGTCTCTTGTTGACCAATTTTAAAGTGACATACGAACAAATGAGTTTTAACCGAAATTCCTATCTAACCGGAAGTTTTCGAATAACTGCATATTATTTACGATGTTTACTGAAATCACAGCCAACGTTTTTAATACCTAGGGAAGTTGACAATTTTTGATTAATGGTATCAGTCGATCAGGATCAAATGTCTGTATGGGACCCATTGTTTTAAAGCAATACAAAAGTCACAAATGATGGTCAAAGTCTGGCACCTGCACTTTAAGGGGCCCACTGACTATCAATCCGCCGGACGATATCGGCCTGTCGGTTGTTCGGAATTGTCAAATTTTTGTTCTAACTGACAGGTCGATATCGTCCGGCGGACTGATAGTCAGTGGGCCCCTTTCTGACGATTTGACGAAGCGCTTCTAACCAAATGACATTACATCGTGACGTCAGCATGTAACGTCGCTATTGCGTAGAAGCCGTGGAAAACAAGGAAATTGCGATTTTGTCGGTGAAATATTGCGTTTATGTATATTGTTGCTGTACAATATTATTTTTAATAAAATGTATGGAATCGAACGGTACCATTTTTTTCCTTTTTGGATGTTTAAAAAGACTTAAATTTTGAAACTGAGGTATTTATTCCCTTGTAAATTATACTTATTTATTCATATAAATCACACTAGTTTTAGAGCAAAACATCGTCTTGATATACCCGTTTACAAAAAAACTATTTCACAAAAAGGAAACTTAATATCCCAAGTGTATCTACAACCACCACAAAATGAAAGACCAAGGAAATACCTCTCTCAGTAAAAATAGAAAATAATATCAAGCGAATCATAACGAACCAAACATTAAAATAAGAGGCATAATGAACGCTCAAATTAAAGAAGAAAAATCCAACGCCGATGCATACGAAAATCAGAATAAAAAAAGCTTATGTCTCTAAGACAACCATAAAAATTTGCAAGAGCATAACTCGCTATGAAAGTAGTAAACATAAGACGTTGTTGATTTAAGAGGAAAAGTGTGGTAGGTACCGGCGACCAATCAAAATTCTCCGTCAATTAAGAGGAGATCGCAAAAGGAAAATTGAAGGAAACCCGAGGGGAGCTAGGGACGGGCATCTGCATATCGATAATGTAATGATGGGGATTAAGTCACGTTGCACAGTTGTCGATATGAGTACAACTTGAATCTGGCGAATATTTTTTAAAAAATTAAATACATTAGCTTACAGGTCAATTTGAGTTTTAGTTATTCGATCTGTTTCCGATGATTACTGACAGGTATTAACCTGTCAGTGTCAACAGTGACGTTTTGCTTGAAAAATGTCACTTTTGACACTTACCGATCAGTATTATTAGTTGATTGGTTGGTTTTTGAATTCATTTCATTCATCAAAACGTGTATAATGTGGTCGCGAATTCTACGAAAAGTTAAAAGTGTGTGTTGATTTTGGTTCATTTTATTTATTATATATCTAAAAAATCTCTGTCAAATGTTCCACTTTCAAGTATTGTTACGTACTCAATGTAGAAAAGATTGTTTTTCTGTTTTGTACTTAATTTTAAGTTTCTTTTTAGATTTTCATGAAAAAGCCCTGCTGTACATCCTACCGCTTCTACACGCTTAACGTTAATGTGTGCAGTTCAGAATTCCTCAATCATATTTTTTACTCTCATTACACCATGCAAATGGATTGTTATTTACCTCAGTATTTTTCAACGCGTTGACCACTTTTTCATTTAAAAACACCGATATCGAAAACTTACATCGACACCTCCATCCCTAGCGCTAGATATGATTCTATGGAAACACAGTTTGTCCCCCCGCATTGTAGCGCGTAAATGGATTTTATCACTATATAAATATCCCCCTACTTTACGTGCCGAGGCCGAGGGGGGCCGAACCCGTTATAGGATGCCCGTTTGACGTAGCTTCGCTTTTAATGCGTTTGATAAAAGGTAGTTTTATGAAGTAAGTAAAAACCCTTCTAAAATGGAATTCGCCACTTTTCACTCCTACAAAAATGGGGATAAGGGATAAGATAGATTGGTCCGAGTTGGTGAAACGAAAGAAGCCCTTCTAAGGTTCTTAGTTATTACAACAAGATAAAAAAAATATATTATTATCTTATGTCACTTCTGTAATGGAGAAGAATCTAGTGATATGTTGTCATCCGCAACTGAACATCCAACTAACGTTTAAGAGGTGAAGGACAAATACATATACACATTTGGTGCTTTAAAAATCTTGATAATGAATTTTTTGAGACTTTATTATGGTACTTTTTCTGCTACCAAAAGGTTGTCTAGAGGATACCGCTTTTAAGAAAAAAACCCGCTTATTGTTACCTAGTCATCTTTTTCGCCTTGTAGACTAGAAACATTATTTACTTACCTTACCTATGGTATTTCCTATCTATCTCCAGTATTTACTTCCTTAGCAACTTTAGACTTCACAAGTTCACACCCACTGACAAGCCAGTAAATATTTCATTCCCAAAGAATTAAGATTTCACGATATGGGCAATAACCGATGAATAACCGACCAAAGGGTCCCTCGGTGAAATTACGCGACAAATGTCTTGCGGCTCATTTGAGTTGACCCTTCCGGCCGTAATCATGTCTTTACGGGCTCGGGATGCATTTTACAAGTGTTGATGTCGGTTGAACTTTGGATACTTATAAAATACATTTAGAGACAGATGGGAGGTTTAAGTAAAGTTGAAGAAGAGAGCAAAATTATGGCACGCATAATTATACGTATAATATAACAACTAACACTTGATAAATATGGAAGTACTTTAGAATTTGACATTAAAGAATTTTGTGAAAAAACCGTAATGTTTGTTGAATGCCAATTTGTAGGGCTTTACCCAGCAATGGAACACTAGGATACAAATGGTATATGTGTACAAAATTTCACACATAATCTAAACACATATACACCATATATTCATTATATCATATATTCACACATATATCTAAACTAGCAAACCTAACTTCCCCAAAAAAGAAAGCCTTAAACAAAAACACTAAGGTCATAGCCGAAGTCTCCTAAAGGTGTTAAAACCTATGCAAGGTAATAGCTCACAGACATAGATCCTCCAGATAGAAATTTCAGATTCCAGGATAGAAAGCTTAATTTCCCCAAAGAAGAAAGTCTTAAACAAAAATACTAAGGTCATACCCAAAGTGGCTCCTAACAGTCCTAACGCTGTCAAACCCTTACAATGCGAGGCAATGCTTGTGTATGCACTTCTAGAAAATCCAATATACCAATTCTTACTTCCCCATAAAAGAAAGCGTTAAACAAAAACACTAAGGTCATAGCCGAAGTTGCGGCTCCTAAAGGTGTCAAGGACCTTGTGAGGCGGTAGACAGCGCAGCGAATTTGAATAAAGCGTGGCTCATTTACATAGCTACAGCTGACTTCTTTACGACGCTGCATTGATAGGTCAGCTGCAGAAAACACGGGTTTATGGGGTTTCTAAAAGTAGACAGAAATTACTATTTAGAAAGAATGACTTCTTGAGTACAGATGATTCACCATGGAACTTACTAATTAGATGCGTAAGTGGGGAAATGTGGATAAAGTAATGATTTAGACAAAAATAATAATTGATGTTCACTATATTTATCAGCTACTTTAACTTAGCTGGTGCCGGTGGTGAGTCACATACCTATATGTGCTACAAACTTAGTATTTTTGTTTAAGGCTAGCTATTTTGGGGCAGTTAGGTTGTTATTTAGGTCGTTTTCCATAGCCTTCTTAAGTAGCAATCTGATTTGCAATCAGGGTGGGTATATTTTAAAGGTCTCAGAAAATACGTACGCACTTATTTGTGATTTCTTACTCATACCAATAAACTTTTTCATGCATTACAAATAGAGCCGTGGTTTAACATTTTTTTTACAATCAAGGAATCCATAGCGGGTTGTATGTTTGAATACAATCTAAATTGTCATTGTCAGTACAATTAATTTATACAAAACTATTAGTAACGTATACTTTTTAATTTAGCTTTCATTGTTGTTCAGAGTTGAGTTCAGAAGAAGTCTTAAAATAGTCGACTTTTGAAGTGCCTACATAATAAAATCTGTATCTACCTAAAGGGTGATAGAAGATCTGAAGAAATGAATGTTATTGCGTGTGACCTAACCTTACAAATATAGACTGCATCGCTGCAGTACTAACAAACTCGTACTGAAACAGAATATCGATTACTTTCGCTACTATAATGTAATCCCCCGCCCACAATTCCTTTTTTTAGCACAGGATAATAATATAGTCGTCTTTGTCTCTCCCACGCGTTCCATGTACGGCGGGGGCCCTCGGGCCGCCCTCGGTCCTCTCTGTCCCTCTCGCCCGCCGTATGTAAATGATCGTCTCCGTTCATCTGTGTGCGTACACACCGACGGCACACATACAAACTCATTTGAGGTTTACTGCCCTGACAGGTTTTGTCCTATTTTAAATACGAATCTACAATTTGATTCCTTGTCAGCGCGAATTTCGGGACAGTTCTGTCAAAATTTAAAGTTTTTCTATGCTGAATTATTGGGAACATCATGCAACGAAAGATAACAATGGGGGCAGTTTGAGCGAAAACGATTTTCTGAAGGCTTTCAGTCCTCAAGCAATTTTAAATGCTAACCTCTCATTCTTAAAGTATACTTTCCTTTATTCACATATTTCCGTGACTCGTCTGTGACGTCACGTATACGTCGAAAATGACACTTTTACGAGCAATAATTTACATTATTTCGGCGTTAAGCCTCGCGTGCCGAGTCTGCGCGATTGATTCTGTTCCCTACTCTCTCAAATCGAATCACATGTACTGTGTAATGGTCGTTTTGCGTGTTTTTGTGTTTTCGTGTTTATTTTGACCATTCAGGGAGGTATCGTAGGCTGTCACGCTTGCTAAAACTGTTTGTTTGGAAATAGTCGGGGCATGAACATGGTAATATATATAGGTAATCAATGTACGAGTAAATGACTCGTTTTATCATACTTTGTTGCTATGATTACATGGTTGTGAATCGATTTGTTTTTTAGGGTACCCAAAGAGTAAAAACGGGACCCTATTACTAAGACTCCGCTGTCCGTCTATGAACCGTGATAGCTAGACAGTTGAAATTTTCACAGATGATGTATTTCTGTTGCCGCTATAACAACAAATACTAAAAAAGTACGAATCCGACTCGCACTTGGCCGATTTTTGTTTTGTATGTAAAACTAAAATAAAGGTTTCTGATGAAATAATGTGTATGTAGATTAATAAGTATGACATGTTATTATGTCTCTACAAATTATGTCAGATATGTTGGACGCTTTGTTGTACAGTCGCCATCAGATATATCGGAGCGGCTGAGGTGCTCAAAAATATCTGAAAGTGTGTACTATAACGTCTTGATAATAGAGGCCTGTTCAGATATTTGTGATTACTATGGCTGCTCTGATATATCTGATAGCGACTATTGCAGGAGGCATAGCCTAATATGACAATAGTATTTAAACAAGACCGCTGTAACCCCGCGTTTAGATATTTCGTTTAGCATAATTTAGTGATTGGCAGGAAGTATCATAAAGCATTAAGTCCGCCTTTCACAAGTTTAGTTCTACCTTCGTCAAATCATAGCTTTCTGTTTAGTTTTTTGTCGCTACGACAAAAGTTGGTCGTTGAATATTTATTTATTTAAATTTATGCTTTAGGGACGGCAATGAACTTGCTAGGTATACACTGACCTAGCCCAAACCTGCTGTTTTGACTAAACTTGTAGCTTAGTGGCTTAGTGGTTGTTGCCTCGACTCGTTAGACGGCGGTCCCGGGTTCGGGTCTGGTTTGTGAATCAAAGTTTCTGTTAGAATCTACAATCTTAACCGTAATGCTATTAAACGATGAATAGTGTTACATAACTATTCTAGCCTATTTCGACTAAACTGGTAGCTTAGTGGCTCTTGCCTTTTTAGACTTTGGTCCCAGGTTCGAGTCTGATTCCAGCACCGAAGAATGTGATAAAAAAAATGTGTTTTCGACATATTTCGTTCATTGGATTTCTTGATAACGTTTGAGATAAATGAAAAAGATCTTAAACTACGTAACCCAGTACTTGTCGTTTTTTCTTCTAGCGAATACTTATGATGATGATGATGATGATGATGGTATCCTGTTATCCGTTTCTATATTAATTCTTTATTCACTGCACTCTACCACATTAAATTACTGATGTATAATAAGCCATCAATATTACACTTTAAACAAAATTAATGAGCAAACAAGTAACTGTCAAAACATTTTTTTGTGACACACACTTTTATTGCTGACTGTACTTCTTCCCATTTGCATGTCTATCGAGTACTTCTTGAGACCTTTCTAATGAGGCTAAACTTGATGTGTTTGTGTTTTTCCACCAAGGAATTCTTTTGGCTATAATATTGACTATTGCACTATATATACAAAGGTATATACGCAGTGAAGCTAAATAAAAGTGTGTAAAAAGTAAAAACAAAGGAATTAATCACGAGGCGTGACTATCAAGATGGCGCTCGAACCGGAAGTCCATCTAAGCTAACTAGGTATGCAATGCATCGACTTTGACAGAACAGTGTAAAATTTCAACACTTTTGTCTGTCAAACTCGGTACAGAGATATCTCATTGGACTCTCTTAGATGACTTTGTATTTTGATTTGTATTGTACCTAAAACCTTGTCCATACCTGTTCCTAAAGCCGCGTCCACAATGCGATTAGCCATGTGCCCAATTAAGATCTTCATTAGGCGCCTTCCGCGAACGTGCGCACGCGTCGATCCACACGTTTGGCGCTCGATAGTTACACAAGGTCGTATTTCCTTTAGTTACAGGATGCACAAAGCAAACGAGCCTGTTTTTAAGTAAGGAAATGTCTATGTCTTCTGTTTTTAAAATATCTGATTACACCAGCGTTGTATTGTATTATATTGTAGTTCGAGCGATTTTCCGCAACTCAACGTCGACAACTAGCGACTAATTTGCGTCATTATTATTCACAACGACGGGACTTAATGACCAAGTGCGGGTAGTTCGAAAAACTCGCGCGGCTAGAAGATGTTGATGTCAACTTTAGCCAGCTTCTCCGAGACCACGGGGACAACGCCGTCCTCGAAACGTCAGAGGTAAATTTAAAACTTATGTTACGCGATTAAGCCGTCGTTGTGAATAATAATGAGTAAAAATCGTGAAAGTGCAAATCAGTGACTATTTTGCGTCATTATTATTCACAACGACGGGACTTAATGACCAAGTGCGGGTAGTTCGAAAAACTCGCGCGGCTAGAAGATGTTGATGTCAACTTTAGCCAGTCTTCTCCGAGACCACGGGGACAACGCCGTCCTCGAAACGTCGGAGGTAAATTTAAAACTTACTGAAACAAACTGAAACTGTTGAAACAAATTGAAATTGTATCATGATTACCATCTACAAATGTACACAGTACTGCAATAAATCATTCTTATTCTTATTCTTATGTTACGCGATTAAGTCCCGTCGTTGTGAATAATAATGAGTAAAAATCGTGAGTTTAAATCAGTGACTATTTTGCGTGATGGGGGTGGGGGGTAGGCTAGTCCTGCCAGCCCAACTCGATGAATCCTACCAATCTTTTGATGTTGAGTAGAACCTCGGGGAGATCTCTCGGACATCCGAGATGTTTTGCCCTCTTGCCAGAGCCACTGCTGCATTCCAGCACCACATGCGAGGCTCTCTCTTCTGTCTCCATGCACCATCGTTACTGCTGCAGTATTGTTGCCTTTTGCATCGCTGCTGCATCAAACATCCGGGCATCAACATTGACATCAATACACTTGCTGCCGTCCTTAATTCTGTATAAAATATAAAAAAGCTAAATTTATAGTTGAAGTTATTTGAATCCAAATGTTACCTTCGTAGGCACACGTAGGTAGGTAGATACTAGCATACTTGTACAACTCCAACAAAATTCAAGTGGTTCACAGCCCCAACTCTATTGTAAAATAAGTCTAGAGGTAGACCAAGATAAGTCTGCAACGATTTTGATAGCACACGCAGTGCAAGTGTTATTTTAAACGTCAAACTTCTATGAAATTATGACGTATAAATAACGCACTGCGTGTGCTATCAAAATCGTTGCAGACTTCTCTTGGTCTAACTCTAGACTTTTCTCACAATAGAGTTTGGGCTGTAAACCACTTTTGAATTTTGTTGCAGTTGTACAAGTATGCTAGTGACTAAAAACAAAATTTGAATGAGATCTAGACTATTTAGACCAGTACGGTTTCACTCTCTGTTATTTTTAGTCGCTTTCGGCGACATGTTTCGGATTCTTTGGGAATCCTTCCTCAGGCACGAGTGTCCGCGGCGGTTGTACGTCGTGCACTGCCCGCGCCACCCGCCTCGTCGCTCGTCGTACTGATCTAAATATTTCAAAATATGTCTCACGATAGTTTAAGTTTCGAGAACTAGACTGTTTCTTAAAATCTTTTAGGTAATTTAATTTCCTTATCTCCAATATTGTTTCCGTGGTTCTGCCACATACATATGTCTTTTTAAGTTTTTACCCTGTATAGTTACACTTACGTCGTTTTAAATTTACTAGGTTGCTGTTGCTACTTAATAACAGTGGAAAGTCTTATGTGCATGACAAGTGCAATATGCGTAGATCTTTTTGGAATTTAGCAGTAGACAGTCATGTTCACGAAACACTTAAGGATTTGCCTTTTTTCGGAGATTAGGACTCTTTTTGAGTCTGGGTTTACTTTTCTTGACCTGTTTTAGATTTAGGCTGCGTTTCCACCAGAGATGTGCCAGGATGCGTAGCGTGGCGAGAAATGTGTTTGTTAAGAACAAATAGAATATTGACCACCAGAGCTGCGCTGAGCGAGGATAATTAAGTATACATATCAAGTGTTCCTAATTGGTTCTTAACAAACATCCCTCGCTAATACGACGTATCCTTGCACATCTCTGGTGGAAACGCAGCCTTAGAGTGTTATTCATATAGAACTATCAGTTGTTTTTTCTGAGTTTTGCCAAATGAATAAAAGGTAAGATATCAATTATCATAAAGTTCATTAGAATAAAAATCAAAACCTTATTTTGCTAGGTATATTGACGAGAGTTCATGAACTCATAAAGCACAGACAGACGGATTGAATTTAATTTAATTAACAAAAGCCAATAACTTGGGAAGTTCAGAACGTGTCAACTAAGACAATCGCGTAGTTGGTACTCATACCGCTGTGTAGAGAGGACAGTCGAGCACGCGCGGTGTAGGAAAAGGAAATTATATATTAAGTAGAATTTGTAACATTGATATGTAAAAATACTAAAAATATTTAGTTAGTTTGTTTAGTATGTAAGGATATCTTTCGATACTAAGAGTATGATTGTAGATAATATTGTCTTCGGTTACCGCGATAGTTACTCATGAAATAAAACTATGAAAACGGATTATATCGCGTATATCCGCTTTCATAGTTTTATTTCATGAGTATGATTGCAGCTGAAAAGAAAATAAAGTGTGTCGTGACAAGTAAAACTACGTCAAAATAAAATGTTTTATTGTTATAGTAGGTAGTTTTTAGGGTTCCGTAACCAAAGGGTAAAAACGGGACCCTATTACTAAGACTCCGCTGTCCGTTCGTCTGTCTATCTGTCCGTTTGTCACCATGGCTGTATATCATAAACCGTGATATCTAGACAGTTGACATTTTCACAGATGATGTTTCTGTTGCCGCTAAAACAACAAATACTAAAAACAGAATAAAATAAATATTTAAGTGTGGCTCCCGTACAACAAACGTGATTTTTTTGCTGTTTTTTTCCGTAATGGTACGGAACGCTTCGTGCGCGAGTCCGACTCGCACTTGGCCGGTTTTTAAATAACACTTAGCATATCACTATAATTTACAAAGTTATTCTCATAGATAGAGTAAACTTAATTATAATCATATTCCAATTTCAGTCTAGTTTGTATGTTTATCATGAATAAAGGGTCGGCAACGCGCGTGTAATATCTCCGGTGTTGCAGGCGTCCATAGGCTACCGGTAACTGCTTACCATCAGGCGGGACGTAGTATAAAAAAAAATGAATATTACGCCAAAAATTTACCACTATCGTTTTTGAAATGTTTTTAAGTAAAAATAAATTTACACTGTAAATATTAACTGTCACGTATGTTAATTGTCACGTCCATTCGGTTAATTTAATATTATTAAAACAACGAACGTTTCTGATTGTAAATAATCAACACCACACTATTCAGACAGTTTATATTTTTACCTAATTCCAATGACGTAAGGTAAAAACCGGCCAAGTGCGGGTCGGACTCGCGCACGAAGGGTTCCGTACCATTACGCAAAAATCACGTTTGTTGATAAAGATAAAGATAAAAGACATTTATTCGTGACGATCACAACACAAGTACAAACATGTACATACAACAACAGCAAGAAAAGAAGAGATCATCAAGTGTGCATCACGAAATGGACCCAACTCAGCATAATGCTAGCTATAAAGCCAGCGCTGGTCTTCCGTAGGGCCCATTCGGTGATGCCACGACAGATAACACACAAAGATACATATCAAAACATTACAAAGATATGATATATACACAAAGATACATATTAAAATATTACATGTTGTATGGGAGCCCCACTTAAATATTTATTTAATTCTGTTTTTAGTATTTGTTGTTATAGCGGCAACAGAAATACATCATCCGTGAAAATTTTAACTGTCTAGCTATCACGGTTCATGAGATACAGCCTGGTGACAGACGGACAGACAGACAGACAGACAGACAGCGAAGTCTTAGTAATAGGGTCCAGTTTTTACCCTTTGGGTACGGAACCCTAAAAATCAGTGTGCATATTTAATTTCCTTACCTACCTACTTATTATCTATAAAATGTATATCCAGAAACATCCTCGCAGTAAAAACATTGATTTACGTTTCGCTCATGAGCTTCGGCAAACACCAGCGCGCGCGACTGTACAAACATGGCCGATTTATCATATCCTGCACAGGTTGTGCGACGATTGTAATGTAAAACCCGACGCTGAAACTAGCTTCAAATATCTACCACACTATACCTATTTATCTATGGCGGTATACAGAGTAATTCACGAGACGTGAGTAAGCCCATGCAGCCTTATGGGTTTTTTTAGAAAAAATGGTACCATTTACATTTTTCCAAAAACCATCAACTTTTGGGTTATTTAACGTCTTATATTAAATCACATTTAAAAACGGGGCTATCGCGAATTTATTTTGTTACCTTTATTTACCGACGTTCGACTATCGACTTGTATCGACTTTTCGTCGGGTAGTCACACAAATCTCTGTTTTGACATTTTGCTGGGAAATCAGTTAGCCGCGATCACGACCAGTGAAACCTGTGTCGAAACGTCGGAAAATAAAGGTAACAAAATAAATTCGCGATATAGCCGTTTTTAAATGTGATTTTATAATTATGTGTTCAGAACGCGAAAGTTTTAAATGTTATATTTAACGTCTCATTATATAGTAATCAGGAGTACTATAGAATGAGACAAAGAAAAAGGGGCCCCAGTTTTTCATACACATTTTAGGTGTCAGTTTTGTAACGGTCCATACAAAATGTATGTGGAAATGCGTTACAAAACTGACATTCTTTTGGGGATATTTTTTTCTTTCTAAATCGATAGTCCTCGCGATTCTGAGGAGAAATAACCCAAAAGTTGATGGATTGTTGAAAAAAAGGAAATGGTACACTTAAGTAAAAACTTATACATTCAGTAGCTGTTATGGATCGCATCGCTCGCAATCGTATTTAAGTAAAACAACCACAACTTTTTTCCTGTTCTTTATTTTAACTTTTTATTAAGTACAGGTTTACTTCTCTAATTCTCTCAATCATATTTATTCACCTCTATTACAGTTATGATTATTAAGAAAATAATTGTCCAATTGATTGAGATACGATTTTTTCAAAAGTAACCAGACTGATGACTTATATTTGACACTTGTCATTGTCACGGGTAAAATAAATAGTATCGATACGTGGGGTGAGACAAGTGAAACTACTGCTTGCTGTTAGCGTACTGACGTGTATTCGTAAGTTAGCGCGGTGGGTGTGTGCGTGAGCACACATACATATGCAACAGAAGTCGTAAATAATTTAAAACATTTTCGTTTTCAAAATTTAAAAATAATGAACGTCAATTTAGCTCATACTAGTACCTACGAAACAGTTGCTTATCATTTACTGAATTCATACATCTTACGTCTCCTGAGTCACCCTGTACAGTATATCTACCGGTATACCGGGGTAGGGAGCTTCTAATTTGAGAGTCTAGGTTTAAACTAGAGGGTACCTTCGTATAGTTAGCCGCGCATTGGAGCCGATTATGGTGGAGATGCTGGAATGATTTTGTCGGTAGGGAAGAGGAATTAGAAACTGAAAATTGGAAGAAGTGTGATCAACCACGTCTAAATTCTTTTAATACTATATTTTTTTAATAGTAAGTTTGTAAATTTGCTGTTAAATGTATATGTTTATACTTTCACGATTTTTACTCATTATTATTCACAACGACGGGACTTAATCGCGTAAAATATGTTTTAAATTCACCTCCGATTTACGCGATTAAGTCCCGTCGTTGTGAATAATAATAAAATGTATATGTTACCGTAAAAACGAGTTTTTACGTTATACAGCATTTATTGAATGTGCCAGTTTATCGCCGTATCTGAAACGTGGCGATAAAGTACAAGAATAATCTTATCGGTATCATGCGTATTGATCCAGATAAGGTCCCGAAGAGTCTCTCACTTCGGGAGCTACTTAGATGTTAGTGTAATGTTATAAATTAAATCAGTTTTATCATATTTGAAGTGGTTTTGTTCTCAACGAGGCAATTTCATGAACATTTTTGAAGTTCTCTTCTTGGATTAGTGCTTACTTTAAAACTATGAAAACGGATTATATCGCTTATATTGAATTTATAATACATCCCGACGTTTCGATACCTTTACAGCCACCCGTCACTCGTTGACCAAGAATGCTGTAAAGGGTTTGAAACGTCGGGATGTATTATAAATTCAGTATACGCAATATAATCCGTTTTCATAGTTTTATTTCATGAGTAACTATCGCGGTAACCGAAGACAATATAATGTTTAATTTGACCGTTGTATGTTTAACCTACAATATATACAATTCGTCAATCAAAACTGAAATAAATGTAATCCAAGAATTTTCTTGGGCACTAGTTTTTACGAAAGCGACTTCTATCTTACCTACTAACCCAGAGGGGAACTAGGAATTGGGATTAATCCGGTTTCATCACGATGTTTTCCTTCACCGGAGTGACTGGTAAATATCTAAATATGAAATGATATATTTATCGTACTCATAAAATCGTAAAACTCATTGGTACGAGCCTGGGTTTGAATCGACGACCTCCGGATTGAAAGTCGCACTCTTTTACCTTAGGTATGACACTGTTGTAAAGGTAAAAACGATTATAATCACGATTATTATAAAGCATAAAAAGCAGTACTTATTAAATAGTAAGCACGTAATCTAAACATTAGAAAATACTTGCATGCAATGAAGACATCGGACGCGGATCAACCTAACAATAATTTACTTGCTCATTTCGTATTCGCGCTCCCTGTGCAGACATACGGACAGACAGTTGATGTCTAAGATCAATCCCCAGACTACCAACACAATACTACTTATAGTACCAAAGGCCCTTTATTTATTTTACGTACGTCTCAATAAATTCAGCTCAGCGATTGTCCGACGGATCCCAGAGACATTGTCTGGACCTTTTTGCACTCCGGTTGTGAGACAAGCGAAATTAGAACGAACTGGGCCCATTCCCGAGAAACTTTTTACCACCTCCTTAATTCAAACCTTTTATAGAATTCGAAGATTTTTAAATTCTGTTTAATTGACATTGCTATCGGTGTTGTCTCATTTAAGGGTGAACCGGCGTTGTAATCGGGATTCCTAAGATTAAGGGAACATGATCACTAAAAGCAAGTTCTTGTCGCGCAGGCGCGGTGTGATTAACGCCTGCGCATGTTCGCCTTAATTAGCCTAAAGACATTATCCTTAAAAGGAGGCAGTGTTTGTTATTGAAGGAAAAGATTTTGCAAAATGGAATATGACAAATTAATCCTTCGCATCCGCTGTTTCAATCAAGCCATTTTAATTGGTATATGTAATTATGTGATGATATCTCTTACGTTTTTAAAAAAAAACTTCAACATGTACACAATACCAGGGAGTCTTGGACTGTATTACTCCATTCTTTGCGCATGCGCATCCGAAGGCAATGCGAGCAAAAACGAAGGAGCGTTGCAATGCGGGCAACGGTAGCGAGCGAAATAATAAGATCGCGAGCAAAATAAAGAAATGGGCTCGAAACAAAAGGAAGGGTTTTGAAATAAGGCGAAAAGGTACGCGAGTGACGCGGTGTGGGGCGCGCGGCTGTACGAAGGTTGGATGGGGGATTTATGGCGGCTACGATTCGAATAGTCTTCATTATTCCATTGTTCATGGGAAATATGGGTCTTTTAAGCATGATACAAGTTTAGTCTAATAACCGTTTTTTCAACACATATGTACCTACAGATGTTAAATTTGATTCTCGAACAGAGGGCGCCACTAGTTTTGGCCTACACTCGTATAGAGGGCGTTGACGGTTTCGTTTGTTATTTATAATTTTAACGCATATCAGTGAAAGAAAATGGGTCAAAATCATAAAAATAATTAATGCAAATAAAAAAAATCATTAATCCATTGTAAAGATGGGACCCAAGACAGAAGTAAAACACAAGACTGTCGGTTAAATACTGAAGATATAATGCCTTAATTTAAAAGATACAATCCTTTATATACTAAATTATCTAGGTTAACTATGAGTCACACTACTTGGGAGATCTACACGTGAAAGGTGTCAAATGGTTGTTAGAGTCATCTTACATTACTTTCCGTATATGGATTACATTCCTAACCTAATATGGGGAGAGTCGTCTTATATGACTCTCCGTATATGGTACCGCTAAGCTATATGATCCTTATGATCTAATTACATGTTATTTGAATCCTTACCTAATATTCTATACCTACACTTCATCTCCCTCCTTCTGGAAAAGGAAAAATATATTACTGAATATATTTTTTCTTTTTTTTTACATTTTTTATATTATTGTTTTTGTATATATATATTTTTTACATTCTCTTTTCTTTTTCTTTTTTTTTGACACTTTTTTTTATAATTATTTATCCATAACACAAAAATAATATTCATATGTCTTCCACTATAATAAGTATGGTTCATAATTATGCTAAAATAAAATTTTACTTACATGTTAAAATAAAACAATTAATAATACAAAAATCTCTTATCTTAATAAAATTAAACTTATTTGATAACAAAGTAATTCTTAATTCAATCTCCTTTTCTATTAATTTTCTTATTTCTCATTGTCATTGTCATTGATTAATACGCGTATTAATTATTTGTCACAATCCTAGGTACCTTAAATTACACAGGTTTTTTTTTTATATTGTCAGTATGCATAACTTTTTATAGTATCGTCTTTCCTATTTACTTGCAAGAAAATAATGTTTCACAATTTATTTATGTATCTCTTTCTCTTTTATGACGTCTTCACATGCTTATTATGTTTATTATTTGTTTTCATACAATTTCTTTTATAAAACATGCACTGTATGCGATTCTCATTGCAAGGGTATACAGCATAATTATCTATTCTGTAGCGCTACAATATCTCTTCAATATATCATATATTCATTAATTCACTCATTTATTATTTTATTCATTATTTCTTTCATATACAATACATTACATACAAGGTATATTTTTTTTATTATTTCTTTCTTTAGTGCGCATATATTATTTATACCATTAATTATTACTTAACAGGCAGTTCTTTTAACACTTCCTTTCTTTAACAAACATACCACGTGTCCAAGGACCTTCACGAAAGGTAGCTCGACCGAATCATGATCAGGTAACAAGGATTTCGTGCCTGCCCTTGTATCCCGGTGTACCTTGCTACATTGTTTTAATTCGCACAACAGTTCCCTTCGGGCCACTGAAGCTAACGAATATCATTATTACCGCTCTCATATAATCTTTTTTAAAATAATTAATTTTCCTCATAATCTATACAATTATTATCCGCTTCAGATTACTCACAAGCCATCAAAACTACAACATATAGGTATTTAATTCGCTTTTAGGTGATCAGGCTAATTACATCATAAAACTTATCTGCTTAGCTTTGCCATCTTTAACACAACTTTATAAACCTCACAATTTTAACCTTCTATCTTCGCGAATTTTCTCTTTAAACCAGTCCTTTACATTATAATAACTTCATTTTCTAAAATAATCATTTAACTTCACTTTACAAAATGTTACCTACGAACATTTAATTTTCCATATCCCATAGTAAAATAACATCAAGTTTTATTTCATAGACATATCATAATATTTAACCTTTTTTCGTTTAATCTTTGTTACATATTATATGTATTCCACGTTTAATTTTTCTATAAATATCACTTATTTTCTTCCTCGTTATTTGTTTATTATGCATTCAAGTCCGTGTTAACAAAGTCAAATCCGGTAAAATCATATCTTCTTACTATAAGTATCCTATGTATTTTCCTTCATACTTGACATATATCTACTTAATTTACCTTATAATAAAATAAACATTATAAAATCAATAAATTTAATGCATTTCGCCTAAGAATCTATTAAGAAGAAGTTAAAAGAATGTAATATTTCTATTTTTAAATTTATTGAATCTACATCTAAGAATTTCTTGTTTTTTTTTAATACATTTTATTAACCTTAGATATTTGCAATTTAAAAAAATAACTACCCTGAAAATACAGCTTGTTATGACAGTCAAATTAAATATCCACATGTACACTCTTAAAAAATAATTAAAATCTCGAACACAATTATTGAGTGTACCTTAATATAATAGGAGTCCATTTCTTCTTGTCTATTTGGGTCCACTTAGAGTCATCCAGCCGCGCCCACAGCTTTCGTTGCTGGATAGCAATGACTGTCATCAGTCATCACTCATATCACATACACACATGGCAGTCTTGGTTCGCGGATATGCACAATACTTTATTTATCCGAATAGTTGAATCTTAATTTCACATTCACGTCGATAGCTGATAGATTTTCACAAGCATAGTTTTATTTACTTTACATTGACAAACCGGCGCTGGTATATCACTCGCCTTCTTGTCCACATACATGTCTTGTTTTATTTCACATATGTTTATCACTAGAGTCCACTTTTCCACAAATTAAGGTTTATTACTTTTAGTTTATTATAAAATTATTGTTTGTTTTTCACTTTCAAAGTTTTTGCTGTTTTATATTTTAGTTTTTCACTGTTTTTTTTTTTTGCGAATGTCCACATATTAAGTTTTAAATTATTTTCTTGAATTTTTCACACTTGAATCTTTGCCATTGAAGCGCGCCCTGCCAGTGCAGAACCACCTACTGCACCGGCAGGCGCCATATGGCGTAGACTTTACGCCACTGGCAGGATCACCATGTAAGGATGGGACCCAAGACAGAAGTAAAACACAAGACTGTCGGTTAAATACTGAAGATATAATGCCTTAATTTAAAAGATACAATCCTTTATATACTAAATTATCTAGGTTAACTATGAGTCACACTACTTGGGAGATCTACACGTGAAAGGTGTCAAATGGTTGTTAGAGTCATCTTACATTACTTTCCGTATATGGATTACATTCCTAACCTAATATGGGGAGAGTCGTCTTATATGACTCTCCGTATATGGTACCGCTAAGCTATATGATCCTTATGATCTAATTACATGTTATTTGAATCCTTACCTAATATTCTATACCTACACTTCACCATATTTAAATACATTTTAACGTATTTTTATAAATATTTATTTTTAGTTTTAAAGTGTGTCGACAGATGGCAGTGAATTTACTGGGGTTACAAAATTTACTATGACAGTACCGCTCTAGTATAAGTTACTCTATGTCAATACTGAAACCTATTTAGTATGTTTAAGTACATTTTGTTTAATTTTGGCACTGAAAAGATTATTGCATAGAACATAGAAGTTAACTTTAGAATTAATGCACTTTGTATGGAAATATCCATTGACGGCTTTTCCTCTCTTTAATGTACTACTCTTATATATAGATTCTTTTAAAGTACGAAAAGGTTTTCTTCAAATTGACATATTGTGCCCTCTCCATATTTGTTCTGAGCTCGCAGCCGCTAAGGATGTTAGTGAAAAAAGCCTCGCAATCGAGCTGGTCGAGATACATCATTGTTGTCCCGATACCTGCCACCGACTCTTCAAGCTCCTACGACCAACGTCACCCTTAACTCGACGTCGTAAAGTCCAAGATTGATTGACGTACTGAGTGAAAAGTCGTGCTGGGACTTGAGGAAAAATAATGGTGAACGACTGTTAATAGGTTTGACTTTGTTTGGTTTAAAAAAAGGTTGACTCATTAGAATGGGTTTAAGTTTAAATTGGATGGATTCGTTCGATTTGAGCTGGATGCGAAGTTTTTCGCTGACGTATAGACATAGCCAGAATAAAATTTGCACAAGTAGTTTCATTCATGGATTGAACGAAGCTCTTCAAGGTTATGTATGGCATATCGCAATGGCCTCCTAGCCTAGTCAGTTTTGACCTACGATGATGGAGATCCCGGATTCGAGTCCTGGTAAGGGCATTTATATGTGATCATAAATATATGTTCTTGAGTTATGAATGTTTTCTATGCATACAAGTTTTTTTTATATGTTACCTTATATGCTCCCATAACTTAAGTCTTATTGAGTTTACTGTGAAACTAGGTTGATTTGTGTAGCATTGTCCTCTTCTTCTCTTCTTCATTTCCTGTTACCCCCTGCTGGGGTGTAAGGCTCGAATCTTGTTCTTCCATTGACTTCGGTCTTGAGCAGCTTGGGTAACCTCCTCCCAATCCCCAATACACCCAGCTCTTGCTCCACAGAACGACGCCAAGTAGATTCTATATATTAGAATCTATATATTGCGGAGTAGGTCCTAATATATTTAATTATTTTATTTATTTTTAACTACTAACAAGTCGCTGATGGACCAAAACATGCATTAAGAATTTTAATGTGCTTACCATCATAAACTTGGTCATCAGAAAATTAGAACGTGACACACTTGTACATAGTTTACTTATTTCTTTACTCCAGAAACCAAGCCTGCAGTGAAAGAAAACCTTACTCCACACAATTCCACAGAGACGCAATAAGTCGGACTGGCTAATAAATTAAAGAGAGAAGTGCAATCAGAGAGTCCCCGAGCAATCGGCTCCGGATTAGGGCACTAATCGACCGTTAGCCTTATTTGATGACCAATGAGGTCAAACTGGATGACCCATGAAACTTGGGGATTAGGGGCAAGATGTTGCTTGACTGTAAAACAGCATTTAGATACTTTCGGGTCATTATGAATTGTGTCACATGCCATTGGGACTACAAAGTGTTCCTAGAGTATCAGCTTTATTTTTATGAAAAGGATATATTATAAAAGGCTTCGTGTCCAAAATAGTTTTCGATTTCGACCGTTAGCGTTATTTGATGACCAATGAGGTCAAACTGGTTGACCCAAAAGACCTTTGTAAAGCTGCGTTTAGATATTATAGGGATAGGGTCTTATGAATAGTGTCGCATACTCTTATGAATACTGTCATATGAAGTTCAAATAGCTTATTTCTCGTAACTTTTTTTATGCCACGTCGGTGGCAATCAAGCATACGGCCCGCCTGATGGTAAGCAGTTACCGTAGCCTATGGACGCCTGCAACACCGGAGATATTACACGCGCGTTGCCGACCCTTTAAAAACCTGTACACTCCTTTTTTGAAGAACCCCATACTGTAGCCCCTCGGGAAAACCTCGGCAGGGAGCTCATTCCACAGCCGAAGCGTACGCGGGAGGAAATTCCTTTCTATAAACTACTGTAGAAATCTGTCATTTAATTGATGTTTTTAATAGTAATTGTACGTAATAGGAATTTACCTCTAATTTGCGATATATCTTATACAATTCTTACAAAGCCAATAATTCACGGTTTCTGTAAATCCATTAACTAGCACATGCTGCAAAATGAAATAGACCAATGATGAATGATGATAAAATCAATTAAATTCACTCAACATCTCGGCACCTTAAATTAAATGCCCGCTTATATCCAATTCTACATTCCAAATCCCGAAAATAGGCCAAGCTATAACCTCAAACACTAAAACGGGGGTCTAATTTACATTCGCAAAGGGCACCTAAAATACATTGATCTCGAATACCAAGACATGGTACATACCTACTGGAGCAAATTGGCACTCAGCGAAGTGTTAAGGGTCTAACACGCCTTTGCCGAAAGGTCATTTGACAATTAAGAGTCCCAGGAGCAATCAAATGCTACGGTCTGTGATTGGTGGATGTTTGGACGGCGGATCAAAGGAGCGGGGTGACACTTGTGAAGTGGAAAGTGGAATATTTTAGGGGGCACGTTTGATGCTATGTTTTCAAAGGTTTTAGGGGATTTATTTGATGGATTTGTTATGTACAAAGGGGGTCACTATTGAGGCCATATTTATTTGCCAGGAATTGAGAGAGCGGCGCGAAAATGTTACATTCCTGGTGTCAACAAAAACATTTTGTCAAAACACCATTAAACATTCCCCAGGATCGAGCAAAGTGGAGAAAGGCAAGTAGGAAAGCGGACCCTGGCAAAGGCCGGGATAACGCTAGGTAGAAGAAGAAGAAGCCTTTATACATTCTCCAGCAGAGCAAAGGCATTATTTGTTCTATTACACACACACACACACACACACACACATTTGTTGTTTTGTTCTCCCTACACTAGCCCAAAGTACCTATCTATAATAAGAATAGTCACTTTTTCCAGAAGCAATTGTTTTGTTTTCAAAAAAAAAAAAGGTATTAAATGTCGACACGGACATAGTGCCAAAAATATGTACATGGGCTATAAGGCCGTGTGTACATTTTTTTTGGCACTGTCCGTCTCGATATTTAATTCTTTGACTGGACAGTAACTGTTATAAGTACAATATTTTGTACTCAAGGTGTCATTTATACTATTACTGTTACCTACAAGTATGATTAAGTTATAAGCTGCTAAAGTGCATAACGAACGGATTTCATTCCCTGGGTTCATTCTTGGTGTAAATTACAACAGTTAAAATTAAAATACTAACGTTAGCAAAACTCCCAGAACTTCTCAAATAAAAGCTTACTCAATTCACACTCTTTTGTTTCTCCATATTCAACAAATCCTTTTACACAGCGACCAGCGAACCCTATCGTGATCTTTCCCATTTCCTCACAAGAAGGCACTTTTAGTTTACTCTCGTCATTTGCCGGAGATTGCCGGGTTTACGTCCGAGGGTGGCAAACAACCCTTTAAAATAGTGCCCGGGTGGGGGTCGGCTAAATATCTTTTAGTATCTGCAAAACGTCTAATTTAGTAGCTAGGCATTGATGTTCTTTCAGGAGTTCAGTGGAGTCGACGTTATCTTAAAATTTTTGGTGAATTACTATTATGCCGTGTTTTAGCTGACGCAGTTCATTTTATGCAAAATGAAAGCCTTCTAAAAGGATCTCCATTGGGACAGATGGGACAGTGCCCTAATACTTTTTTGCAGTCTTGACTACATTATACGTCAATTTTTTGTAGCCATTGTTTTTCAGTGAGCGCAGGCTTTTTTTAAAGAAATTCTCAATCACCATCATTTGATAAAATTCTTCAAAAAAAATGCTGTAAAAGCTGTTGAAAAACTTTGTTTAATTACGGTGCTTAATGTACCCTAAATCTATAAGAAATGAGCTACTTTTGAATTGAAGTTTAAGTTAGTACGTCATAAGTAAAAAAATATTGTTAAAGAATTACAAAACTGCGACTCCGCAGCTCCTCTGTTCTTTGGGTCTCTGGGGGGCGTCCTCTCATTTACTTATCCGACGCTATCTGATCATCGCAGGTTTCAATACTCTATGTACGCATAACGCACATGTGCGTAGGTACTGTTTGTTTACTAACGGTATTAGTGTGTATGCTGCGTAAGGAGTCATCCCAAGTCTAATCCCAATTAGCCCTAATTTTTCTTTTGAGCTGGAAGGCATTGAATTATTATTACGACGTATAGAACCGGCAAAGAGACTCAGTATTTTGCGCCATAGAAGCGGAGCGTAAATCTCGCGACCTAAACGCGTAAGCGCTATTAATGTTACGGCTCTTACGACGTTTCGGTCGCGTACCGCGTGGTACAGTTTGCGATTGCGACAAATTCATTATTTGGTATGACTTCTCTTTAGTAATAGTAACTCAATGTTGGAAGGTCAGATATGTCGGTTTCAGTAACCTTAAATTCTCTTCAGGCGTACTCTAAAGCTGTAGTACTCAAGAAGGTTCAGTATTATCAGTATATTTTGTTGTCTAGTTGTGAGTAATTATCAAACCACAACACATTCCCAGTCCCCGACACCCGTTCGGTCTTAAAGCATGATTAAGACGCGTGCTAAGGGGTTACTTGGTTAGCTGAGGATGCTGATATTCCGCTTATAATGTGGCACAAGATAAATTGAGTTTATACTCGTAGTAGTATCAATACCTACCGTTGAAACGGGATTATTTGCCTGTGTCACTTCTCTTCCTCTCAACCCCCTTGTCTCAGATCTCCTTTCCTTTTACGTCATTAAAATGTCACAAAGTGACAATAATATTTCTAACTGGATTTGTTGTTTCTTTACTACCTTTCTTTTTTTATACTCTCACCTTTGTAGTATTGTTATAGAGTAACTTATACTAGAGCGGTACTGTCATAGTAAATTTTGTAACCCAGTAAATTCACTGCCATCTGTCGACACACTTTAAAACTAAAAATGAAGATTTATAAAAATACGATAAAATGTATTTAAATATGGATAAATGTTTTTTTTTATTTGCATTAAATATATTTATGATTTTGACCCATGTTCTTCCACTGATATGCGTTAAAATTGTTAAATAACAAACGAAACCGTCAACGCCATCTATACGACAGTAGGCCAAAGCTAGTAGCGCCCTCATAACGAGAATCAAATTTTCATCATTTTCGAGGCACGTTTTTTTCCTTAGACTGTATCCATCTATTACGGAGTTATATCTATCTTTGCTATCACTAATCTTAGTGTTTATCCAGGTTGCGTAACTACTGCTTAATTTTTTTTTCATTGGATCCTTTCTTTTCTTTTCTCCCTATACTGATATAATTGTCAGGTAATATAGTGCAGTTGTGAGTAATTATCAACCCACAACATAAGTCGTCGTCGGTCGTAAAGCGTAATTAAGACGCGTGCTAAGGGGTTACATGGTTAGCTGAGGATGCTGAGATATTCCGCTTAAGATGTGGTACAAAATAGAAGAGTTTGGTTTCAGTGAACGCATTTCTTTAGTCCTTGTTTTTATATTTTATTTTATTTTTTATTTTATTTATTTGGAGACCCAACAGCTGTGACATTAACATAAAAATTATAGTTGATACAGGAAGCCAATTATAGGAACTCACAGGTAGTGACATGATACAAACTAATAGGTACTATACTAAGGTTGCGCACTATCGCAGCCACATATGTAAACAGAGCGTATACAAATGATAACTAATAAGGGAGTAACTAGAATACAAATTAACTTAGCAATGAAGACAAAAGGCAAGAAAAAAAAAGAGAGAGTAATAAAGTAACTAGTAACTGCCAGTAGTATATGCCACTTACTATTTAGAAAAATCTAACTACTTAAGTATCAGGACTAAAAATACAGCTTATTTAGGTGAAAGTGGTTGACAGAGTCGTAAGCATTTCTTTCTGTTTAAATTTATCCATCACATTGACTTTGGGTTGTGGACTTATTTACCATGTTTTATTTATTTACAAGATAGTAATAAGCATTTCCTTGAGATATCACCGTAGTGGAAAACTTTTTTTTTAATTAAGCAGAAAATTGTGACTGGATGAATTTATGTGGAAATTAAGCATGTGACCAATGACTATGGAACTTACTGTAAGAGGAAAGAGATTATCAAGGAACATAAAAAGGGACTATGTGAGAGACGACACATAAGAATGAGGAGGATGATGTTAGTAAAATAATAGGATGATAAGAGACAGGAAGGTATCACCATATTCATCATTATATCAGTTTTTATCGCCCACTGCTAAGTATAGGTTTCACTTCGAGTACGCCATTTGTCCCAGTTCTGAGCTAATCTTATCTAGAAGTGACTGCAATCTTCCGAAATTAATCCGAGCGTACGGACGCCACCACCGGAAAGCGGCCACCAGGAAGATCGGAACAGGGATTTATAGAAGAGGAAAATATGTTGAGTTCGTAGGTCGTAGGCTGAGGTCAATGATCGTACAAACCGCTTTCCTCTTATGCCTTAAGGAGTCTTCTTGGCATCCCTCGCGGGTGATTCTTCGACACGCGTGGATTTCGCTCTAATTGACCAGAATCCAGAAGATGCCGACAATTAACTGTCCATTTGGCAAGAGAACGACATTGAAAAGATAGCTTAATAAATAAATCAGGAGGTATGCTTAGTTAATTTTTTGAAAGACTAGAAAAAACTTCACAGAAGCAAGCGTGAGCGTACATCATACACTTTATGCGGTAAAATGTTGAAGAAAAGAATATGTAATAGTCACGTAATATACACACGCATGGGTGCAAGTGTTATTGTAAACGTCAAACTTCTATGAAAGCAAAATAGATATAACTCCGTAATAGATGGATACAGTCTAAGGAAAAAACGTGCCTCGAAAATCAAGAAAATTTGATTCTCGTTCAGAGGGCGCTACTAGTTTTGGCCTACAGTCGTATAGATGGCGTTGACGGTTTCGTTTGTTATTTAACAATTTTAACGCATATCAGTGAAAGAACATGGGTCAAAATCATCAAAATAATTAATGCAAATAAAAAAAATCATTTATCTATATTTAAATACATTTTATCGTATTTTTACAAATCTTCAATTTTAGTTTTAAAGTGTGTCGACAGATGGCAGTGAATTTACTGGGGTTACAAAATTTACTATGACGTACCGCTCTAGTATAAGTTACTCTAAGTATGAAAGTATGACATATAACACTTGCACTTGCACTGTGCTAGTGCAAGTGTTATATGTCACAATCGTTGGAGACTTATCTTGGTCATTCCATATAAAGTGTCCGATAGAAATTCCCATTCATACTTCTGCGAAGTTCTTTTAGCTAAATTATTTTGTATACTTACACATAGACATACCCCTTTTACAAGAGAGCGAGATACATCGTAACGATAGGCGTTTAACTATATTGCGATCTTGTAGGTACATCGATTCTTCTTAAAGGCCAGGCCACACCGAGTCCTCTTGCAGCACGGCTTCGGCTCTCTTTGCCTGTAGTACTTCGCTTGCGGTACGATGCCTATAAGAATAACCTTTAAGAAGACTGATTCTTCTTAAAGGTCATTCTTATAGTTTGAAAACGACGAAGCTACGAGTAGACCGCGAGCCAGGCACAAATTTCGTCAGTCATCGCCTCCCGGTCGAAAACTCGTATTAGCGGTTAACGGCTATTTATGATGAACCCTCGTGAACGTCAGCTGCCGCTCCGTTGGTGGGTTGAGGAATGGCAGCCCCCGAAACGCGTAACACGGCCTTTCCACCGCGATACAACAGGCTGAAGATTTGTTTTATTAACAATAGCATCTAAATGATCATCTGGCGATGACAATTTTTTTTATAGTACACCAACGGAGCGGCAGCTGACGTTCACGAGGGTTCATCATACATAGCCGTTAACCACTATACGAGTTTTCGCCCGGGAGGCGATTGGTCATAGAAATCTGTTCCTGGCCCGCGGTGTAGAGTAATTGCAATAAAAATGCACAGAATAGGTTACTTATTAATACATCGCAATAACAAAGCAAGTCGTAAGCGTCAAAAATCCTTCTTGAATTGAGAATGTTTTCGTTTTGGTTTCTTAAAACGCAAACCCATATGAAAGTGACATATATTGTAACTCAGATTCGTTCGAGATATTGTAATAAAATTCTGGACCGTTTCACTAGATACTTACGAGTATCAACAAAGTCGTAAGTGCCACAGAACTCTTTCGAGGTCGTGCTGTTTTATATGTGACTATTTTCTGGGCACTCAGGCCGCGTAGCCAACACGCCAATCGCTAACGCTCCGTAGCGATCGAAACGCAACTGTCACTGTCGCACTAATATGGAAGAGTGATAGAGAGACACAAAGCGTTTCGTTGTCGAAGCGATAGCGATTGTCACCTTGGCTAGGCCGGCAGGTCATAAAAGTAGTATTTTCCGTACATTTCTGTTAAGGCGGTTCCCTGAGCCAGAAGGCGGAAAATCTCCTTATATGATCATTTTTTTCTAAGAGGCGTTGATATTCGTAGACGTGGAAAAAATATATGTAGTTCTTGACTATATTATCTTTAATATCATAGCTTCCGATACACGAATTATGACACTTCGCTCGATGCAATTAATTCCCAAAGTAACCTCTAACTCTGACTTTTAATCCAACTTTACTCGGTTATTTATTATGTGATACTATAAACAAAAAAGAAGAAAAAACAATCTTAACTTAAATAGTAATTTCATAGCTTTCGAATTTCGATATTGTAAGGTAACGTTTTTAAAATAAATAAAAATCGACAAAATTCGATCAAAATTGACGCTTGGCGCGCATGATCTTTCTCGTTCTTTCTTGCGAAATGTGACAGTGACAGCGGCAAACAGATGGAACAGCCTTAACTTTAGGATGTTTTAGAACGAGTGTTGTAAACACGTGAAATATTTAGTTTAGCGACACTAAATGGGTCGTTGTCTAAAGGAATGATGGTTTAGAGTTTATAGCTATAACTTTTTTATTACTACTTGACGCTGGTTTTAAATTAAAAACTGTAATAGAACAAGTTTGGGAACAAATCAAATTATTTTATTAAATATTTTGATTTGTGTTTTTTAAGTAGTCACACTAATATATAAAAGCTGGTTTTAAAGTTTACGAAATATTACACCGAAAAGCAACAGAACTGGTAAATATCAAACGATATTTCATAATTTTAAAACTAACACGAGACTTAATCGCGTACAAACTTACGTTTATTTATGGCCTGACGTTTCGAACGTGACGTTACGTTCGTGGTCACAGGGAGACACGATTAAGTCTCGTGTTAGTTTTAAAATTATAAGGGAAAATCGTGTTAGTTTAAATCAGTAAACGATATTTCGTACACAAGTACCGAAAAACTCATTTGTACGAGCCAGGGTTTGAACGAAACTTTGAACCCGCTACCTACGGTTTGAAAGTCGCACGCTCTTACCGCGAGGACACCAGCTCCATTTAGAATAGAAATATCATACACCTTTCTATATCTAGATATCCTACCCTTCTTTCTACGCTCTACTTATATCGTTAACGATAAAAAAAAAAATGTCATTTTTGTCGTTTACATTATTTATTAATACAATATTATACACCGTGTTATTTTTGATTTCCGTTAATTTTAAGGGTTCTTTAGGTTAAATAAAGTTAATTTCTCTAAGAAACTAATATTTTAACTCTTACAGTTTTTGAGATATTCAATAAATAAATTTAATTGCTGAGCCTGTGTAAAAGATTCTTCATTGCCTTCAAATTTTATTTATTTTTTAAGTTTCGTCAGTAAAGAGTTTTCCATAGGTTACTGAGGTGAGTTAGTTTGACAATTCCGACATTACCTACTTTTCTTTCATTATGTGTCACACTAACTTTTACGTAACTCTAAAGGACCTTTTACAATGCAATATTCATTTATTTTGTATGAAAAAGGAAAAAAATATTTTTTTTTCGAATTTTACAAGAAGCGATATACCAGGTAGCTTCTATTAATGTACCAAGCAACGTGTCGAATTTAACGGAAATCAAAAAAACACGGTGTATATTATTAATTTAATTTAATTTAATTTAATTATTTAAAACATAACTACATTATCAATTTTGTAGGCATCTATTTTTACGAATTCGTCAACAATATTGTACGCCATTGTCCAGGTTTTAAGACTTCGAACATCGAGTCAGAGGCAGACTTTAACTCTTCGTCCAGAGTATTGTAAATGTTTATGCCTACCATGTGTCTTCTTCTTCTTCTTTTGTCGCGACCTTTTCCCATCTACTTGGGGTCGGCCCTCCTTATCCTTCTCTTCCACTGTGCTCGGTCTTGAGCTGTGCAGGCGTCCAATCCTAATTGTTTTAGGTCTTTCTCGACCGTCGTAAGCCAAGTGGTGGGTGGCCTTCCAGGTCCCCGTTTCGTCGTTGGCAAATCTAGGGCTAGCTTTACCATATGGTCCTCTGGCCGTCTTTGGATATGGCCGTACCAGCGGAGGCGGTTTTCTTTAACTTTTTCTGTGATAGGCAGAACCTTAAAGCTTCCCCTGACAAACTCATTCCGGATTTTGTCTAACCTGGTGACACCCGCAGACCAGCGAAGCATCCGCATTTCAGTTGTGTGTAGTTTGTTGAGGTGCTGTTTGGTAGTAGCCCAACATTCTGACCCATACAGCATTATGCCTACCATGTGTAGGATAGAAAATTACTCCTGATAATTTATTTCCCTGATGGTTATTTCCCAAATTACCCACTGAATACAAATTCACGTGTGTATACAAATACATACGTGTATTTTTATGGAAATACGTATTTCATTCTCGGTGTTGGAAGGACGCCAACGAACTATTGTTATGATTAATGATAATACATGGCCCTTTATTCTTAACGTTACACACGTGTAACTATCAATAAATTAAATGTTTCGTTATTATTTATCTCCACGGGACTTAATCGCGTAAAATAGTTTCAAATTTACCTCCGACGTTTCGAGGACGGCGTTGTCCCCGTGGTCTCGGAGGTAAATTTGAAACTATTTTACGCGATTAAGTCCCGTGGAGATAAATAATAATGAGTAAAAATCGTGAAAGTTTAAATCAGTGTAAATGTTTCGTGTAATGTTTTTACGTAAGTATTGTATCTTAGGCCAGGATTACACTTGTAAGTTTTACTTACGTAAGTAGGGACAAAGCTATTTGCTAGAATGAGATAACGATATTCATATCTCAATCTGTAGTATAGCTGTGTCCCTACTTACGTAAGTAAAACTTACAAGTGTAATCCTAATCCTGGCCGTATTGTAATAAGTGTGAGTGACGTCTTTCGTAATATAAATTTTATGGTAAATAAGGGGGGGGCAGGGTGTCAAGAAAATGTGAAATGTTGTGACAAGGGGGAGGGGGGAGTCACAAACTTAGTGACGTCACATTACCTTATTTAAATTATTTTTTTCGCTGTACAATTAAATAACAAGTATTTGGAACGATAATCGTTTTTAATCGTTTAATTTTCTTTCATAAGCTGTTTTGGGTTATAAAATTACTAATATTTCTTTTGTCAAAAATATTTTGATAAAATATTAATAATACTTAATTCGATTTGCCGATTTTATTGAAAAATGTGACGTCACACCAGGGGGGGAGGGGTTAACCAATGTGACCAAGTGTGACAAGGAGGGGGGGAGGGTTAACATTCCTCATATTGTGATCCGGTTCGCCTCGGTCTATTCTATACATAAAAACATTACAAAGTTTTCAGAATAACGTAAACTTTCTCTCTCATAATCTCCATCATAACCTCAAACGCACCCCAATGTACAACCTCCAAGACAGCACAAATCCTCACAATGGTACAAAATGAAAGCAAAACTTGCCTAATTAATTCCCTACCTTCAACGCTTTGTAATAAATCGTTTTATCCGAGTATAAATTTTATCCCTCGCTCGAACTTTATCCTCTATCCTTATCACTCTTACCAATTTCCGTCATATCAAATTTTGCGTCCTTGTCTGTGAGTCACAAATGATTTTCAGTTTTCCGCACTTAATTTATAACCGTCGTAAACGCCAATGCGCTCCCAATCTAAGACCAACTCTATTGCTTAACGATAAGGTTTATATTCTTATGGGAAATTGTATGATGGTCGTTAGGTAAAGTTTGTTGAAATAATTTCACTTATATATCGGTGCATAGAATGGACGGAGAGGAGATAAGGCGCCGTAATTCTTAATCGGGGGGACGGTTACGTTTCGAGACGGTTTTTGGTTATTAATAAGGATTTAAGACGACTGACGCGGATGCCAGTGTTACACTGATTTAATAGACACCTTAAGATAATGGAAATTAGTAGAGACGCCTCCTGTCCACATTGTGGTAAGGAGGAGACTAGCTTTTACTTACTAGCAGAGTGTATTATGTATGCGGCATCGCGATATAATACATTCGGTAGAGACACGCTGAAAGAGACCGAACTAAAGGACGTCGAACTTAAAAATGTCCTTCTGTTCTGCAGGAAAACAAGAAGATTTGAGGAGAATAGTGTGGGAATGCCGCCGGGACAGTAACCTGCAGTTCCGACTTCAGGGAACTGGGCTGAATGAACGCGACACGTGATCGACAGCCCGCCTGCTTCCGCGGCCGGGCGTCCCTACACTACATCTACATCTACAATCTACTGATTTAAACTTTCGCGATTTTCACTCATTATTTACTAAAGCGGAAGTTCATCGTGTATAAATAAGTTTAAAAATCTATAAATTCTAAATACAGATGTCAATCACAATAAAAAAAATCAACTATGTCAGCCAACGTGGGACTCGAACCCACATCCTTGGATGCGTTAAAAATTCCGCCAGCTGACCATCCGCCAATCAACGCGAATTAAGTCATTGCAACTGTAACAACGTCACTAGAGACATCTGCATTTTTAAGGATTACAAACATTAACAAACTCGTTTGACAAATGCGTTAGCGCATGATTTACCTCTCGACCACACATACTTACGTCAACGTAAAAAAGGAAAAATATATTTACATTTAAGTTTGAAAATTAACTCCGAAAACACCCCTATAGAAAGTCTAGGTCAAAATCAATGTTTTAGGTCAAAAACTTGTTGCCGTACAGCTGTATTCGCGGGTTTAATCTGGATCCGAATGGTACAGTCAAGTGTAAAAATATGAAACACACATCATGCTTTGAAAATATGTCCCATATCTCTTATGTCAGCGAATTAAGAACTATGGCCGGACATATTTTTGAGTAAGATATTATATGCACCTATATCTTTACACTTCACTGTACCTTTAGAATGTGGCAGATACTTTCTATTCAATACTATTGCAGCTGACTTTTCCTACCAATTAGTTCGTTGTCTGCTGTTCACCAAATCGAAAACAAACTAACATTACCTACAAATGCGAAAGTAACTGCTTGTCTGTTAACTTTTCATGTTTACGTTGCATCGATTAAGATGAGATTAGTTAGATTATAAATATACCTAATACCTAGTGTTAAAGTCCACCAATCCTCATCAAATAATTAAGGATTTAATACAATAAAAAATAGACATAACGGCGATGGCTATTCTGTCAGTCCTTGCCGCGCTCCATTTCTGAGCTGCCATTTCATTTCTGAGCTGCACTCGTGAAAGTCTCATTATCGGTTCACTAGAAAAGAAAGAGCTTGTTGCTTTGATGGATGCTTTGGGATGCTGCATGCGTCAGCACTTTTGCTGCATCGCACATTGGCCGCACCGTGAGGGCAGCAGGGGCAGCTGCTGAGGTAGCGGCGCTGAGGAAACGGGAGAAGTATGCGGGGTTGGACGGCTCTTGTTTGTGCCTCTGGCGGTCGAAACGGCTGGCTGTTGGTGCTCAGAGGCTAGATAGTTTTTCAATGGGAACCGTTTGCGAAATAAAGGCCTGGATTGCTCCGGGCCATTCTTGGTGCAGAGGTTCCATCGCGATTCAGCGCGATAATGCGGCGAGCGTTTTGAGCACCTTTGCGCACGGGATGACGCGGGGTGGGATCTTTGACTGACTGCTGCCAACTGCTGCTGACTGCTCAGCTTTGCTTTTGTTTTGTGTTTGTGTGTGTGTTTTTTTATTTTTATTTTTTTATGTTGAGTGATGTAGTAATATGATAATGATTGATATGGTTTAATGATTTAATTTAATGTAATGTTTTAATTGTAATATCTTGTAATTGTACTATATAGTTTAGTTTATATTTGAGTTCTGAGGAAGGCTATTATATTTTACTAGCTTTTGCCTGCGACTTCGTCTGCGTGGACTTAGTAACAGCAGCTAAAGTAAGTATAGCGCCTAGAAAAAATCTCATAGCAATCATTCAATTTGAGCATATTATGCACACAAATTAGCAGGCACTTCATATCTCAATTGCACCCCGCTTTTTACTTTCTTAAGGGATGACTTTCGAGATAAAAACTATCCTATGTCCTTCTCACTCAAACATGCCAATTTTTTTTTTTTTTTTTTTTCAATTTATTTAGGTAAACAAACAATCACTACAAGGGAAACTTAAATATAGTAGTTTTAACACTATTTACAGTATGTGTGACCAAAACCGTTCACCACTTAATAAATACAAAAATTTTGATTATTCGGAGCTTATATACAATCTTTCATCTAAATCGATTCAGAGGTTTAAGCGTGAAGAGCGAACACACAGACGGAAAGACAGACAGACAGACTTGCATTTATAATATTAGTATGGATAGTATGGATATTATGGATTAGGGAAATCATTTTTCTACGCAGACGGGCAGAAGTTAGTATAAGGAAACAATTTTGTTGTTAATACTAAATGATATATTGCTTCCTATTTCCTAACCACACTATTATCTTCTTCACTAGATCAGGTCATTAACCTCCAAGATATCGCATTGCGGCGACATCCGCTTCCGTCGGCGGCGCCGCGGTCCACTTCCGGTGTCCTGGCCCAGTGACGTCACTTCCGGCTCGCGTGTGACGCACTTCCGGCGGTGTACCTGCAATTTCAGGTCATTGTTTAGTATATTGTTGTTCATAAGTACATCTAAATTATGTATTAATAATTTTTTTTAATAAGGCTATCATCTCTACGTTTGATTTTGGTAATTGACCTTCCTATCGTACCCAGTACGGGACATTGAGATACTGCAATATGCAAGAAATTTTAATCTAGAATAAAAAAAATAAAAAAAACAATAGATACGTATCAGTTCATAAAATATACATCATATTAGGGTCCGATGATAAGAAAACTTACAGTAATTTTGACTGGTAATAGGTATTATCGTCAAGGTAGCAGATCAGACAGGTGCCCACTGACTATCAGTTCGCCGGACGATATCGGCCTGTCAGTTAGAACAAAAATTTGACAGTTCCGAACAACTGACAGGCCGATATCGTCCGGCGGACTGATAGTCAGTGGGCCCCTTACGTCAGAAGTATCTATACCATTTCCTAATAGCTTAACAAAAAACTATGTCTCGATACCTATGTAAATATACGTAGGCAGATTGCAACAGATAATTTTTAACGTGAACTGTGGTCTGTGAAGATATTTGTGCCATTTTCAACCAAAAGGGTACTTATTGTCGCTTGTCAGTAAGACGCTATTTACTTTTTTTTTTATAGTAGGTTCGCCAAACTTGCGTTTAACGAAATGATGCACCCATTTTCAATGTTAGTACCTTAATCTAAATTTAATGATTAACTTATCTTACTAAGGTTAATACTTAAAGCTTCAATTAGAAATCAACCCTATCAACAAGCGACAATGTGGTACCTTTTGGTTGAAAACGTCACATCTCTATTTGGAAATATATTCCAGTGTGGCAGTGGCAGATAATTTTGGCACGTTCATCAGCTACTGTGCCTAAGTTTGAAAAATCGACTTAGATTATTAAAAAAAAACCGGCCAAGTGCAAGTCGGAATCGCGCACGAAGGGCTCCGTACCATTACGCAAAAAACGGAAAAAAGATCACGTTTGTTGTATGGGAGCCCCACTTAAATATTTATTTTATTCTGTTTTTAGTATTTGTTGTTATAGCGGCAACAGAAATACATCGTCTGTGAAAATTTCAACTGTCTAGCTATCACGATTCACGATACAGCCTGGTGACAGACAGACAGACAGACAGCGGAGTCTTTGTAATAGGGTCCCGTTTTTACCCTTTGAGTACGGAACCCTAATAATACGCATCAAAGCTTTATTGTGTAAATTAACAGCGAATCCTGAAGTTTCAAGGAGAATGAAACTTTGAACATTGACTCTTGACCTACTAAAGTAACGACATTGAATTTTCGGTTGTTTTTCTTAAAATTTGTAATTTACTTTAAGGCCCCGTAGGTTCGTGTTCTTCTCTCACTCTCACTGAGCGTGAGCGTGAGCGAGGAGCGGTGCGTGCCCGGGATAGAGGATATCATTATTTTTCAATTGTTATTTTTAATTAGTTTTGACAAAAAAATTAAACGATGAGATCGTACAAAAATAAAATTGCCCATTTTTAGAAGAAATTTTCACATTTTTAGCTTTTTTGCATAAAGTGTGTCCAAGTGCGTTTTAGACCTATGATCGTAATTTTTTTCTATCTAGCAAAAGTAAAAAAACAGGATTCGAATCGATGTAGTCTCTAGAGAAAATCCGAATTAATTGCAAATTAAACTTTTGTCGTCGGGTTGTATTATTAAGTACATCACACTAAATTTAGATTTTTTTTAGCCCCCCCCCCCCCCCTCCCGCTTACTATGTATAGGTCTTTAATAATTACTGTCACACTTAGCATATATGACGTCCCTCCCCATGTTGCTGTGACGTAAAATGAGGACGAACCCTTGTGATCTAAAAAAGCAATACGATTTTTCAAAAACTCCGCTCTCTTAACCTTGGTAACCTTACGAGTAAATCCTTTCGACCTCAGTCCCCAAACGTTTCGGCCCACGTGCTAAATAAAATGTGTTTGTATACGTAACAAACACATTTTATTTAGCTAGGAAGTTTAATATTTTTTGTCCAGGAGCTCGATATCACAACTTGTTATAGTTTTGATCTTATTTTGATATGACCTTGAAGGACGCTAACGCTGATTGGTGCGTTAGTTGAAGTGAGCGTCGTACGTGAGATACGCACCAATCACCAAGGCGAGAGTCAAGGTCAAAACCAGTTCAAAATCATAACAAATTGTTAAGGCGGTTCCCTGAGCCAGAAGGCGAATAATCTCCTTATATGATCATGTTTTTCTAAGAGGCGTTGATATTCGTCATCATCATCATCATCATCACTTAAGAGCTTTGCTCTTGTCGGTGGAGTAATTGCCAGTCCTTTCTTTCCTGAGCCAGTCTTTTGATTTGCTCGTACGATGCATTCTCTTTTACTTGGCTCAGATATGTGATTCTAGGCTTTCCACTGCCTCTCGTCTTTTCAATTTTTCCTTCCAGGATGTTAAGGAAAAAGTTGTCGTTTCGTATTAGGTGTCCTAACATCTTGCCTCTCCTATTCCTTATGGTATTTAATAAGCTTCGCCTTTCTCCTACCATATTCAAAACCTCTTCATTCGTCTTTCTTTCAGTCCAGCTAATCCTTTCCATCCTCCGCCAACACCACATTTCGAAAGCTTCCAACCTTTTTCTGTCTTTTTGTCTCAGTGTCCACGTCTCACTCGCATACAACGCAATGCCCCAGATAAACACTTTTATCAATCGTTTCTTGGCTTTTTTCGTAGACGTGGAAAAAATATATGTAGTTTTTGACTATATTATCTTTAATAACATAGCTTCCCATACACAAATTATGACACTTCGCTCGATACAATTAATTCCTAAAGTAACCTCTAACTCGGACTTTTAATCAAACTTTACTCGGTTATTTATTATGTGATACTATAAACAAAAAAAAACAATCTTAACTTAAATAGTAATTTCATAGCTTTCGAATTTCGATATTGTAAGGTAACGTTTTGAAAATAAATAAAAATCGACAAAATTCTATTAAAATTGACACTTGGCGCGCATGATCTGATGCGAAATGTGACAGTGACAGCGGCAATCCGATGGAACGGCCTTAAGTCACAAATCTGTGAATATAGAATTTAAGTTGAATTTCAATTAAATTTCCACGTAAATTAAGCGTTTGAAACGGTACACGGATATATAGGTAGTTATGAGTACTCTACAAGCTACAAGAGAAGCATTAGGGTCAAGGAGGGAACAGTGACTCGGAAAAAAATAGCCGGGTACAGTGACTCACTCAACCTAAATCCAACATGAGAGAGGCTATTTGCTTTCCGGCTAATACAGCAGAAACATTTAGTAATCGAACAAATTCAAATGAACGAGCAATGGTTATTTTAATACGTAAGGGTTCTACAGTGTATAGCGATATTTGGGCGACTGAGCCACTGTTTGTGGTAAAATGAAATGAAATGAAGCAAATGGTTGGGTCTAGTCGGTGGGGTACCGCACTGATTCTTAGGAGCTGGTTTCTTTCTCTTCTCCACCTTTTTGAAACCATCTCTGTCGCATCCCGACTCTTTTAAAGTCAGCTGTGATCAATCCTTGTGAACAGGTTCACGAAGGCTCTGTACCCCTTTCTTCGGCCACTGAGCCACTGTTCCCTCCTTGACCCTACTTAAGGCTGGTTTTAGTGTCACGCGGACTTTCTCATACAATTTGGCGACGTCGAGCGATCCCCGCGGACGGTCCGCGTGACACTAAACCCAGCCTAAGTTTTTACTATCCATCTTTGCTACCAGATGTAAATTCCGTCTGTTTTCGTCCAAAATACCACTAGGTAGAGTTTCAAATTTTCCCATTGTGCTTCCCTTCAGTGAACCTTTAATGAAATAAAGGGAGGTTCTGTATTTGTGGAGGCGAGGGTGTACTAAATTGTTGCTCGGATAGAAAAACGTGGTTGGTATTTGTGTATTTTAGATACATTCATGTGGGGTGTTTGGTCATGATATAACTTTTTTAAGTGTAAAATGCATACGGGTTTAAATAAAAGATATCATGACTCCTGACAGAATGTATGCGATTAACGAATGTAGGTACATATTTTTCCTCTGGAAATCCAGCTAGTACACTTTGGGGCCACTGGAATGACCTACATATGGGTTCTAGAGCCACTATGTGTATAATTAAAAACTCTAATTAAATGTAAATAGTGAATTGTAATTTTTATTTGATTTTTAATGTAATTGTAGTGTAATATAATTTCAATTTATTTTATGTATTTTTAAGTTTAATTTGTATAGGTAATTTTTATCTATGGGTTTTTGCCTGAAATAAACATATTGATTGATTAAATCAATAAATCTAATTATAACAGAATCACAGTACAAAGCCTTGTGCTGATCTATTTGTGCGCCTGAGCAGAGTCAGGGTTATTTCTGAGTGTAATTTTATTTTAAACTAACAGGCAGTTCAGTGTAAATTTGGGTCCTGTTAGGCTGGTCATTCTAAAAATATTTATATTGGTAGATTTCACTGATGTTGACGGATATCAAATGAGGAGAAATTTAGGGTAAATATAATACAAAAAAATGCTATTAAATAATTTCAGTGCCAAAATAATAATTCGTAATTTTGCATTTCCAATATTTCAGTGAAATGAAAGGTACTTAGCAAAATTAACCGCGGCACTGAAACCTTAAAGCCGTGTTTATTCCCAAATTGCAAATTCAAAATTTCAATACACCTTGATTCGAAAACACGAATAAAATTATACGAGGAGATTTCAAAACCCAGGTCACTCCGCGCTGTAGTGGAGAAAGTGGGGTGCATCCGATGAATATGTATGAGGGAGGGCCGCGTGTAAATGGAAATTTCAAATAAAAATACCTCAAATATTAACATGAACCCGATTCGTGTTTTTCCGCGTTTTTTGCGAGCCGACCGGGACATGTGTGATAACATGGTGGCAATAAAAACCGGGTTTTTTGACGCAGATTCGCTTTTTTTGAGTTATGACGGGAGTTGTTTAAACGTTTTTTAGTTGGGGGATGATTTTTCTAATTTTGGGGAATTTGGAGTGGCTTTCAGACCTTTAAAATGCGATTACCAATTCACAAGGTACCAATTTAGATCAGATTCTAATGTTCGAGTGCAGCTTTTGGGGGACAAGGCCTTAAGGCATATTTACGAAAGTTAATGCTCATGTAATAATTGAAGGCGCGTTTTGTTTTCTCGCACAAATTCTAGGACACATTTTTTTGCTTTAGTGTTAAGTGTACACTATTTAAGGGGCCCACTGACTATCACTCCGCCGGACGATATCGGCCTGTCAGTTGTTCGGAACGGAAGTGTCAAATTTTTGTTCTAACTAACCGTCCGATATTGTCCGGCGGACTGATAGTCAGTGGGCCCCTTTAGATCATCTATATTTATCTTAAGTACTTTTATAGCTACCTACAGAGGTACTCTTAAGAATGAAAGAAACAGTTATGGTGATGTTTAAAATAGTTATTTGTTGTACAAGGGTGCAAAGTTGTATTTTACCCGCGAGTGTGGAATTGAAACACAAGCAAGCGAAAGGATTCTTTCGTTGAACCACAAGCGAAGCGAGTGGTTCTAAAATAGAATCCTGAGCGTAGCGAGTGTTTTAACACACGAGAAGTAAAATACATTTGCACCCGTGTGTAACACAAAGCTTTTCCCCTCACTATAGCGAGGAAAGTGCAACATCCACTTAGATCATCTGCATCATTGGAATCACTCATTTTTTTTACGATAATACGATATTATAACAGAAAACTCTGGAAGTTGTGTATTTTTACGTGTTGGTGAGAAAAGTTTTTGTTGACAATGACATTTCTGACGATGCGTTTTGAACTTGCATCGACTCAACTTGTGCGTTCAGAATTACATTCAGCATCATTTAAAAAAACAAATGTTTCTTATGGAGTTTAAGGTATATGACTTAAAATCATTAAATATAGCTAAATTTGGTATTTGTTATTCTCAAACCATTTATTTAATGATAATTAATATCGAACGAACCATTATTATGAGCGTTTTACGTTTTGTTACCTGTCAAAAGCTACTTAAACACGCTCCATCCAAGGTCAAATTACTTTCCCCACTAGTGGATAAAATGCGTTTTTCCCCGCTTGTTTTAAATGATAAAAGACGGCTTTCCGAGCTAGTGAGGGAAAAATATCTTTCTACAGAGTAAAATAGTAGCATCAGTCTGGTCTATTTTAAACTAGTTCTGCATAACTTCGGCTTCCAAATTGTTGGTTTTCGTACGCTATCGGACTCGAAACCACAGTCGAAACGCGCTCACGAAGTCGATTTACTATTAGAACAAAACTACAACTCCAGATAGTGGACTAGAACAATCAAAATTTAGTAGTTCCACCGACTTTTAGAAAGGGATTCTGTGCACAAACTTTAGTATAACATCATTTGAGTCTCGTTACTGTCTTTTTTCATAATAACATATTTTCAATGACATATTGACCGGGATATAGACCGTGATTACCTTTTGTATTGTTTGTATTGTTTATGAGCTCCCGATATTTCGACGCGCATCTTGTTTACGGGTGACTGAAGATAGTAGTATCACGGACTATATCCCGGTCAATATAAGTCTAGTGAAACTAACTGTGAATCATTCAAAAACTCTTATATTTTCAATGGTTCCGAGTTCCGAGACAGTCAAGCGTGGTTTAGGCCAATTCGAACGTATATTTTGAAGTCTAAATGATGTCTTTTTACTATCATTAGCGTGTGCATTTTGCTAGTGCTGGGCAGTAGATTAGATACATGTGGCACGAGAATGATGCATGTGCGTATGAGAAAAAATATATAAAAAGTCGCAAGTAATTAATTATAGATATAAATATATAATAATTAAATGAATGTAAATATATAATAATGAAATTAATGTAAATTTATAATATTAATATAAATATGTAACAATAATTAGTTAGTACCTACCCAAAATGTGTTATGTAAATTATTGACTTGTAAAATGACTGCCTTTTACCAATAAAACATCTGAATCTGAATCTGAATCTGCTGTTCCGTAGAAAAAAAACCGGCCAAGTGCGATTCGGACTCGCGCACGAAGGGTTCCGTACCATTATCTATAAAAACGGCAAAAAAATCACGTTTGTTGTATGGGAGCCCGCTTAAATATTTATTTTATTCTGTTTTTTAGTATTTGTTGTTGAAGAAATACGTCATCTGTGAAAATTTCAACTGTCTAACTATCACGGTTCATAAAATACAGCCTGGTGACAGACGGACAGACATACAGACAGACGGACGGACAGCGGAGCCCCCTTAAATATTTATTTTATTCTGTTTTTAAGTATTTGTTGTTATAGAAATACATCATCTGTGAAAATTTCAACTGTCTAACTATCACGGTTCATGAGATACAGCCTGGTGACAGACGGAGAGACAGACAGACGGACGGACAGCGGAGTCTTAGTAATAAGATCCCGTTTTACCCTGTGGGTACGGAAGCCCAAAAAAAGTTGACATCGATTTCGGGGTTGGTCTTTTAGGAAAAGTCGTTGTTGAATTAGCTGAACGTTAATTAAATAGTATTATAGAATAAATAACACTAAAATATATGTGCTTGTTTAGTATATAATTTACGGGCACCATTGCCTATTACAAAACGGAAATAAATCACCTAAATACATTCCATTCCATTAAAATCTGCCGAAACATGCGATAGCACGCACGTGAGGTTTTCATAAAACTATGTTAGGTATAACACTGATTTAATTAAGCTATTCAAAAAATATCCACATTATTGTGATAAATTGCTCATTTGCTATATATTTTACTAGATTTTGTTATAAAATTCAACATGTCATCATACTTATTCCTATTGTCACTGTGACAAGGTACGAAATAGTAGTGAAATTAATCTCCTTGACCGTACGTTAAATTTTTAACATCCCATTTGAACGTTTACGAAGCGTCATAACGGTTAAGGCGACGTACCGTATTCGTACGTTGGTTAAGGGGCCCACTGACTATCAGTCCGCCGGACGATATCGGCCTGTCAGTTGTTCGGAACTGTCAAATTTTTGTTCTAACTGACAGGCCGATATCGTCCGGCGGACTGATAGTCAGTGGGCCCCTTAGGATCAGGCAAAGAAGGCAAGCGTTGTGAATTATTAACAAAAATGTAGTAGTTATGTGTCGAATACCAAATAATTACCCGGCAGAAAGACAGGTTAATAATAAAAATTGGTAAACTTCATACAGTCCTCAATGGCGGCGCAACGGAACATGTCGGTCCTGTTCGGAATATTTATTAAATATATGTATGTTTATTTATATATATATTAAATTTGTATATATGTAGGTATATTATTATTTTCTTTATGGATATTTGTGTAAATATAGTATCATAGTAGTCTGACTTGGATCTTTTTCATATTTACTCTTTACAATCCTGCACCAAACTAACTGTCTCTGTTTAGCCCAATGGTTGACTGGTAGAGAATGCCTCAAGGCGTTAAGTCCGCCATTTGTACTCTTTTTGTGTAAATTTGTGCAATAAAGTTTAAATAAATAAATAAATAAATATTTTGTGAGTTCACTTTAGATTTAAGTAATTGCAATACTAACTGACGACTGAGGTCATAATGTCATTTCTTCCAATCTTGTCTGCAGCAAGAAGTCAATTTATAAGTATATGTCGCTATATACGGGGTGGGAAAAAATTATAGGCCCTGGAGGGAAACTGCCTTAAAACCTTCAGTTAGCATATTGTACTTAAAGGAAACATTCTTTTATTTTTAAAATAAACAAAACAGTATTAAAAGATTTTTCATTTTTAGGTTTCCGTACCCAAAGGGTAAAAACGGGACCCTATTACTACGACTTCGCTGTCTGTCTGTCTGTCTGTCTGTTTGAAATTTTCACAGATGATGTATTTCTGTTGCCGCTATAAAAACAAATACTAAAAAAGTACGGAACCCTCGGTGCGCGAGTCCGACTCGCACTTGGCCGTTTTTTAGTATTTTTATCAGTCGTGAAGTCACCTCTACTGCCACCAAGTATACCTAAACGAGTTTGAAAAGTCGTCACAGACCTTTTTTTTTCTAGTCACCGTCTATCAGACTGGTCGCCTGTCTTTATTATTTACTGGTCTCCGGCCAACCGTACAAGCTGTGACGAGATTTAATCGGTGAATATATTTACAAGTTATTAGTGTTATTACCGTTAGTGGTGTGGTCTCAATTATAGTTATAATTGTTGCTGACTGTACTAATTACGATAAAGGTGTTTAAGGATTTTTGGAAGGATATTAGCATTTTTGTGTGGCATTTTTTTATAATGTTTTTATGTGCTGAACTTTTTATGCTACATTATATTCAGTAACCTAATGGATATTCTGAATTAGGTAAGTACTTATTTATAGAGATTTTACCCGTACATACTGTTAGCGGAGTTCTGAACGCGCCCCAACTGACAGTCGCCATCAGATATATCGGAGCCGAGGTGCTCAAAAATATCTGAACACGCACCTAGCGCCTTGACAATAGAGGCGTGTTCAGATATTTGTGAGCACCTTGGCCGCTCCGATATATCAGATGGCGACTGTACATGGCAAGTTAATAAAAAGCTTGTAAAAAGTATTTAAATAAACCTCTTTTCAAGTTAGGTTAGTTTCTTGCGCCTTTACACTTTATTTATCGGAGCGTCTCTATCCCCATTGTCAGGCGTAAAATACGCCATAAACGCCAAGATAAAGTGGCGTGTACGTCTCAATACGGCGTAAAGCTTTTCACGGGATGATGGATCGCAACGCAACCCTTTCGAGATATCGTGATCTTTGTCCCTTCTCTATTGAAAAAGATAATGCTAGGGATTTGATGGTCCGGATACAAGAATTCCGGGAAGTATACATGGTGTTGGCATAGTAAAAATTTTTATTTACTTTTTTTTTTGTAAAAAGTAATTAAATGCTACATAGCGTTATTGTTAACATGGGCATGCTATTTAACCAAACAATTGAAAACTTTGAAATATAATTTTGAACATTGATTCAGAGTACCTATTTGCGTTTAGTAGCAAATGCATAAACTCATACTAAACAACTAACAAAAAAATTATCTGAAATAAAGAATTAATAATAATAATAAACACTAATCAATAATGTAAAGTTGTAAACAAGCCCTAAGGCAAGTGTACACGCTCATAGGGGCCTTATTAGATAAAAATAAATACCAGTGTCTTTGAGAAAGTTACTTAATTTAGGCTCACAGGAATGTACCCTTAAAATTAAAGAAGTTTAAAAAAACACGGTGTATAGACCAGTATCTCTAGAACTGTGTCGTATGCATATTGGAACATTTTCTATGAAAATGGACCTTATTGTCGATGGCGCTTACGCCGCACAGCGTCGCGCGGCATTGTATTTATAATATAAATACAATGCAATATAAATTTTATATTGGGGCATCGTTAATAATGGCGTAAGTGCCATCGACAATAAGGTCCCTTTTAGAGTTTTGAATGATTCACGGTTAGTTTCACTAGACTTATATTGACCGGGATATAGACCGTGATTACCTTTTGTATTATTTGTGAGCTCCCGATATTTCGACGCAGTTACATGCATCATGTTCACGGGTGACTGAAGATCACCCGTGAACATGATGCATGTAACTGCGTCGAAATATCGGGAGCTCACAAATAATACAAAAGGTAATCACGGTCTATATCCCGGTCAATATAAGTCTAAGGTCCCTTTTTATAGAAATTACCACAATTATTAAATAGCATTTTGACTTCTGAAACTTGATGCACTAGGCTTCAAGAAACCCAATGTTGCTAGTCTGAAAAATAGTGCAGTTACCCCCACCAGCTCTTTGAATTTCCTTCTTATAATTCTCACACACATAAGCCGTTGAAAAAATACATCTTATTGAATCAGACTTAAGTGATTCTAGACCTTAGCGTTATTGCACTACCTTATTAATAGAGATTGTTTAATAACCTTTAAAAAACCGGACAAGCGCGAGTCGGGCTCGCGCACTGAGGGTTCCGTACCATTACGCAAAAACGGCAAAAAAAGTCACGTTTGGCGCATGGGAGCCCAACTTAAATATTTATTTTATTCTGTTTTCAGTATTTTTTGTTATAGCGGCGACAGAAATACATCATCTGTGAAAATTTCAACTGTCTAGCTATCACAGTTCGTGAGATACAGACGGACAGACAGACAGACAGCGGAGTCTTAGTAATGGGTCTCGTTTTACCCTTTGGGTAAGGAACCCTAAAAAAAACATACATACATACATACATATAATCACGCCTATTTCCCGCAGGGGTAGGCAGAGACCACGGATTTCCACTTGCTACGATCCTGACATAACTCTTTCGCTTCCTTCACTTTCATAACATTCCTCATACACGCTCGCCGGTTTAGGGTGCTCTTGACCTGGCCTTTCTTCAGGATTATTACTATATTACTAAAAAAAACATACATTACATTTACAAACCATACATTTTTTGAAAGTAAAACGCTTGAAAATATAATAATTAAATAATTAATTGAATAGTCGTGAGCCATATATACCGGCACTGCCGTCTACCCTATCATCAAGAGGACCGTTGTTAGCTACCGCTGTAGGTATAGAAAAATAATACCATATTTTGTCATAAATCGCTAACGTCAAAGGCCAGATAAAGACGCCGGAGGGCCCTCGAGAGTCAATATCGTGCCGGCCTCTTACTGCCCTCTCGTAAAAAACTGACTTTGCCAGACGGACGGCTAATAAATGAGAGGAAATGTGCCATTTTCAATCAAAAGGGTACTTATTGTCGGTTGTCAATAAGGCGCTATTTCCATACAGCTTCAATTTGAAATCAACCTTATTGACAAGCGACAATGTGGTACCTTTTGGTTGAAAATGTCACAAATAAATGTGCTAGTGTTTACAGATATGCAACTTACGGAGTTACCAAAAAGTTGGAAAACTCTCGGGAATTACAGAAAATTTTCACAGAAAACCTAATTTAGAAATGGAAGATTTCGATAGCCATACAATTGATACAATAATATGAGGTTTTAGAATTTTTTCCATGTGGAAATTTCGCAATTTTAGTGTGTATTTTAATTGTGTAATTTAACATTTATATTTATGTAATTGATTTTTGTAATTTTGGGTTAATATTATTGTTTGTAAAAATTGACATGTAAAAGTGCCCCTGTGGCCTATTTGCTGAATAAATGTTTGATGTTTCATGTTCGACGGCACATTACAGAAAAGTACCTAATACATATATAGTGGTGTTTAGAATAGATAATATTAATGAAGTAAACGAAAAGCCGGCCAGAAATCAGGAGGCGTATTCTAATTGTAATAGCAGGTAATGAATTTGATCTGAATTCGTTACGGGTATAATCTGTCAGTGTCAAAAGTGACATTTCTTATTGATGCAACGCTGTATCTGTCAATTACCTTGATAAAATTAATGAAGGATTGGACGTCATAATTGCGACAGTATTGCGGTGGCGAACTTTACTTATTTTATCAAGGGATTTGACATAAACAGCAGTGCCACGTCATCAATGCCGCAGCAGTAATGCAGCCGTAGTTGACATCCGAATGTCACTTAAAGATGCGAGACGTCTAATCTCTCCTTCTCAGACATTGGGGGACAGGCAATTCCGTAAATAACTATAGACTTAGCTATGCCGGTGGCCGATCGTAAAATCAGGCTGATCATGAAATTCCTAGGCATGTCGTAAATCGTGAAAATCATTGTGTCGTTCCCTGAGTCTTCCTATTTCTAGAGATTTTTCCCTTCGGGCATCTGAAGCAACCTAACGGACCTATCCTACCTATCTGGTGGTCTAATGTGACTACCGTCAAAACAATACACAGGAACTTTACGAACGGCCAGATTTTGCGTTCGGCCTGATTTTGCGATCGGCCTGATTTTGCGATCGGCTGCCGACAGCGACAAAAGGAGGATAAAATACCATGCCGTCATCGTTAGTGACGTTCCGCGCACACTTATGCACGCTTAATTTAAACTCAAAAACACGCGCGCAGGGGTAGGTGTACGCGCCGACACCTCCCCTACCTACCCTAACCTACCCTTAACGAAGATACTATCAAGGGACTTTTAATTTCGCAATTTGTACCTACCCCCTTGGGACAGACATACATTTTAATATTTAGATTTTTAGTTGGCGATAAAATTTTGCATATTAATTGAAATTGAATGGACTAGCGTGACTAGCTCGCGTGTGTTAAATAAGTCTAGGATTTTATTTGCTATTTCAGTAGGAACAATTAGTTAGGTTTTTTTATGGGTGACCTGGTGTGCTTTCTTTGGCCGTTTGTTTGTTTTAGATGTGACCTTGTTTTTTTTTTTCGCGTAGTGATAAAGTATACGTGTAATGTATGTGGAGTGAAAATACTTTTCACTTCTTATTTCCTATTTGAAGTGAAAAAACTTTTCACTTCTTAAATGCACTAGTGTCCAATTGTTCTCGTCGCCACTGAGAAATATCTGCCGAGGGCGCAGGGAATCCAGGATATGAGGAGATTGGACACTAGTGCATTTAAGAAGTGTAATTTTTTTTTCACTTCTTAAATGCACTAGTGTCCAATTATTGTTCTCGTCGACATGCGACAAAAGAATTACATAGCGCCCTCTCCGACTTATTAGTGACAGCTAAGATGTAGTTTCCTCATACATTTTCACAAAGAGACGACTGTGTGACCCATATTCTTGTATGTAATTATGCCCTTTGACTTACTTCAACTAATAATTTTCGAACAAAAGCTTTTTTAATTTTAAAACTAACGGGACTTAATCGCGTACAAACTTACGTTTATTTATGGCCTGACGTTTCGAACGTGACGTTACGTTCGTGGTCACAGGCAGACTAATTAATTAATTAATGGGAATTATGAGTGAAAATCGTGTTAGTTCAAATCAATATAAAAGCTTTTTTTTCTACAGTGCGATTACTACGAAATTCACATATACATAGTTTATACTATATGTATTAGCATTTCTAAACAAATAAATTAATATTATGGGATTTATGGGACAATCTTACACAAATTGAGTTATTCCCCTGTAAGCTCAATAAGACTTGTTTTGTGGGTATAGGTACAAGACGACGACAGATAGTTATGGTCGTTATCGATGAATAACTCAGGACCAAATATATGTGATACTCGTAATTTGATAAACACATACAAATGCTCTTACCAGGATTCGAATTGAACCCGGGACCGGCTTCGCAGTTCGTAGGCAGGCTATCTACCGACAATACTAAATCAGTGAGTGCATCTAAAGATAAATCTGTTAAAAACAACGCCTATTAAAATTCTTCGTCAGTACATCAAGCGGTCACAGCGTGTCCATCTAACTCGTCAAAAAGCACACCCATCTGCAAATTTATCTTTTTATCTCACCATCTGCGAACTTATCTTTTTATCTGTAATTAGGATTTCAGAGGGCCGGGGCAGCATCAAAGGCGTAATTATCCAACGTTATTGAGTTATCACCGACGGGGGATTAGTTCATACTTCCATACTCAATCCCATCATGCAGGCTGACGCCTTCGCTGAAAACATCCATTTTGGCTCACCGCAACACTTCTCACTTTACAACGGACCTTCTACACATTAACATCCTTCAATTTTAAACCACAATAACACACATTAGAGTGTAAATTCGCTTGTGTGTGTGGAAGTAATGGAACCGTGTCGTAATAAAAAGCGGTGTCCCCTAGTCAGTCGCTAACAAGGAAGTGGAATTATTTGTCATTGCAGAAAGGGATAATTTAGTGGTTTAAATTAGACTATAATGAGATGCGGTGTGTTGAAAGGGATTTTGATTGAGTCTTTTCAAAGTTTTGACTGGATCAGTGATCGGTGAAAAATGTATCATTTACAATTTCACACTCGATGCAAATTTGTCTTGCATTTTAAATACTGAAAATTGATAAAATTTCGTTATTATTTCGTGAAAATGAATAAAATACGTAAGTATACTATAATGTTAATAACAAAACTTCCGTGAGACATAGACATATTAAATATATTAATGACGGGTCACTCACGTGTTTTCAGTCGAAAACGCTCGACATGTTTCACTCCGTACCGAGGAGCGTCATCAGGAGCTTGCGTCGACGGTGACGGACCGGCGCAGACTGCGGGCCGCAGCCCTCCGCGCCCGATGACTCGGCGCGGGCGCCGGTGGCGGCAGGGGGGGCGAGAAACTACCCTCGTTTACGGCATTATTGTCAAATGATGGGTTGCACACAACACTCACTACGTCATTCGCTAATGGTTCGTCCACACTGTCCACCGACGTAGTACCCAAAACAGTTTTCCAGCTCGGAGTCACTGACCAACCACAATCACGGTTAAAATTCGGATGACGACCAATTTCGATAGCCTCCCGTACTTTTCGCTGAATCACAAACTTTTCTTTCGCCAGCATAGTTACCTTATCGAAACGTATATAGTGAGTCGAATCCGAATCCAACACGTGTTCCGTCACCGCAGAACCCCGGCTATCCCTGTTCTTCATACTACGTATGTGCTCGGACAATCTGGTGGAAATGTTTCGGCCCGTCTCTCCTATGTACTATGTATGAATGTACTATACCTACCTTACATTAAGGGCGTGACGGATAAAATCGGACACTTATTACGCCGGAGATACTGCATTAAGACGATTTTCCGTCCTCATATGAAGCTAGGACAGGTGCTGCGTTCGCCAAAGGATAGGGAGCCTTTGAACAGTCCGGGTGTATACATGATTCCTTGCTCCTGTGGGAAAAACTACATAGGAGAGACGGGCCGAAACATTTCCACCAGATTGTCCGAGCACATACGTAGTATGAAGAACAGGGATAGCCGGGGTTCTGCGGTGACGGAACACGTGTTGGATTCGGATTCGACTCACTATATACGTTTCGATAAGGTAACTATGCTGGCGAAAGAAAAGTTTGTGATTCAGCGAAAAGTACGGGAGGCTATCGAAATTGGTCGTCATCCGAATTTTAACCGTGATTGTGGTTGGTCAGTGCCTCCGAGCTGGAAAACTGTTTTGGGTACTACGTCGGTGGACAGTGTGGACGAACCATTAGCGAATGACGTAGTGAGTGTTGTGTGCAACCCATCATTTGACAATAATGCCGTAAACGAGGGTAGTTTCTCGCCCCCCCTGCCGCCACCGGCGCCCGCGCCGAGTCATCGGGCGCGGAGGGCTGCGGCCCGCAGTCTGCGCCGGTCCGTCACCGTCGACGCAAGCTCCTGATGACGCTCCTCGGTACGGAGTGAAACATGTCGAGCGTTTTCGACTTAAAACACGTGAGTGACCCGTCATTAATATATTTAATATACTATAATGTTCATTACCTAAGTAAGGGCAAAACATACATAGTTTAATTGCTTATAAAGTTTAACACGTTCACTGCCACGGATTTTTAAACCTGATGCTGCTCCTTAAAACGGTAATTATAGCGAACTATTCTATACTATGTTTACAGTTAGGTACATGTGGCTAAAAGGGTCGATACTCAGCACCTGTCATACTTCGCTAATACGGCGGTAAGCCATTAATCCTTTACCTAAAGTCCCAGCGTGACAGTTTCTCGGCTAAACTTCCTATGGTTTCATATAAGTATATATGCCGTTTCACAGGTTGCAGGTAATCTAAATGTGTAAAATAGTCTTTCAAATTAGAATTCTTCATGTATAGCTCCACTAAACATATGTTTATGAAATACAGCTCTAATATGTGGATGGAAAACCAATACATATTCAAATTATTCAGAATCATCATTCGCTTGCCCTTGTCCCATTCACTTGGGGTCGGCACAGCATGTCTTTTTCTTCGATACCTCTCTGTCACCCGTCATCTCATCATTCACTTGCGTTCGTTTCATATCGTCTCTCACACAGTCCATCCACCTTTTCCTCGGTTTCCCACTCCTCGTACTTTTCTGCACATTCATACTTAATACCTTTCTCGTCACATGACTCGTCCCTCAAATTATTCAGAATACTAAAATAATTTCGGTATCTGAAACTGCAGTCGTGAAGACTACCAGGAGCAACACCGGTGTGAGCGGCTCAGGGGTGTCGAGAGGTGTGCGCCGCTTTCTGCCCAGTGACTGTTAACAGCTACTGTGTCAACTCGCGTCTTATCTTATGCATCTTTCACTTCTATCCCTGGAGCATATAGCTCTAACGATTCTCTGGACAACCAATGAAGACAAGCCAGAGCCGAGAGCCCTGCTGGTCCCCTCGGGGTCCACTCCTACCGACGAAGACACGCCGGAGACGGAGACCCTGACCGACTCGGGAGCACTCGGGTCCGTGGGGTCGTTACTCCCCAACAGCTCGCCACAAGCTGCCCTGCGGTATATTGTTAGGTATCGTATAATATTTTGAATTTTTATCATTCATTTCAGATCGATTTCGTCAGCTAATACCTATACTTATTGAAAAATATTATTTATACAAAAAAATATGTAGAAGATAAAGATAAAAACCAGGCCCACAATAGTACTTTTTTGTATTTTTGTATTTTTACCGAGACGCGTGGAAGAGAGAGGGAAGCCTTTGCCCAACAGTGGGACACAACAGGCTAACAAATAAAATAATAATAAATATAAATAGTTCTGTGTTACTAACATACAACAATAAATATAATTATATTTTTATAATGAGTTTATATGTATTTTTTTGTTTTTTACATTAAAAATTATACTATATATATTTATTATTTATTTTTATGCCAAGTAATAGCGAACTCTCTAAAACTTTTTCCATAGATGAAGTAGCCTCTGCAATAAAACAACTGAAACCGGGCAAGGCGGCTGGACCAGATAAAATTTATAATGAATTTATCCACAACATGGGTCCAATCAGTGTCAGCTGGCTTGCTGCTCTGTTTTCAGATATTCTGGTAAAGAACCATATACCGAAAGAGTTCAAGAAGTCCAATGTCATAGCCCTACTGAAACCTGGTAAGACCGAACATATTCCAGAAAATTTCAGGCCCGTGTCTCTCCTTAGCTGCGTCTATAAGTTGCTTGAGCGTCTAATTCTCACAAGGATTACTCCCTACATAGAAGCCGCTACTCCGCCTGAACAGGCTGGATTCAGATGTGGGCGCAGCTGTACCGACCAAGTTCTTGCTCTCACCACCCATATTGAAGCTGGTTTCCAGAATAAGTTAAAGTCCACCGCCGTCTTTATAGACCTAACAGCTGCCTACGATACTGTCTGGAAACACGGCATGATATACAAAGTTCTGTCAGTGATCCCCAGCCGAGAAATCGCAGACCTACTGTGCAACATGCTCAGTGAAAGGGAGTTCGAGGTCTTCCTCCGCGACCAGAAGAGTAGGAAGAGGAAATTGAACAATGGGCTCCCTCAGGGATCTGTCCTGGCACCACAGCTGTTCAACCTTTATATCTACGACCTGCCACAAACCACAGCCAGAAAGTTTATTTATGCGGACGATATTGCCCTGGTAGCCCAGAGCCGTACATTTGGGGAAGGCGAGAGCCAGCTTACTGCGGATTTGGGGACCTTGGAAGCGTATTTTCGAGAGTGGAGACTCATACCGAGCGCCAGGAAAACAGAAGTGTCCTGCTTTCACCTAAGCAACCACCTTGCTAAACACGAGCCAACTGTCACTATGGGTGGCGAAAAGATACCTTACAACCCTTTCCCAACATACCTGGGCATTACTTTAGACAGAACCCTAAGCTACAAAGAACACCTCACCAAGCTCTCGCGCAAAGTATCGACCCGGAACAACATACTGCACAAGTTGTGTGGCACCTCATGGGGGGCATCTGCGGAATGTCTCCGTTCAACGGCTCTGGGACTCGTCTATCCCACTGCAGAGTACTGTGCTCCAATTTGGCTACAAAGTGCACACACGCAATTGGTAGACTCGAAGCTCAATGTCACCATGAGATGCATTACTGGGACAGTGAAATCTACACCTTTCCACTGGCTTCCGGCGCTTAGTCGAATCCCGCCTCCACATCTGAGAAGGAAACAGGCGCTGCTAAGAGAAAGTAACAAGATCAGAGCATGTCCTTCTCTCCCAATGCATGAGGAGTTTACCAACCCGCCTATGGCGAGACTAAAGTCCCGTCGCCCGGCATACACAGCCGCTGCAACACTCACACAAAATTCCTTCGACGTACAGCAGCACTGGAAACAAGAATGGATGAAGCAAGCTGACGGTACCCCGGCCGCGAATATAGATCCGACTATCATGAGCAAGGGGACCGACCTTCCTAGGAAACTATGGTGTCGCTTAAACCGCCTAAGAACCGGGCACGGGCGATGCAACTTCTTCCGGCATAAGTGGGGCTGGAGTGACTCTGCGCTGTGCGATTGCGGCATCGAGGACCAGACCATGGAGCACATCATCCAGCGGTGCCCACTCCGCGCATACTCGGGTGGCCTGAATGACCTATTAGACTTGACGGCCGATGCTGTGCAGTGGTTGCAAAACTTGGATTTTGCCTTATAAAATAATATACTGTACATAATTTTTGCCTATGTGACTATATCGCCATACGATTAAATTAAAAATTTATTTTTATATGCATATTGTAAAAAACCTAAACTGAGAATTAAAATGAATAAAAAGATAAATAATAGAACTAAATGAAATTATAAATATTTAGAAAATTTATCTCAAATAATTCCTTAGTAAAACTCATCCTACCCCTTCACATTTCTGAAAAGTTAGTACAGTATGGTGCCATAAAACACCTTATTTACTTCAATTGCGCACGTATCTTTATCTGATGCCGTCCGCATGCCGCGCCGTACCGGTGTGAGCGGGACATCGTTATATACGTACATAGCGCTGTCTCGCTCGAAGCGGCGTGCGGATCATCGTGATACCCGCGTAAATTCTCGCGCGGGCATAAGCAGGGTTACCGGGCTTTTAATCCGGGGCCCCTGGGGCATGATCGGACGATACTGCAGTTGGAGGGTTAGTGTGAAATATAATACTAAAATGTTCAATTTATTTAGGAATAGGTACGTGTCTTGCTAAAAAAGTAATGCAAAAAGTGGATTGCTTTCAGTTACTAACATCCATGTTAGTCTTGATCGAAAAAAGTTTTTTATTTTTATTTTATTACTCATCAGAGCCTTTTGCTAGTAAAAGCATAATTTAAAGATACTATGAAATGAAAAGAAATTCGTTGCAATCGGGAAAGCTTTGGTAGCTTAGTCGGTAGAGTAGAGCAGTGGGCTAGTGTCATTGAGCCGCGAAGTCCAATCTTGATCTGTAGATATTTTCGTTTTCTCTTTATTTAGACGTATGTTTGGATTTCTTACTATTCTTAGCAAAATATAGGAAACGTAGTAGTTTACTATATTATAGGGTAATGAATTCTATTGTTAGACTCTTTGGAACTTTGTCTACGGAACCCTAAAACGCGTTAAACTAATTCCCTAACCCCCCGACCGCCGGGACACGGTTACAGCTTTATTTAGCGTTTATTTTTAACCGCCTTTGCCATGCAAAACGTTTGATTCGACACATGTTTCGGTTATCGGTTAAGCAAAAACTCCAGTGTTTTGCATAAAGGTAATGGAGACCTAAGTGTGGTGAAAATGTTCAAAGAAACTACCACTAACAACCTAGGTTACATAGAAATTCATGTTGTGAGTTTATTTTATTTTTATACATATTATTTTCTTCTTCTTTTCATCCTGTTATCCTCTGTTGGGGTGGGGTGTTAGGGTTGTGTCGTTCGCGGAGTTCTCCGTTTACTATGGGAAATATTCTCGAGCGAGAACGTTGCCCATACAATGCGGAGAACGGCGCACCTCTAGGTGTAGGGCTTGAATCATATTCTTCCACTGACTCCGGTCCTGGGCAGCTTGGGTAATCTCCTATCACCTCATCCCTAATCCCTTTTGCTACACGGAACGGCGCCAAGTAAATTGAAGGCGAACAAGTTTCCGTTTGCCGGGCATCTTCCAGGTCAGACCACTTTGGTTGGTGGAGGCTTCCTTGAAGATATGCCCAATGCAATACCACTTCCGCGCCTGGATATCCTTATGGGTGCTTGCCCGGTTACCACACCAGCAAGGCCAGGAGTTATATTATATGGGGTCATTAAAGAAACGTATAATGGACAAAGTGCTTTATAAGTACTAATACTTTAGTACCACTACACACCACACAACCGCACCGTGCAATATTAGACGTAACGGGGTAGCCTAGTTGTCCAGGGCATTAGCCGCATAATAAGCTGAAGACGCCGGGTTCGAATCCTGCCTCCGTCACTGAATGGCATGGCATTTGTTCCTTCTTAAATACCGCGATATGTACCTCAATTCCTATAATACACCACAGAAAGGGGGTACACGAACACAGCGAACAAAACTCCATAATCACAACCAAAACCCAGTCGTTATTCATAAGCGCAGACAAGAACGTAATTAACAGCCGGATTGGCTCAGACCCGGGCAAATTTCAAATTGAGTATATACCTACAGACTACCCTACAGGGTAGGGTAAACACGAATGATTCGTTGGGAGTCAGTCAACCGTTCGCCTGTGAGGGTCGGTATGTACCTGTTATGTGCTCTGATAGTAAATATTTGCATACATATCGGAGGGGACTTAAAAACCTGTGGACACTTGAAAGTTGAAAACCCTTTGGGTGATTTTTTGATGAATATAATCAACATGACTTTTGAAGCCAATTTTAATACTCAAAAGAATAAATATTTAACAAATAATCACAAATAATTACAACGAAATAATAACAGTGAATTTGTGAATGAGTTTATCGTCTTGGTGTTATACTTAATGGGTCTTAAAAGAGCACCAAGTTACAAAAACTGCGTGCGGGAAAATTTTATGCTGTTTATTAACTGAACACCATTTCAGTTAAAATTAATTAATTAAAAACTGTGATAGATGTCATATATTAAAGAAAAAGTGACGAAGCCCTCCAGTGGTGAAGGCCGGATATTACAGTTTTTATTTATATGTTTATAGTAGTGTGACTACTTAAAAAACACAAATCAAAATATTTAATAAAATAATTTGATTTGTTCCCAAACTTGTTCATTAATTAATTAGTTATTATTAATTACTGATATTCATTTACGTTTGTTATAATAAACCTTTTAAGTTTTAAGAATAAGAAAGCGTTTTGCAAAATTGCATTAAGTACAGAATCAACAAAGATATTTTAATAAGTTTAATGACTTAGTCTTTTATATAAATATATGGTGTACCCCGTGTAACCAAGTCGTAGGCAACACGGAACGGAACCCAATAGGTACACAGTTATTTTATACTTATAACAAGTCATACAAGATTAATGGATGAAAATAATCCCTTTCAAAATCGGTCAGTGCGAGTGACAAACTTCGCACTTACCCCACTGAAATCTGAGCCGCCAAGTCTCTTGGTAATTAAGTTACGATTCCTCCTTGATGCACTTTTAAACGTGGCCGACGGCTTTTTAATGGGTATTTTATGGTGACAGATCGCTTATTAAGTTTTTATGGCACGCAGTGACAGATGGGCTGTAGTTTGACACCAGATTTGAGGGATTGCAAATGGCGGGGTGTTGCGGTGCGGCAAAGTACAGTTTTATTTATTATTAGTTATTATAACGGACAATGTAAAACGCTGTTGTAGATTTTGGATTAATTTTAAACACAATTTGGTCTAGACAATAAGTAAACATCGTTTTACTACATGACCCGTACGAATAAAACACAGAATAATATCGAAAAAATACACGCAGTTACACGATAGATGTAGGCCCATTCCAGAACAAAACAAATTTTGTATAAAATCTCCCATTCCCCGCTTTTATTGCTGGAAGATTGCTGGAAGTAGGCAATGAAGGCAATTTTTTGCATATATTTCTCAAAAAAGGGAAGACCACCCAATAGGATCAGGATCTAGGAATACAAAAGAACGGATGTTTTTCACCACACACTACTTCATAGGTAAATCGCTCAACATTATAAAAGGTTTTAATATTGTCTTCGGTTACCGCGATAGTTACTCATGAAATAAAACTATCACCCGTCACCCGTTGACCACGAACGCTGTAAAGGGTTCGACGCGATATAATCCGTTTTCATAGCTTTATTAAAAAGTTTTGTTTTACTTTATTGGGACTTTATATTCTATCATTTTTTAAAAGGTATAAAATACTTATATTGTTATAAGTCCTACAATAATATCAGTTAACGTGTGTCCATTAATATTATACGCCTAAAAATGGAGGAGTCCATTTCTGTCAAACATTTTTCGACTAAAAATATTAACTGTAATTTTATATGGGTAGCTATAACAACCCACTATCATTAGTCTAAATAATACCATAAGAAACGGGCCTCAGTAACGAACATTGCCATAACGATACGGATATTAACGTCAAACAATTAATATCACCTATCGCCCCACGGACATTGCGAGAATTAAAACTGACGATCGCACGCTCATAATTAAAAAGATAAGGCCAAGGCATAACCCTCTGAAAGGGTCGGTTAAAGCACCCAGGAGGGCCCCGGTTGCCTGATTAAGTAAACTAAGATAACATTGGAAAAGTCAACAGGGGCTCAAAACGAAATAAGTTGATTTGGACGTATTCTCCTGGGTTCGGGTTATCTGTGATAGTTACGTTTGCGATGGTTGGATTGGCTCTTGTGAGAAGTATTTGCTCTAAGATATTGGGAAGGATTATTAGTTGAAGTGCGCGGATTTGCATAGTGCTGTCACGTTCGGTAGTGTTGTATGAAATCGGTTAGAGATTTAGATAAGGCAGGAACGATGCAACTTCGTTTCAATGATTTGGCTGAATGGGGTTTGAGTTTTGTTATAAATAAATAAATATTATAGGACATTCTTACACAGAGTCCCACGGTAAGCCCAAGAGGCTTGTGTTATGGGTACTCAGACAACGAATAAATATAAATACTTAAATACATAGAAAACACCCATGACTCAGGAACAAATATCTGTGCTCATCACACAAATAAATGCCCTTACCGGGATTCGAACCCAGGACCATCGGCTTCACAGGCAGGGTCACTACCCACTAGGCCAGTCCGGTCGGTGTTATGAAAGGTTTAATTAAATTTATCTGAACTATTTAAGAACTGAACAACTTTGGGAACAAATCAAATTATTTTATTAAATATTTTGATTTGTGTTGGTCAAAGACGTCTAGTCTTACTAAGATGGCATATAGTCGAGAAATTGGGACGGGTACCGCCGTGGCGAGGTGGCCTAGGGGTTCATGGCGTTAGCCGCGATAGCTAAAGACGCCGGTTCGAATCCGGCCTTTACCACTTTTTTGGTACCTATGGGTTAAGGTTATGCTACATTCCTGTGGACATCATGAAATAAAAGGACTTTAAAGCCTAATCTTCGCACTTTATCCTTAAAGGTAGGTACGTAAAAAACCTTTTAAAAATATTCGTGATGAAAATTTTATAAAATGTATCCAAATGGCTAACTTACATTTACTTATTTTTATTTACATTTACATTAACGTGCATTTTTAGCAAATAAAAGTTTGAGTTTGAGTTTGAGTTAACTTTTGTAATGTCCACAGAAAAGACACCGGTTTTCCCGGACGTCTTTGACCCAAAAGCGGCATTCTAGCAAAATAGTAGGAAAAAGTCTTGTTAAAACGGGAAATATCTTCCCCCGACATTGGAAAGTGCTGTAATCATTAGTATTCCGCGCGCGGCCCGGTATTGATTGCGTCCCGGCGCCAAAACAATCCCCAAAGTAATGATTTTTCTCCCTGGATGATAATTAAAAATTGGAAACGTTGCTTTTGCCATTGTGAAAGTTTTAGTTGTGTAATATCAGAAAATCATAAAATCAAATTCATGTAATAGGTACATCAGTAGTCCTAGAGATTTTCCTTGCACGTACGTCATGTTGTTAGTGCTGGACAAAATTAAAATATCGACCATCCTGTTATCGATAAGTACCTCTGCAATTAGTCATACTTGTTATGAACAAAATGCTGCACTTCATGATAAAAGCAAGCCGCTTTCCACAGTGATAGTAGGGACCAAACTGAGCGATTTGACCCGCAGCAGCGGCAGTTTCACCCCTTAGGAACAGAGATGGCGCCACTTCTTTAAATTTCCGCTATGCACCTGTTACATCAGTGGAAGTTGAAAAATCTTTCTTATTCTTTCTTTCTGTATATTTGTGTTATGGATTTTAAAGTATTAAAAAAATTATAGTATCGTTATTCTTGTTCATTTATTTCCAAACATGCCACATTTGTTTATGACATTACGAGTATTGTGAGAGTTATACGACATCGATAAACTAAATGGGGCATTTTCTATGAAAAGGGACCTTATTCTCGATGGCGCTTACACCGCACAGCGTCGCGCGGCATTGTATTTATACCGGAGCATCGTCTATAATGGCGTAAGCGCCATCGACAATAAGGTCCCTTTTTATAAAAAAATACCACAAATATCGGAAGGAAGTCACTAGCGTTACCTTGTTCCTGCTAGAAAAATTTCTAGATCTAAACATGACTACAAACTAGTTTCACTTACAAGCTTCAAACAAATCTAACTCACAATCAGTTCAATTTTATTTTATTTTGCATTTCAATTGTACAATTATCTTAAAAATTAACAGTTCAATATCACAATGCTATCTTAAACTACCTCAGACTAATTATACATTCAAGTCTCGGCCAAAATAAGCCAACTGCAGCGAAGGGTTACTTGCGAATATTAGGCACTTGGATTGGACTTTTGGGGGGTTAAAGTAGGTGACTAGACATGGCATGATAGTAAGAAGTGGGCAAGATGTAATCATTAGTTGTAAAGTGTAGTTGAATGGTAGGGTTAAGTAATAACTGCTACTTGCATTGAACTTTTGGGGGGTTAAAGCTGGACGTGATACGATGTGTATAATTACACGGTCAAAGATGTAATCATTACTTGTAAAGTATAGTTGATTTGGGCACGAGAGGGTTAAGAATCATTTGGTACTTGGATTGGACTTTTGAAGTGTTAAAGTGGCTGTTTGAAGTTTTAACGTAGTATGATGGTTGATGATAACAAGATGTAATAAACTGAAATAGATATCATATACTAAAGAAAAAGTGACCAAGTCCACCGGCCGGCCGGCGTGGCCGGGTGGTCTAGTGGTCAGGACGTTATTAGCCGCGTAAGCTCAAGACGCTGGTTCGATTCCCGCCTCGGCCACCGGTGGACTTGGTCACTTTTTCTTTATATGATATCTACTCAATTTGTAATTTATATATAGTTATTAGTGTGACTACTTAAAAAACACAAATCAAATATTTCATAAAAATAATTTGATTTGTTCCCTAGGGTTAAGTATCTGTTCGTTCCTGATTAACTAGAAACTAAATAGTGGTAGTATAAAACAATTATAAGGAGTTTGGTGTGCTAAGGTAAATGTACCAACAAGTGAAACTTAATATTTTTCACTTTTCACCACACTTCACTTTCCTATTATTACTTTCTCGATTATTGTCTTAACTACAATCTATCCATGCTTTCTCCCGGGTTACGACCTTACAATATTTCCTCAAAGCCTATTTAATTACGCCATTGATACCAAGCAACACAATTAAGTGTCCAATTATAATCCTTATTCCTATGCGATAAGGTGTACAAGTGACCAGTTAAGAGTGTCAATGGTGCTAATATCGTAAAAAGACAGAGGTTAAACCTCAGGACATAAAGCGTGAAAGTCATGACCAATAATGGATCTTATTTCTTTGTGATAGGGTGTATGAATGATCAGTCTCGACAGAACTCAGGACATAAAGCGTGTGTCATAAACGCGATGATGTCGACGCCTACGCATGTGGGGATAGGGTTGTCGATCCTCAAAATATTGTACATATTAAGAAAATAAATGGAGCCCTACTATTATAATTGCGATAGTAACTCTCTCTGTCTGTTTGTTACTTGAAGCGATTTAAATAAGATTTGGGTTGGATAAAGATTGAGGCCCGGGAAAGGACATCATCATCATTCCACGCAGACAAAGTCGCGGGCAGACCTTAGTTTAAAATATTTTATTAAGAAAATACTTATATGTAAACGCATAAAAAATATCCATTGTTAGCTAAGCAAAGTAAAGCTAAAGCAATGTGGCACTTTTAAATTTATATAAAAATATACTTGTACTTACTGTGTAAATCATTCAAAAATTTGTTTGAGACACCTACTTGGGGAGATGGCCAGTAAATGGGTAGTTTACCCCATTTATTTGAATGTAAAGCGAATAATGAGAGCAGATAAGATAATGACCATACCATAATATATCATAAAGCATAATGATTCAAAACATATGAATATGATATACGCTTTTGTTCAGTACTAATAAGTACGAAATAAATATGTAGGCATAGGCAACTACTATTAAGTAATTACCAACAGTGAAATAACTAGATACGAAAGCAACAATATACTTTTATTGTAGATAGATTCAATTTCGTTGTGAAATATTCGCTGAAGACATCTTTGACAAGATTTATTTAAAAAAATACGGTTTGTACCTCACTCCCGACTAGTGATGCGCCGCGCTAAAAATCGATATCGACGCCAAAAGCAAGATTAGCGGACCTTATCCCCAATTTCATCTAAATACTGGCTATAATCCCAACAATACAATGGTGACAAAAATAATAAATATGGCCGGTTCCGCCCACCATGCAACAATGGCCCGCCGTCTGTGTTTCAATATTTTTGTGCTGGGGTCGTAATGGGGGATAAAACAAGGCCAGTGATACGTGTGTTGACACCCGGGAACTATTATTTTTACGCGTGGAACTAATGCGTGGCGATTTTGGTATTAATGGAACGAATAGCAGTAACGACAGTTGGTTTAGATAGGTTTGAAATTGGACAGCCTGTTGCGCGGTTAAGGTAAATTCAGTTTTTATTTTTGAACAGTCATAACAAAGTTCTTTTTTGTAATGTAACTGACACATTTAACTCCAATAACATTATCTGCTGCTGCATTTTACATAATAATTTAAAATAAAAAAAATCAAATTTTCTGGATAAGGTGGCTATTAAAACGTCGAACGATTCGCAAAAGTGAGGCAATTGTATTCGTATTCCCAAAAAGTCACCAAAACCAAAAACCAGTAGCCACCCCAGTCAGACTCACGCCTAATCTCCTAACAAAGCGTTAGAGGAACATTTTGGCGCGAAAATAATGAAGTACACGTGCCAAGCCTGGGAACACGGCACAATGGACACGTGGCGATGCTATCAATCGAACTAACTGCACCAACAAAACTGCTCGGACAAAACACCAGAGAGATTGGACAGATATATTGATAAAGATAACGCCAAAAAGCTGCATACGTGCCTACAGCGTGGAACCTCGTCTTAGCGACAATTTAGGCAAGTGCTTTCATGCAGCTGACATAAGTTTCATTCATAACATTTATCACTTCGATTTGTTAAAAGATTGCTCCAATCCACACCGATGCTATAAAACGGGGATTTAGACCCCCAGGTGATAGAGGTTTGATGCGATGTTATTCATATTTATCGTCCCTGACGTAAACTTTATCACCTATATATTTACATTTTTCAATACATAAAACATCGCGCGGGAACCCAGTCGTAAGTTGGAGCAACAAGTCGGTACGGCGCATAAATTTGAATTCAAAATGTGTAAACAGCTCAATGAGATTTTATTTAGCGTCCCGAGAGTTTTATAGTAACACAGCGTATCTTTATTCGCCTTCTTTATGTACCTCTAATTACACGGTGCGAGCGATGATGGCCCTCAGTGTCAACTTAAGAAAAATCATTGACAATAAACCACGCGTGTTCGGAACGATTTCTTACCGCTTAACCATAAGGTGCAATATGTAATGGACGCTTTAAAATATGATCAGACTATTACTGAGAAAGATAAAATACGTCCTACGCCTTCAACAAAACAATGTGTCTGCGACGATGAAAAGTAAAACGAAAGTAAAAAGACGACAGCACCCAAACATAAATGTGCATGACTTGCATTCGTACTGAGCAATAAAATAATAATTATACACAAGTGACTTATTAGCTATACACGATCGGAACGATGTGAGAATAAAACTGGGCGATCACGATACGAGCCGTTACGAATCTGATAACAAAGGTGACGGCGATAAAGTCGAAAATGCAAAACAACAGGCTGTTGTTACTACAGTTTATGACTGGCATATAAAAAGTAAGAGCAAAATAACAAAAGATTTAACAATAGAAGTGCGTCGTATCATTTGTTAAACGTCCCTTTTGATGACGACCACTATTATGAATGATGGAAGGGACATGGGGGATAAAATAAAGCATATTTGCAATGTAACGTTTGTGGTTCTATTTTTAACAAAAATCTTTTCAAATCGAAATAACAATGACTTTATCAAACTAGACATAGACATAGACATAGGATTAAGGAAAAGGTAAATTTCTACATTCTTACGACAAAATATGAAAGACGCTCATAAAACAATTCGCAAAATTGCTGATATAATTTATTAAAGTAGGGCAACATCGTCACACGCCAACCCCATTCATAAAGATTTTTTATCGTCACCTACGTTTCCGAAAACATCCTAATCACCATCTTTGCTCACTCAATTTTAAATTTTAGATCCCTCAGCTTAGAGTTTAGTTTTGTTTGTGTAAACTAACAGGCTTATGATTGATGGTTTTGGAAGCTGTGTCATTTGACTAACGACACCTTAATGCGGAGTATTTAGTCAGGAGCGGAATGGTTTTATTGTGAGAGCGCAATGTATCGAAAACTTTTAATTTTGGTTTATGGCTCGAGTAGCCCCTTTCAGCCCTTTGCGAGGGTTATTCGACGTTTCGTTTTATTTGTTGGCCGTATGCTGGACTGTAAATGACTTTCTCATCAAACATGTTACAATATTTAAGTAATGTTTTTAATTTGATTTATTATAAAAGGTATGAGTACAAATACAAAATCCTTTTTTTTAATGTATGTATTTTTTTAAAGAATCAAACACTGAAAAGTAGAAGACGTACCTAGAACGGCCTTTCTAATTTCATTATAATCAGACTTTTAAAATTTTTCCTAAGTAAATAAGTAAAATACTGCATTTTTACATTAATAATAAATAATCAATTTATTACTACTGAATAAAATAAAGAAGTAAGCTGTACAATAAATTTAAGTTAGGTAAACCTCATTATTATTGCATTCAGCTAATTATTTAATTTGCCTCTTAAGATATAAGTTAATATGTAGCAGAGAACGTTGGACGTGATTTTCTACCTACACCTGCATATTACCATGATATAGCGTCTTTAATTACAAACAATGCTCCAGAGGTGTCAAAACAGCCATAAATCGTCCCAATCTTATTAAACTTCGTCAAAGGGTTCACATTCCGACCAAGCAATAACCAACACCCCACCATAAAGAAAGCTAGGGTCACCGCGGGGTGTCTTTGTACCATTTTATTGGCCTTAGCGGACTCCCCGAGGTGCACATTGTAAGTGTACCAGCCCTATGATAGCCAGATAATTTAAAAAGTCATATAAGTCGTTAGAAATGTAACATCTATATGACGTTCTGTTATAAATGGACACTTACGGCAGTTATGGCATATTTGTTAATTCTGCCCGGTATTTGGATATTGTGATCTCATTTTCTCCAAAAGGTCGTAAGTGTATACATAATTATAGTGAACTTAGGTCGTTATTCAAATGGTTTTAGACGTTTTATTCGTAGTGACCACATGCTCAGTGCTAATGAGTGCATTAGGATATCGTGTTGCGTTCAATGATATTTATTGCGAAAATTGCGAATATTGTTTTCGGTGTTGTATTCTATTTGATAAAAATACGACGTGATAGGTTGTAGATACCTATATTAGTTTTATACATAATTATAAAAACATTTTTCTATTAATGAATACAACCAAATTGATTTATTGGTTATTGAAGTGCATTAGCATGCGCTACTGTTCACGTGTAGTTATATTTTATTTCTTAAACAATAAAACCTATACCTTCGCATAAAGTTTAAAAGGGCATCCACCACGCAAAGTTGCAGTATGGAGATTGAATTATTACAATATACATATCATACAACAACTAGATCATATTTGCAAGGTCTGACTCTAATAGATTAAGGTTGGCCTGTTAAAAAAGATCATCAAAACAAGTAAGTATTATGTAAGAAACAAACGGTCATATTTCGGTAAAATTAAATTGGCGTATTTGCCCTTTTTACCTATGTAGGGCATCATGTGATGCCTAAATAGAGTCTGTTCGGAAAGAGAAGAGTCGTGGAATGTATGGAGCCCAATACATTTTACGACTCTCCTTTTTCCGAACAGACTCTAACAGTAACATTGTTTAGGTCAATTTGTCAGTATCATAATTACCCAGGGTTTACCCTGAGTTTTTTTACCCATTTCTTCCAGAAGGATTTGGTGAAACTTATTTATCTAATATTTATATTTATTTGTACATATTTTAATTTGTGTATATTGTGTAAGCACAAATAAGTATTTTAAATTGCTTGTTTACGATTACACTACTTCATTATGATGAAAATAAAATCGACATAATGCAATTGAAGTGGAAGGTAAGTATTATTAATAATTGTGTAATAATTGTGTAATTTTAATTTTATTTATAACCTATTTTAATTTAATTTTAATTGTAATGTTTAATTTGTACCATAGACCATCATTGTTGTCTGAAGCTAAATAAATGATTATGATTATTATTTTTTATTGACGAATATTACATTTTATCTACAATCAAAAATCGAATACTAAACTGATTACAAGTAGGTTTTGCGAATGTTTAAGACAAAGAGTTTAGATATGTAAATAAGAATTAGGTATAAGTTATATAAAAGTTTCTAAAAACCATGTAAGTACTTAACACGACAAGTTAACTTGCAAAAACCATTCAATAACTACAATTAGCTTGTATTCAAGTACTCGTTCAGTTCACTGGCTAGAGTGTTGCCTCAGGCTACTGATACTCACTACTTGCCACTTGTGCCGAGTTGCTAAACACTTCACTTATTGTATTTCATATTTCATTTCGTTTATCGAATTTGTAGAGTGCGTTGCGTGAGAGTGTAAAAAGCGCTGGCAAATGGCGTTATTTGTGGCAAATTTTATTTTAATAATAATTTTATTTTAATATTAACCTTTAATGCTGCTTTTTTGTAAAAATACCTAACCTATAATTTATTTATTGATACAAGGCCAACATTTTCAGTGGAAGAATTCTGTCGTAAAAGTTTTAAACGTGCTTAATTTAAATGTAATTCTAATTTGTAGATATTGCAATTGAAATCCGAGCGTCTATTTGTTACCGTGTATTTATTAATATTCTTTAAAATTCATACATTGTATAAAAATACTCAATAATAATCAAGAAATTTATTTTAAAATAAATTCAAATTTAAAGCTCTTAACACTATGACAATAAGGGCCACTAAAATTATAAGCGATAAAAAGTACAAACAGATACATCTAAATTAAATACAAACTACACTAATGGCACTTAATATATCAATATCAGTTTCATGTGTATCATCGATATCTAAAATTAACTCCGCGCGTCATCACTAGCGCGCGCGGCAGCTATACTCAAATTTCGCCCACTCCGTCATAAGCAGAGTGGCGCAGTGGAAGCGTGCTGGGCCCATAACCCAGAGGTCCGTGGATCGAAACCACGCTCTGCTATCAACTTTTTGCATTTTTATTTTAATTTTTTTACTTTTATTTTTATTTATTTTTAATGGTAACACAAATATATCAAGGTTTTACTAAAATGGATACATTTTTAACGTTTTATTGCATGACATAGTAAAAGAAATATATATTTGAGTAAATATTTTTTTTGAAATAAATGTGTAGTAATAAATTAATGACTCTACTAATACTAACTGATAATATTTTTCCATCCTTATTATTACAGGGTATTCTTTAATTATCCGCTGCGTAACAACCTAAACATGTTCCTCTCACTCGACTACGCATCAAAAAGAGGGGTTATATTTTAAAATTCCCTACAAATTCCCTTTGCAAGTGAACTCTCAATAAAAAGATCATAAGTGATATACGTCTTCTAGTGACTTAAGCCCTTTTGTATGAAATGGACAGTTACACACATCTCTTTGCCCCGTCTTAGATATAACCAGTTTAAGTGAAATCCTAAGATCCATGATAACTACCTGTTATTGGAGGTCAAGTTATACTGGATTTTCTAAAAGCCGTATCAACGCTGCGATAACAAATATAACAATAGGGTTAATCCTACGCAGGTGTTAGATGTAGCACGCTTAGCCCCAATATAAGTTGGTCTCCTATCAAGAATATTTGTTACGGATATAGGGCTCACGTTTATCCGGTTTGCGGCCGTCTCTCGCCCTGACGCTGGCTTTATACTTATAGCATAGCAGGCCAGTTTATAAAGGTAGTGGCGCCATCTGATCGAGAATCAAATTTTCTTGATTTTCGAGGCACGTTTTTTCCTTAGACTATATCTTTGCTTTATAGCAATCAGTTCAGTATAATAGGTGATAATAGCAACCTCGAATTTAGTTGAAAATATTGTTTTACATAAAAATGTGTATGAAGTATGAAACACCTGTGTTGCGATAGAATATTTGAGCACTTTGACTGTCACTATTTAAGTATTTATCTGACGATAGACTGTATCTTCAGAATTTTTTTAAGGGCTTGTGCACAAATCACGCGAGGTCATTTCGGCTACTTTTTGACAAACTACTTTTTAGGGTTCCGTACCCAAAGGGTAAAAACGGGACCCTATTACTAAGACTCCGCTGTCCGTCGGTCCGTCAGTCTGTCTGTCTGTCAACAGGCTGTATCTCATGAACCGTGATAGCTAGACAGTTGAAATTTTCACAGATGATGTATTTCTGTTGCCGCTATAACAACAAATACTAAAAAGTACGGAACCCTCGGTGCGCGAGTCCGACTCGCACTTGGCCGGTTTTTGTATTTCATGTAGGTAATCGACATTAAACTATCCTTTTCACTCACTATTACTAACCGCAGTGATCTATAGTACATTTCGATACTAGTGCGGAAAGTATGTCGAGCCGCAGGCGAGTGGCAAGACTCGGGACGAGTGAAGATTTGAAGAATGACAGTTGCGAAAAAATAAGAAAAACAACAAGTAAGGAATTCGAAACTTTTATATTATTAATTATGTGACATCATCGACTTTGACATTATGAAGAGGTGTTTTTTTAGCTGGGTGTTATTATTATTGAACCCACTGCAATGAAAGTTTTTTTTTAAATGCATGTTCTATAAGACAGAAACAATTGTAAATATAAAACATTGTACTATTATTACCCAAATATCGTTAATTACGATTATTTGTGTGTCGTACATTTATAAAAACAATATCGAATGTTGCCTTTGGAAACTTAAAGCAGAAAGAAAAAACGCCTCTTCTTTGACAAGCGTTCCGTTCCATCCAGACAACTTATTAAGAACGATTTTTCAATATTCAATATAAAAAAAATAGACGTGTTATAATGATGAAGAGATAAGTAATAAAATATGAAATATGTATATTTTTCGTATTCTTACATTAACAGTAGGTTTTTATGCTGATTACGACGTTTAAAGGAAACTAATATTAACACTCATCGATAAGTAGTCATGAATTGGAACAAGAATCAATTTAAAAAAATTGGAAAAGTAAAAAGCACTAGTTCGCTAAAACCAACTTTCCGCACGCTAAACAGCTACGTAAAGTAGCACTTTTTGAGCAACTGTATTAAAATTCATGTAGGTATTTGTGTTATGTAGTAAGAGATCACGTAAGACTGGTTTACGTAATACGCTATGTGGCCCTGGGCACTGTTTTGTAAAAGCATTCACGGGATTCTGGTGATGCGATACACGCTGTGTTTTTGCAAAACAATCGTATTCCCGACTTGTTTGGGTTTTAGGCAAGTTGTTCCTTTGATCTTTTATTTTTGGGGTTTAGAAAAAAAATATTGTACGTAAAAAAAAAATGTACTTATTTAAAAAACCGGACAAGTGCGAGTCGGACTTGCCGACAGAGGGTTCCGTACATGTGACAATTTCAACTGTCTAGCTATCACGGTTCATGAGTTACAGACTGGTGACAGACAGACGGACAGTGGAGTCTTAGTTAAAACGGGACCGTTTTTACCATTTGGGTACGGAACCCTAAAAATGCAGTAAGCATGAAAAGTAGATGGCCATTTTTGACTTCACAAAATATGACATGACTGTATCAACATAGTTTGACTTAGTTTTTTTTATGATAGAGGAAGCAAACGAGCAGGCGAAAAAGCAATCACCATCTCCCATGGATACCCGCAACGCCAGAGGGGTTGTAAGTGTGTTGCCGGCCTTTAAGATGGGAGTACGATCTTTTTATGAAGGTTTGAAAGTACCGGGGGCGACAGTACATTTCACAGTGTAGCTGTACAGTATTTATAAATCCTAGATATTAAAATAAAAAGTCAATTGCTGATACGTAGTTACTTACCCAGTAAAACTGTCATTGTAGTACATATTAAGAATATATAAAAGTAAGTTTTTGGCAATAATTTCATTTATGGTACAAGCTTTTATTGCTGACTGTACTTTTCTTTCCACAGACAACTACTTAATACCATAGAGTAACTTATACTAGAGCGGTACTGTCATAGTAAATTTTGTAACCCCAGTAAATTCACTGCCATCTGTCGACACACTTTAAAACTAAAAATGAAGATTTATAAAAATACGATAGAATGTATTTAAATATAGATAAATGATTTTTTTTATTTGCATTAATTATTTTTATGATTTTGACCCATGTTCTTTCACTGATATGCGTTAAAATTGTTAAATAACAAACGAAACCGTCAACGCCATCTATACGACTGTAGGCCAAAACTAGTAGCGCCCTCTGAACGAGAATCAAATTTTCTTGATTTTCGAGGCACGTTTTTTCCTTAGACTGTATCCATCTATTACGGAGTTATATTATATCTATCTTTGTTAATACTTATCGAGACAATTTTAAAAACCCCAAATATAATTAGGTATCGTTTTTTTATCACAGTTTCTATGGCCACCTCCTGTCTCCTCCTGTCTGTAGGCCGAGCACATGATTGGCGCGACAGTATCTCGCCGCGAGATAGACTACCCGTCTTTTATTAACTGTATGAATTAAAGGGGGACGGGTAATCTATGTCGCGGCGAGATACTCTCGCGCCAATCATCTGCTAGCCCGGCAGGTACCAGTAACTTTAAAAAATAGAATTAAAGTTACATTGACAGGCGTCACTTTTTCGCCACCTATAACGAAACTTCGTTAACCACCCCTCATATTATGTAAATGCCAATTTAAAACCACTCGTTATCTAGTTAGCTTCGAAAAATACCCCCACTAGCCTAAGGCTGTCAACTTGCTGTAAATAATCAATAGCCATCGACAAACGAAGCATTCGACTGTCAAATTCTAGTTTCGGCTGCAACAAAAGACCATTACCAACTTGACTTTCAACTTATCCTCGCAAAATCATTCAAAAATCACCCTTATCCCTTTAAAAATACAGACTTACACACATTTTAATAACAGGAATGCGATATCTAAAATTACAAAATTAATTAACCGTTTCAAAAAGCAATGCCAAACGAAAACCGTTTCTGGAAACCCGTTAATAGGGTTTTCGTGTAATTGAGCGAGTGGTAAAGTTAGGGTGGTTGCGATATGGTGGTGTAATGGGGGCTTGTTATGGTAATCGTGGCCGGAGGCTAAGGGTGCAGGAGGCCGTAGGCTCGTTAAAGGACACATGGTGTTAGAGGGCACTTGGTTGCAAGATGGCTAGATTTGGGAATTTCTCAATAGGTTTTCGATTGTTAAGTGTCTCTTACCTACGAGTATAGTATGAATAATACTTGGCTTGGGACAAATTACTATCGCCAACACAGGCACAAATTTTACACGTCACAAATCGTTATCGGTCTTATTTGAATGTATTTTATGCAATTTTTATAAAATTAATTACGCTGACCGAAACGTAGGAATAAAGTTAAATAATTGGAGCACTCCTCCACAGTGCAGGTTACCTAATTTAATATGCTTCTAGCACCTAAGGGTCAATTTTCAAATGAGCAATTTTTCTGTTAGGCTATATTCCAAATACACTGAACGAACAGTATTGCTATGGGTATATTTTCATTATATTTGTTATAAACTAATAAAAAAATATACTAATGTTCCGTATTGTGATAAAATCGAATTTTAAACGCTAAAAACGGCGAAATCTACCGCTATTCGGAAAAAAATCATAAGTTTGGATGTAGGCAACGTTTTATCAAATAAGTACTTGATACCTTTATAGGTATAGACAATTATTTAGAGAATCGATCTACTTATTCTTAAAAAATAATGCGTTATTTATTAAAACCAGGAAAGCTAGGCTCTTTGTGGTTGTCCCGCGCGGCACTGTTTTTGTTATGACTCAAGGATACCTCCCTAAATCTGGTTTGTGTATTGATCTACCATTACATTTTAATTACCGATACAATAGTACATTACTTGGGCTTCAATCTTTCTGATACCAAAGATTCATTGATTGTGTTGTGTGAGATATTTTGTTTTCGAATTTGACAGCTGAAGGAGATGTATACGGCTCCGTACATTATGCGGTAACTAGTTGTCAATAGTGGACGATTCACAATGCAGTGACCGAAAAACATAAGGCGCAGCGCGCAGCGCAGTACAGCAGCGCCCCCTGTTATATCAAACTAGGGGTTACGTTTTCCTTAGACTTTACCTATCTATTCTAATTAATAACTCTTCGGCGATACTCTCGCAATGCTAAATGTACTCGCCTATTTAATTTAAACGACTCACTCAGCAAGATTTGAAACCCAATGAAAAATAACTCACCCGCTTTCAGCCCCCCAGTGCCGACTAGTTAATATCTATCTGTAGGTATTTAATCCGAAGGGTTCAACCCGTTCGCATTCGCCATGGCCGTTAGCGGGTTTATTAATTAAGGGTTATTTACTGGGTGTAGTGATGAAGGAAAAATTAGCTGAGTTGCTTGGTTGGTCGGTTTAAGGAACAGATTGATCCACAAGTGCAGTTGAATGGGTTAAAACATTGAGTATCAAATTGGTTGGGGGTTAATGACTATAAATTGAAAATACATGTAATTAGGTACTTTATGAAAATACAAAAGGTACATAGTTTCACCAGTAGTATAGATGTGCTGAAGCGACACATGCGGAGATGTGACATTGAACCATTGCACTGGGTGACTTCGGCACAAGATCGGCCGAAGTGGAGGCATACAGTGAGTACAAAAGTGCAAGACTTTGAAGAACAGAGGAGATTCGAACTCGACGCGAAGCGTGACCAGTTAAAGGCCCGACCACCTGCGGTCATAAACTATAATTTTGTCGGAGGGGTGCTGACCTGCGGTGAGTGTGGTCGTACATTTACTGCGAAAATAGGCTACGTCAGCCACCTGAGCTCACGATCGTCGCTCTCACTAACCAGAAAAACCCAGTCGCCGAGGCCGAAACCGGCCTGGACAGGATGATGATGGGGAATATGGGCTAAAATACGAAGTTTTCATGGCTCAAGTATTAGATATGCAAAAAGTAAATAGAGAGAGTACTAGTATGCATGATTAATTCGTAAAACGAGTATTTCAATAGAAATATGGATCCTTTGTTATTTTGACTCAAGTCAAAATGCCTTATTAAAATTGTCAGCATACATGCTTCATGGCCATTATTCTCCATCTTTTAAAATAAGTACCTAAATCGCTAAGAAATACATGCAATTGTTTTTTTGAAGGACTAAATAGTGTTGAACCTACATTATGTTGAACGATTAAATTTAAATATGTAGAACACGCAAATAATAAGTTAGGGAACATACATTTCTTACTTAATGACTTTTATTTCAGTTGACAGTTTCAAACAACGTTTAATTAATAACGCCTGATAACGTCAAGCGTTATAATTATGTAGAAACATAGTTGTGCGTAACATGAGACGCACATATATAGGATCATATGTAGATCATTCCGCGCGTCGTCCTTGTGAGGTCATTCTCTATGAAATTCCTGGCTGACTATTAAAATGTCTTTATTAAAACTTGATTGAATTGACTTAATTAAAAAAAAATCATGTTAACTATATTTAAATCTAAAAATGTTTTTAAGTCTAAAAATGTTATGAAATATGTAATTCATTATATTAACGAACCATATATTTTTTTTGTAAATGTGACCTGTAAAATTTGCTTTTACCAATAAAGTTCTGTATTCTGTATTGAGTTGGGTTGGGTAAAGAGAGTGCAAAAATGGCGGGAAAAAGTGGCAGAAACTGCAGTCTCAAGGTAAAATTTGTAGGAAAGTAGAAGACTAATAAAAACGAAAGTTTCCTAAAATATAATTCGGGTGTTCAATATTTTTGTTATGTCTCGTAGGTAAGTTCCTTTAGTAAAACTATAACATAAAAACCTTTGTTTAGTAAGGTTGTTTTATTTTAAACACATATAAAAAAAACACTCAAACAACCAAACATACCGTACGAAATAATAGTCGTAACAAAGTTTTAAAATAACCACAAGCAATTAAAACTACCTCTAATAAATATACTAAGATATAAAAAACAAATAAAAATGTTTCAGCTTTGTTTACTTACAAAATGGCAGCACGCGACGCTATATGCGTCCCTTTCTGTTTGACAGATCGGCCACGTGGCACGCCACTCCTCACTCATCCGCCGTATTTAAAACACGCCACCGTAAACAACCTAGTCGTTCCATTTGTAAAAACAGTTCATTTGTTTCGTTGCGTTCCATTTTTGAAAAGTCACCATTTGTTTTCGATGTCATTTTTGCTTGTCCCTTAATTATTTTGCGGACTTGCGGTTTTACAACTTGGTCGTTCCATTTTTTTAAAACAGAGCTTGTTACGTTGCATTTCATTTTGAGGATTTTTTTAAATGCTTTTGAAATACTTTATTCGCCATTCGTGAAAAAGCAGTTTGGTTGAAAGATGTAGTTAACCAAACTGATTCCATTTTGAAAAGTAACCGTTTTGTTCGATGTTAATTTCGTCCGCCGCGAGTTTTTAAAGTTTTTAACCGACTTTTCATCACTTTTTCGCGTTTCGCAGTAGAAAAGCAGCGAATTGGCTGAAAGACGTAGCCGCACTGAACGTTTTACTCTCGCGTTCAACTAAATTTTCAATTCAAACAGGGTCTTTATAAGGGTAAGTGACGCAGTACAAAATTTACATATTGACGTAATAAAGCAGGCGGGTGTCTGCTTTGGATTCGGGACGCGTCCTCGGTATGGATTTTTTGCGTGGCTTTGGATTAAGTAGCGATAGCGGTCGATATAATCTGCACGGCATTTTGGGCTTATTATGACGTGACTGTCTGTACTGTGCAAAATTTTGTCACATTTGATGCCATAGTCAAATTTTAAAAAGTTAGCAGACCCCGGAATCTATAACAGTAGCTGAAGATATTATTATCTGGTGTAATCAGGGATAAATGCTAAGATCTGTGCCGGATTAAGCCAGCGCGGGGCCTGTAACAAATTTTATAATGGGGCCCATGGATTGTTTTAATTTTGTCGGACTAAGTGAACGAAGTGAAACTTGGGTTTTTTACGGCCACAATGCGTAGGTGCGCGGGGCCCCCAAACGCACAAGGCCCCGTAGCATTTGCTACTTTTGCCACATGGCTAATCCGCCACTGGCTAAGAAAGATTTGCCTTCATCTACAGACGCACACGGAAATCTATTCCTTTCTTTTTGGATACCCTCTGAGCTCTCCCTACTCCATCTTTTCCTGGCTGTTATTTCAGTGTCATCAGACCATAAACTTTAGGTCTTCCTTGTCTTCGACAATATATCCACTTATTCATCTTCTTCTTCCTCGTTTCCTCTGTGAGGTCATTGTTCTATTCAACTTTATGCACTGAATGAGGTGTCATTTTTCTATTCATTTATTCAATATTGCATTGTCATGTACATAATAAGGTGTTACATTACTTGGCCAGTTTATGACACCCTGTTAGGGTACAAAATAGTACAGTTCTGTTATATTAAAGCTAGTCTACGTAATAATGAGGGCTATCGTTTTTTTGCTCACCAGTTGGCGCCTCTGTTGACGGTGGTCCAAAAGACTAAAGAACAGCTGTCAGTCATTGAAGTGACATTTGACATTTCGAACTATAGAAAAGACCACCATCTACACTAGCGCCCCTAGCGGCGAATTCATACGCGTTAGCCCTCATTAAGATAATATAATAAATTGACGTATCAGTAGTTTAATAACCTATAAGTTAGGTGTTCTGTTCACTACTGTTTTTCGCGTTCCGGATAGACGCATGAATGTATTTTAGCGGTAATTTTTGAAAAGATGTATTATTAAAAAAATAGAACGATAGACCGAGACGAGACGGTAATAAAAAAACTAGATCTAATTTCCCATTACTACAAACGATGCGTAAACAAACTAACCGACCTGTCAAAATTATTTATAGTTTTATCTCCAACTTGAAACTTAAAATTCAACTTTATCGTCTAGGGGGAAGGTTGAAAATTGTTTATCAAAGTAGTATTTTGTATTTTTTGTTTGTTTTGTAGAATTAATATTGTGCCGTGTTCTTAGTGGAGTTAAATGTAATTATCTTAGAGCATTCCTCATTGTTCTTAATGAGGTATGGAAATTGATATGTTTAGGGGAATGGTTCTGTACTGTAGTAAGATATAAGATAAGATAAGAATCTACTAGCTTCTGCCCGCGACTTCTTCTGCGTGGAACGATGATGATTGTTGATAAAAACTATCCTCTGTCTCTCTGTCTGTGTGTGTCTGTCTATGTGGGTTCAAACAGTCTCCATAGTCCATACCAAATTTCATAGAAATCGGTTCAGTGGAAAGTGGAAACAGACAGACGGTTACTTTCCAGTTTAAAATATGTATTAGTAGAGATTAAGAGGATATGGGAGCTGAGATTTGAATGTTTTAGGTGAATATATCCGTCTCGCTGACGGAAGCGGCTCCTAAAACTAGTGCGATAAGGACAACGCCTGAAAAAAATCCTGCGTAAAAATAATATATTATTCGTACTCGACTATTTCCCCTCCAAAACTTAACCAAACCTAACGAAATTTTTATTTGCTCTAGGGTCAAAAACAGTATACTCAAGGTCATAGCAGACAGGGTGGATTATACATGTACCTTCCTGAAATTCTAGTTTCTAGTCGGCGATAGAGGGCTGATATGATGATGATATCATGATAAATAGACATTTGCAATCTAATCCAAGGAATTAGGCATTAGGGTATCTAATGCAAGGGATAAGTTCGCCTTTGTACAAATGATGCGTTTTTCTCTTGTTTTATGTTTATTTTTGTACAATAAAGAGTTTTACTACTAGTACTACTACTAATCTGAAACGGTTGCAATCTACACTAAAAAAATAAGTAGCAGAACTTATAAATTAATTAAAAAATAACCGAACTAAAATCATAGAAATAAATTTTAATTAATATACTGAAGCGTTTTTTTTGTTACAAACCGACCTGTTGGACGAGTTCAAATTTTTGTGTAAGTAGTAACGAAATATTTTGTTACTGTATACTTCTATTTAGTGTATACTTTATTAATATTTTATTTATTATAATCAAATGTAAAAAAATACAATTTAACAAAGTTTGGTGAATTATATGGTATTATACAATTTAATAATATACATTTTTTTTTTCAACTTTAGCCAGTCTTCTCCGAGACCACGGGGACAACGCCGTCCTCGAAACGTCGGAGGTAAATTTAAAACTATTTTACGCGATTAAGTCCCGTGGAGATAAATAATAATACATTTCTTTTTAACAACGCTCCACAAAACTGTAATTAGTTTGACTGTGGAGTCAAGTATCAATCTCTTTTTACACTAAGTTCTATAATTATTAATTAGGTAACATATAACACAATTTGGAGTTACTTAATCTAATAGTTACATATAAATATAGTTTAAGTAAGTAGGTATATCCAGGATGCTCTATGATGATGTCACTGTGATGTGTGGACCTATGTTGTCTTTTAAATAAACGGATTTATTTATTATTTATAAGGAAGACAATCGCTTATAGTGCATTAAGGAGATTATTACTTAGGTACAAGGGTTTTTCAATTGCATGCATTGATGTCTGTGGAACTCTAAAACAATTTATATAGACGCCGCACGCGTCGGCGCGCAACTAATCCTTAACCGTCTGTATTAAACGTTACTCGTTGCTGACCGAGTTAATGATGAAAAATTAATGGTCCCATTTCTTTATTTTGTTAACTCATGCAACGATGTTAGATGTGGTCAAGTAATGCACCAGAGATTTCGTATGCGTAGTTAATAAGTAATGTGTTAAAAAAGCAATAAACCGAAATTAGATAAAATATTAATATGTAGCAAACCGTGCTGTATATTCAATAGTCAATATATTCATTATTCAAATAGGCCTAGAAACATGCACTTTTAAATTTTCAAGTTTTAAATATTACCTTAATCTAAATATCAGAGCAATTTCTTAATGCAGTTATTATTATTCTTAAAAACATTGAATTATTATAGATATGTCAAACTTAATAATAAGAATTCACAAAAGGATCGTCAAACACCAAAATTGTATAAAAAATACTAGTCTAGAAACTTTCTAGAATAAAAATCTAAATGTCAAAAAATACGGATTACCTAATATAGGTATTCATTGAATTATCAATTTCATCATTATTAACATTATAATAAATAATTAATTTACATTAATAATTAAAAAGTATAACTCTTTGCAGTAAATTCTGGTTCCCTTACACGAATCTAAACGTAACAGTAAAACCGCATCTTTTCAGTATAGCTAAGCGCGTAAAGCTTTGGACATGAACCAAGGTAATAGTGCGATTTTTGCGAACTTCCAACTACTTATAGTTTCACTATTTACCAAAACTTTCCCAAATCATAACAACAGCGTTTAATAAAACCAGCGAATCAAGTAAATCCTTGTTGAGTCGGCTTGGTTAAAAGATCAATAAACTGACGATATGAGGATATCTACGATACGGACCTTATCCATACTCAAGAGGGCTTTTCCTACCTTTAAAATATAGTATTTTACGTCATTTTGGGTGTAGGTATTGGTATACGCAGCGGTACCGATAGTGAAACGATGTCTGTCCATAATATTCTTTAGGGTGCATCTCATTTGGAGTAAGAACCTGCCTTTGTCAACAGTGGGGGTGGAAAATCGATACTGGCCGCAAACGTAGGCCGATCATCACTGTCTTGTCTACGCTAATTCGTGGTTTTTAAATTTGGAATTTAGAACGTGTTTTGTTTGAAGGCTATTGAGGTTAAACTGCCAGTTATTTGAAAGGTTTGAAAGTTTTATTTGCTTTTTGTTTGTTTTAATTTATTTGGGTTAAATAACTTTTTAAGTATGAGCTAAGGTTGTTCTTTAATGTGGACATTATAAAAGAAATGCACTTTAAAGCCTAATTTTCTCGCTGAATCCTTATAGGCACGCTTCAGCCTTCTTTTTTTAAAAGCTGATTGATTAAAGTCCCATTAAAATGCACCCAAATCGTTAACATTCGTATTAGCCACAGGAAAATTGCCAGCTATCCCTAACGTTTTGACCTATTACCATAACTTTTATGGCGCGTGTTGAATGTGTATTCGTTTGTGACGCATTAAAGACTATTAACCATACTTACAATGCTCCATGACCTTACAGTAACTCCTTCTTTATCATGGATACGTAAAGGGAGGTAGATATGGCACCCGGGGCTCATTTGTGAGCCATCAAATATAGGTTCCGGAACTTATATTGAGTAAGTCGTACTGACACTGACGCCAATGTGTCAAGATTGTCACAATCTACTAAATATTACCTGCATTTTAGTTATGTCAACTATGAACGTCACGCGTCTATTATTTATAAAATGTCATTGTTCTTTATCCCATTTTTGGTGGTCCACGAAACTGAAAAACTTATTTTATAATACGAACGGGTCTACCGCGATTTAATTTCATTGTTTTTACCTTAAATTCCAACGTAAAAACTAAGGTAAAAACAATGAAATTGAATCACGGTAGACCCTTTCGTATAATTAAATAGGTGTTCTGAAAAACTTGTTGTAATCCACTACAATTGTTTTAATTGTCACACGAACACCACTGGTATTCAACCCTTGTTTATCTATATTTGTTTTTGCGTAAGTATATTCAGCAACGCGTGATCCGCAATGCAAATGCAAGAACAACAAGGGCCAGCGCATTAATATTGCAGCTAGAAAATATTCAAATATCCGGCTAAGCTGGGAAGCGAGGGATGGTGCGGATTTTTGTGCTGTGAAGTGTGGATTGTTTATTGATGTAATGGACATGCAAATTGAAGACGAAAGAAAGGGCGGGTCGCAAACTTCGGTAGTAAGGTCAGCTTCAAAAGTAGCGGTACAGACTGCGCGTCAAAACTATGCCATTCTCTTAACAGCTTAACGGAAAGAGATATGATTTTATTTGTTACAATGAAACTGTAACAGATACATATTAAACATATAAATAACGGGTCACTCACGTATTTTAAGTCGAAAAACGCTCGACAGGTTTCACTCCGTACCGAGTAGCGTCATCAGGAGCTTGCGTTGAGTTCCAGCTCCGCGCCCGATGACTCGGCGACGACGGTAGACGACGACGACGAAGCATCTTAACATCATCATCATCATCATCATCATGTCAGCCGATAGACGTCCACTGCTGGACGTAGGCCTCCCCCAAGGCTCGCCACTCCGACCGATCCTGTGCCGCTCGCAACCACCGAATTCCCGCGACCTTCACCATCTTAACATATTTTCATCTTACCTAAAATACCTGTGCTTTTTAAAATACTAGATCAGCATATTGATACCTACTTTTAACCTTGACTGCAAAATAGAGCGACACAAAGTATTGAATTGGAATGCAGAATTCAGAAGTAGGTGAAGCAGAAATGTAACTCGATTCCTCCTCACATGTGCTGCATAACAAAATATTTCCTGCATTCCAATAAAAATATGCGGATTTTGTATTTAGTTATATCTCCTAAAAGATACAACTTAGGGAACAAATCGAATTATTTTATAAAATAATTTGATTTGTGTTTTTGAGTGTTCAATATGTTTTCGTTCGTCTATAAAACCTACATACTTATAATATGATGTTATATACGAATATAAATACATTATAAAATTTAAAGATATGGATCTCAAAATATTTAATAAGCTCCCTACTGACCTAAAAGCCATTACGGATTGGTTTTTATTTAAGCGTAGGTTGAAGTCATTCTTATTGACTAGATGCTCCTATAGTATTGATGAAATATTTGATAAGTCGCTAATTTAAGGTATTTATAATTGTTATTTAGTATTAGTATAAATGTGTTTATTATTATTGTTATTTATAAATTGTATTTAATGTAATTTCTGACACAATGCTTGTATTGTTTAAGAATAAAATAAATGAAATGAAATATTCAAGTCAAAAACAAAAATGTGGCTTTTAGAAAAATGTGTTTACTGTGTTAATGATTATTTAAGTTACTCATATTTAGATAAACATGTATATGTTTGGAAATGTATTTACCTACACCTGAAAAGGTTAAGTCACAGTGTAACTGAATGTATAATTGTATATTCGACCTGCAATATATATAACCCGATTCTTATATACAATAAAAAAACTTTGAACTGAAATATGTGTCATAAAGTAAAGAAAAAGGGACCAAGCCCTCCAGTAGTGGAGACCTGATTCGAATAGGCGTTTTCGGCTTGCACTGCGGTACCTACCCGTCCCAATTTCCCGAGTATGTATTATGTATTTCAGTATACAATACAATACAAATCCTCTTTATTGCACAACCTCAATATAAATGTACGAGTACATGGAAACACAAATAATACATGAATATGTTAAGTACTAAAAGATGTTTAAACTAGATATAACATATAAAATAATACTGTAGCTTACTCTTTGCAAACGTTTACTTAATATTAATACGCAGGATCTATCTTGCACTTTATATTTATATATAGTATTGTTAGCACCCTACAATACCATGATAATGAAAAATGAAAATGAAAAAAATAATGACAAAATGTTTATTGGTTGCTTAGAAGTAGTTTACAGCATGGGATGGGATCTTCTTTTAAGCATTATATATGCTTGTGACAGAAAACCCCGCTCTTCCGAAATCGCTAGGGTATAAACCATTATGTTTGTGTCTTTAAATCTAGTATTTAACACTTAAATCTAAAACTAAATACTTCTTTTATACTAAAAAGTAGTACTAGCATGATGGTTACAATAATTACATTTTTAACTATTTAATACTTTTTAATTACTCCAGTAACAATTCCTAATTATGTATTTAGAGCCTGAATGGTGCGTGCGCGTATGCGCGCGCGCGCGTGTGTGCGCGCGCGCGTGTGTGTGTGTGTGTGTGTGTGTGTGTGTGTGTGTGTGTGTGTGTGTATGTGTGTGTGCGCGTGTGCGTGTGTGTGTGTGTGTGTGTGCGTGTGCGTGTGTTTGGGTTAAGGTATGTGTGTAAGCAAAAGTTTAAATGCAATATGTTAATTAAATAGGTTGTGTAATTATTATTATTTAGTTGCATAATGATAAGCATTTAATAATTTCGGTATAGGTATTTTAAAGCAATCCTACTACGTTATTTAACAAAACAATATATTTTCTACGAAATTTTACCCAGTCTTACTAGCCACGGATTCTAATTTTCTTCGAATTTCGTAACTTCACATCCGAATAGAAAACAATCGTACCCTCTCGTGTATCGACCGGGCCGACCCCGTCGATAAAAAGATCTCGTTTGCGTACCGACGCATGCCGCGAATATTAATGCGCTATAGATTTAATCGGGACGGGACACTACGTTTGATACGCTGTCTGGAACAGTCAAGGGAAGAATCTGTGTCTTAAATAGCAATTTTTGTGATATTTTTTGATATACACGAATTTATATGAATGTCCTGTTCTAGATTTAGTCAGGACAGGACAGAACGGGATACTACGTCTGATACGCTGTCGAGAACAGGGTTACGGGAAGAATGTGTGTTTTAAAAAGCAATTTTTATACTCTAAGAACAAATTAAATTACTTTCTTATAAAAATATTTTAATTTGCGTTTTTACAAGTAGTCACACTACTATTACTTCACTATTATTATTATTACTGGAGGCCTTGGTCATTTTTAGGGTTCCGTACCCAAAGGGTAAAAACTGGACCCTATTACTAAGACTCCGCTGTCCGTCTGTCCGTCCGTCTGTCCGTCTGTCTGTCACCAGGCTGTATCTCATGAACCGTGATAGCTAGACAGTTAAAAATTTCACAAATGATGTATTTCTGTTGCCGCTATAACAACAAATACTAAAAACAGAATAATATAAATATTTAAATGGGGCTCCCATACAACAAACGTGATTTTTTTGCTGTTTTTTTTCCGTAATGGTACGGAACCCTTCGTGCGCGAGTCCGACTCGCACTTGACCGGTTTTTTCCTTTGTATATGATATTTATTTCGTTTATAGCAATTTTTATGATATTTTTTGACACTCACGACTGAGGCGACGTTAATATGAAATATGAACGTCCTATATCTAGATCTACGTTTGATTCGCTGTCTAGAACAGTCACGGGAAGAATCTGCGAGTTAAAAAGCGATTTTTATGATATTTTCTTGACACACTCACGACCGAAGGGAAAATAAGCACATTAAAGAAATAAATGAATGCCCTAATTCTAGATTTAATCGAGACTGGACGAATGGCACACCACGTTTGATAAAAGTCACGGGAAAAATCTGTGTGTTAAAAAGCGATTTTTGTGAAATTTTACTCCCGACTTAGGCGAAAGTGATTATATTAAGCGGAACGGGTCAGACTAGGATAATACGTTTGACACACCACCGGGAACTATAGCTTACCCGGGAAGATTCCGCGACCTAAGATTGTGAATCCATTGCTGAATATTCTGTCATACTTTGGTTACAGATGTCTTAGATGTTTGGCGGTCCTCAACTGTGCGTTTCTCCAGAAACTTCCTGCCTCCCTCGCACACCTAAACTGTGGAATGATCTGTCGCCTGCGGTATTTCCGGACCGATACTACCTTCAAATCTTTTTAAAGGCCGGCAACGCACTAACAATCCTTACGGTGATTCGTCTGCACGTTTGCCTCCTTTATCATAAATAAAGACAAGGAGATAACAGCTCTATATAATATATATCTGAGGCGAGAGAGAAATGAACGACTACAGAGAGCTATTTAATTTTGTGATAAGTTCCGAACGAGATACATTTTTATACGACGTACGGCATATTATGATTTTTCTGCACGTTTTGATCTGCTGCGTATTTTACATTTCATACTTAAAACACTAAATTGTAATATTTTCGTCAAGGATCGTTTTCCAAATACAAATTCCTTCAATGACCCCAAACTGAAACGGAATAAAACAATTGCCAAGTCATAAATCAGCCTAAACCAATCCTACCCACTCTTTTCTAAAAAGACCTATGTTCAACATTTAGTCTATCCACATACGTCTTTTTACAATCTTTGTTAAAGACGTGGTTTGAATGTTACGGACAAAAGATCTTAAGTGCGGTCTTAGGGTTGTACCAGTTAGGATGTTTTGTAAAATAGATTGTAATAGTGGTCAAAGGCGGGACAGAACCCGCGATAGCCGCCCTGACCTCTGGCCGGCTTCCGGCGGATGTACTCGTATGGCCCGCCCGCTTCCGGCCTAAAAACCTCCTTTACATATTCCTTCCGGTTCGTTTTTTGGGCGACATATTGGATTTTGGTGGGTTGACGTTTAGGTTTGAAAAAAATGTTGAAGAGGATACATCGAAACTAACAAATAAATACACCAATAGGGTACTTGACTACGAGTCAAATCAGTTTCTTTTTTCGAATTGTAAACGATTTTGCTACTATAGAATTTATATGGATGTAGAATTAAATATTTCATTTACGATATAAATTTCACCCTGTATAATAATTATTCGTCTAAGCCAACCCAATTTTGCATATAGTTATGAAATTCCGTTTTAAACAATCCAACTGCCAATATCCTAACCTAATTAAAGTTAACAGCGTTTCGTACATGTACATACACATATGTACAGGCAATCGCTCGAGATGGAGACTAATCGAGTTTTCAGTTCTGTGCCAAGTTATTCTATTTGACGCGAGACAACTTCTGAGGTATTTTAGAGGGTGCGACTCGATTAATAATTGTACTGGAAATATGGTGAAAATGGAAAATAAGGATTGTCTGTATTTTAAATTAATTATTTTCACATTATGCACGAAATAAAGCACCAAAAAAATAAGAAATACCTTGACCGCACTTATTTTCAGACACAATTTCTATTCGAAAAAACAAATAAACAGTAGTTAATTTGACCGTGACGTCATTGCTCTGTTTTTTATATAGATACTATAGTGGTTAATAGTTATGGCAGTTCAAAAAAATAAACTGATTTCATGATTTGATTAGTCAGTCAACTTCCCTATTACAAAATTTTGGAAACTGCTCAGTTACGAGTAAAATATAAATGCTTTTATACCAACCAATAAGGCACTGTAGTTAAATTATTCTGATAGAGTCAGTATCAAAAGTAATGGAGAGACTACGCATCATAAATATCTGCAATAGCTTTAGAAAACTAGGTATGTCTCTCTACATATAGAAGAATTAGACTATAAAATATACACAAACTTGTACGTTTAAAACTTAAATAGGGTAGTACTATTAGTTATTCTAATAAATAATAATAATAAATAATAATAACGACGTTTCCGGTTGTTCTCATCTTGCTAACGGCGAGTACTTGCACAGACATAATCTCGTAGCCAGGATTATTCACCAGCAGCTTGCTCTTCTATACGGCCTTGTGGACTGCGAAGTACCGTACTACAAGTATTTACCTGTGCCAGTTCTCGAGAATGGTCGTGCCACGCTCTATTGGGATCGATCTATTATCACTGACAGGACTATTGTAGCCAATAAGCCTGACATTGTGATAATAGATCGATCGCAGCGCCGGGCCGTGCTCGTCGACCTCACCATCCCCCATGATGAGAATCTCGTGAAAGCCGAGAAGGACAAGTCCAGTAAGTACCTAGACTTGGCTCACGAGATAACCGCCATGTGGGATGTTGATTCGACGATCATTGTCCCGATAGTCGTTTCAGCGAACGGTCTCATAGCGAAGAGTCTCGACCAACACCTTGAGAGACTCTCGCTAGGTGGTTGGATCAAGGGTCAGATGCAGAAGGCGGTGATCTTGGACACGGCGCGGATAGTCCGCCGGTTCCTCTCTCTGCGGCCCTGACCACCGGCAGCTTGGGCCCTGCCCCGCTGCTGGCGGCACCCTAGGTTAGGTTTTTTATAATTTGTTTATATGTATTTTGTATTGTTTTGTAAGCGTTTTTATATTTTACTTTTATATGCATATTATAAAAAACCTAACGTAAGAAAAATAATAAATAAAGAGAATAATAATAATAATATGCGATTAAGGCCCGTTTTACAATTTAATAATGTGTAGAAGTCGTGTAAGTTTATATAAATCAGTTATAAAATATAGTTTTGAATGCGAAGTAGATATACACAGACTACACAGATACACAGTACGATTTATCGACCACATACGCTCCAATAGAATTTCAACCTTTAGTTATCCGATTTAAGGTACAAATTAGTTCAGACTCGGGAAATGTGACGTCTTCAAATCAATATTCAAAGCTGAATTAATTGGAATATATTCGGATTTCATGGGAAAACCGTGTATAATGGTATGGCCTGAAAAAGGGTTAACCAATTCCATACTAGTGTCGAATCGATATATAGATCCTTGTCTGGTCCATACGAAGAAGTACTTTCTAAAGTTTTAAATCCATCACGGATCCACAACTTTTTGAAGGTTGAAGGGTTTGGTAGTAGGTCCAAATGCTAAGGCATTTTCGAGGTTAAATTCGGTTATGACAGCATGAGCAGCCGCAGGCCTTTGCTATTTTTTCTTTAATTATTTAAATTAATAGTACCCGTTTATAAAAACATTAATTTGTTTAAAAAATTTAAGTCTGAAAGTGTAAAAAGCTTTTAAGCACACCTCCGCTGCGTAAACACCTGTCTTTAACCAAATTCACGGAGTGGCGCGAAAATCCTTCACCTAACTTCAAAATCATTTCGTAGTATTCAATAGTTTTAACAACCTACATAGATTTGGTAACTAAATTTTTTTGATATTATTCTTTAACCAAATTCACGGAGTGGCGCGAAAATCCTTCACCTAACTTCCAAATCATTTCGTAGTATTCAATAGTTTTAACAACCACCTACATAGATTTGGTAACTAAAGTTTTTTGATATTATTCTTTAACCAAATTCACGGAGTGGCGCGAAAATCCTTCACCTAACTTCCAAATCATTTCGTAGTATTCAATAGTTTTAACAACCACCTACATAGATTTGGTAACTAAATTTTTTTGATATTATTCTTTAACCAAATTCACGGAGTAGCGCGTATTCATTCACGTAACTTCCAAAGATATATCAGCTTTAGTATTTTGTGCATTAGGTAAACTGTCAGCTTTTACTATTTCATTCATTAGGTGTTAAGAGCTTAGGTTATTTGGGGCATTTTCTATGAAAAGGGACCTTATTGTCGATGGCGCTTACGCTGCACAGCGTCGCACGGCATTGTATTTATATCGGAGCATCGTTTTTAAGGGCGTAAGTGTCATCGACAATAAGGTCCCTTTTTATAGAAAATACCACATTTGATCATTGTAGGTATTTTTAAAATGAGGTGAATCAAGCAGGCAAGTTACAGCAACTTACTTTTAATCTCTAAAACAAAACTAAACTTATAAAACTTAAAATAAACTTATAAATAAAAAGTGCTCTCCAGGTCGCTATCATGTGTTATGGTGCCCAGAAGACTGGCAGCGTTACCTCTTTGGATGTAGCTGCCAGCCATCTGGTCACCAGAGGCGTCTACGAGGCGCTCGGATAAATCTGCAATATCAATGTGTACTTACTTATTTAAACATGTTACAAATTATATGTTATAATGTATAGTTTCCATTAACTTTTCGCGTTTTACGTAAACAAGAACGCTTTCACTTTCCCAAGGCTTTGACATTCGCTGTCAAATTATAAATCATCGTGTGAATTGATCCGATGTTCTTTAATATTTATAGGAGAAATTGGATGGAAGAGGTTAATTTTGAGCGATCAATCAGTTCGCAAATTTGGTGCTTCAGCTGCAATTCATGTTGTTATTTGAATTTGAGCCCTGACTTTCAAAACGGAGGTTGTGGGTTCAAACCTCGGCTTCTACTTGATAATGAGCGTTTTGGAACTTACGTTAACTACTTTGCTTACTAAATTGTAGATAACATTCATAACTCAGGATTAATTAGTGATAAAAAAAAACAAATAAACGCCCTTACCGGTATTTGAAACCAGGATCTCCTTTGTAGACAGGGTCAATACCGACTATTTAGGTTAGGAGGCCGTCACAAGTGTGCAATTTGTCCATATCCCCTTTTCCATAAATACCAACACTTTTATTATTCGTATGGCTCCATTGTTTATTAAAACAGGCCAAACATTAACCAATTAGTTATGGCCATTATTTAATAGTTAAGTTACCTTAACCGGTACTTTGCCATAACGGCCTGATAACAAGCAATTCGTTTTTATCAGTGATCGTGACTGATAAGGCCGTGTCCAAATAATAAAACAATTTTACCGGGTTATATCGCGTATAATGAATTTAAAATACATCCCGGCGTTTCGCACGCTTTACAGCGTTCTTGGTCAACTGGAGACTAGAAAAAATATATTCACCACCACACTTCCACTAGTTACTTTAAGTACCGTAATACCGCCTAACTAATTTTAAACCTAGTCCGGTAAGGCGAATGGAAGGCATTAGTTGGAGAGATAGGATAACGAATGAGGAGGTGCTAAGAAGAGTGAGTGAAAGAAGAGCTATTCTGAACACTATTGCAAATAGACGCGGGAAAATGATTGGACACATTAATACGACACGACCACTTCTTTAAAACTATCCTGGAGGGGCGGATAGGTAGCAAGCGGGGTAGAGGAAACCCCAGACGCAGCTTTTTAGATCAAGTAAAGGAAAAATGTGGGGGTCAAAAAGTCTAAGAGCTGGCGCAGGATAGAGAAAGCTGGAAGATACTCCACCGACAAGAGAATAACTCTTAAGTTAATGATGATGATGAGTCCAGTAATACAACTATAAGTTTGAATACGTAGTTAATTATAAATACCAAATTACCAATGTTTGGTTGAGTTTTTCAATCTGGGAACATATTTATAATAATATTTTGCCATGGAACTGTACTTGTTCCTTTATCAGATGGACTACTGGATCCCAAGCTGATGGCAGAAAAAGCCCATTTTTCCTATTAAGGTTTGTGAAATCTTCACATTCCTACCTACAAAATTGTATTGCTTTATCTAAATCAAAACTAGGTAAACTTCGCTATTACTAATCGTTTTTAAGAAAAGCGAAAAGCTTCTATCACAGTCGAGTTCATAAATATGTATAATTTTTTTCACCTTATTCCACTGCATTAAGGTGAAGAAAAGTACAGATATTTATAAACCGGACTGTCACAAGTAGTTGGACTCGGGTAACTAAACAATAAGCGGATTACCTTCTCTGTTACAAGCTCCCATTTTTCCGTATCTCTGTCGTTTGCCGATTTGTCCCTTTTGTCAACACTGAGGTTACTACACATTTTCTCTAATTATCCACATACTAAACACATCAGTCTTTTTTTCCCCTTGTCGCAATAATAGGGGCTGTTTTGGATGAGTTTCCGGCGTTCTTATAACAACCGCGTAAAATAAGTTTTAAATTTACCTCCGACGTTTCGAGGACGGCTTTGTCGACGGAGAAGACCACGGGGACAACGCCGTCCTCGAAACGTCGGAGGTAAATTTAAAACTTATTTTACGCGATTAAGTCCCGTCGTTGTGAATAATAATGAGCAAAAATCGTGAGTTTAAATCAGCGTTCTTATAACAACTGCTTTTTTCTGGTGTAAAGTGATTTTTTGAACTTAAACCAGTACCCGTACCATGAGTCGCTGACAGTGTCAAAACTGACATAATTATATGCTAGCGTCTACGTAATTTACTTTCTATAGGTACATCTCGCTCGCACTTATATACGAGTACGAGCGAAATGCATAGAAAGTAAGTTACGAGTACGTTCTCGATAGTGTTTATGTCAGTGCGAAACGTACAAAGTTTCAAGATTACAAAAATGACCAGTGTGGCTAACTGCGGTAGCAGCATGGTTCCATTTTTATTGCCTGTCACTTTCGCACTTACATACTTGTTAGAACGTGACAGGCATGGTGACAGGCGATATAAATGCGACCGTGCTTAGCCCGCTAGTAATTAGTGTAATCTTGAAACTTAATAAGAACAGATTCTTATATGTAATTATCCGTAATGGGAATACCATGTAAGTACTAAGGTACTGAATGACCTGCCAGTATTTGTACCTATACCTATACATTTAATGAATTATTGAGAAAATAAACTGCAAATAATTAAAACTAGACCAGGCTCAAAATACGGAAATTTAAACTAGTTAAATATCTTTAGTTAAAACTGAAACATACCGCCACCAGTATTTACCGCTCCGATTACAGTAACTATATTTTTCTAACCCTATTTCAGCTACTCAAGCCATAATGACTCCTATAATTAGTATAAGTAATTATTAACACTAGTAAAAAGGTCGGATTTCTACTTTAATGACTCCATCTTACGACCTTATTAGAACTGTGTTGGGTTAAGATTGGTATTCCAAACGTTTGCTAAAAGCGCGCGAGTTGATCGTATCCCCTAGCCGCCCAGAGGTCAAAAAGGTATGCCTTTTCATTGTATTTTGAATCTAAATTTTGACAAAACAAAATTGCATTTGTCTTAGCAAGTTTAACTTTGTGGGCGGCTTAATAGTTGTTATCAAATATTTATTGGTAGTAAAAATGTGTAATATAAAAATTAGTGCTTTCATTTGACAGCTAATTTAGGTGGCACTGTACATATGCGGTAACTCTGGTTGTCAAAAGTTGGCAATTCACAATTCAGTTACCTACGATTTTTTTTTATAAATATTACACATCTTCACGCAAAATAGGCGCCAGTCGTCGAGTTGCGGAAAATCGCCCGAACTACAATACAATACAATACACATCTTCACAATCAATGTATTTTTAGGTGATACGGATGTCAAGGTCACGTTATCCCTACTAATAAATAAAAAACCGGCCAAGTGTGAGTCGGACTCGCGCACCGAGGGTTCCGTACTTTTTAGTATTTGTTGTTATAGCGGCAACAGAAATACATCATCTGTGAAAATTTCAACTTCTAGCTATCACGGTTCATGAGATACAGCCTGGTGACAGACAGACAGACGGACAGACGGACAAACAGCTAGACGGACAGACGGACGGACAGATGGACAGATGGACAGACGGACAGACGGACAGACGGACAGCGGAGTCTTAGTAATAGGGTCCCGTTTTTACCCTTTGGGTACGGAACCCTAAAAATGCGAAATTATAAAAGCTCTGTCCACTGTAAATAGTTGAAATTTGGTATTGAGATTGTTTGAGGCCCGAGGACGGACGTAGGATAGTTTTTATTAACCAACATCATCATTCCACGCAAACGAAGTCGCGGGCAGAGCTAGTAACCTTATAACTCGGTTGACTGCTTACCATTAGGCGGGACGCGTGCTTGTTTGCCACTGACGTGGTATAAAAAAACCGGTCAAGTGCGAGTCGGACTCGCCCACCGAGGGTTCCGTACTTTTTAGTATTTGTTGTTGATGTAGCGGCAACAGAAATACATCATCTGTGAAAATTTCAACTGTCTAGCTATCACGGTGCATGAGATACAGCCTGGTGACAGACAGACGGACAGACGGACAGACGGACAGACGGACAGACGGACAGACGGACAGACGGACAGACGGACAGACAGATAGACAGCGGAGTCTTAGTAATAGGGTCCCGTTTTTACCCTTTGGGTACGGAACACTAAAAACTGTGGACTCCATTCGCCTGCGCTCTTGCGTCTAATTGGAATACTTCGTCAGGGGTGTCAAACCTATCATTAGACTATTATTAGCGGGGCTGCGGCAAAAACGCGCAATTTGCCATACACTATTGTTGTTGATGGATGTATGGCCAAATTGTAAAATTGCACGGCTTTGGGGTTTCTGACCCCTTCATTTGGGCGGTTAATTTGAAAATTGTGCTAGCTTCTGTCTGTTTTGACCGAGCCAGCATCAATAGGAAAAGGGAAAAAGCTATTTTTTTTTCTACATTTTTATTGCATAATATTTCATTTTGTACGGTTTCATACTAAGTACAATAAAAAACATTTACAAGAAAATAGCAAAGGTGTTGGTTTATTATAAATTCTAATTCTAATACGAAATTCAAAAGAACTACAGTGGTAAATGAGGTTAAGCACCTTTATTTATTTAAAGTTTATTGCACAGTAAAAAATAAATACAAATGGCGGATTTAATGCCTTAAGGCATTCTCTACCAGTCAACCATAGGGCAAAACAGAAATTCTCAAATGTGGGACCTTTACAATAACCATATACAGCTGCAAAAGTGCATAACCATTTTTATCAATGGAAATCATATTCACGTAGGTATGCATTTTGCAGCTCGCTGTATTTTAAGAATAAAGATCAGATGGTAAAAGGGTAAAAAAGTAACTACCTAAATTATAACTAGAAAACTAACAAACGAGAGATCTCGATATTAAATTTACATTTCCTATTAATTCACTCCAAATAAGAAATATTTACTGATGAACAAGGGCATTTATTAAGACAGATTTTACAAATTGTTCATATGGTAAAACAAAAGCAAATATAACTCGTACATATAAAACTAAGAATAAGTATAGGGTCCTAGAAAACACTGTAAAAAGGCTCCAAACCGATGTTTATCACTCAATTGATCCACCTATCACCCCCTAATCCATATATCGGACATCATAAAAAGCTACTTTACTTGACACCAATTACCTCACAAGAACACCCGAAGTTCGCCCAAGATCACGGAAACTACACAGAATAGAACTTTTTACTGATGGGGTAAGAACTATGAAAGTCAAAAGGCAAGTGTCAAAGGATATCAGCTAAATGCACTATTTAGCCAACGAGGGGCATAGATCTTATTAGAAAACGCTGACGGGCCAAGCGAAGGGTGTGTGGATGCTTACACTGGTATTGCCAAGTTTGCACGGTCGAGGGCCCTTGTGAGTCTGATCGCGTGAAAATTTTGAAGATTTAAGTTCAAATTTACTTTGGAGAGAATGAAGTGAAATAAAAATGCAGTTAACTAAAAGGTTCTCTATACCTGTATTTTATTTTGGAAATAAGAAGGATAAATTTGAAACTGAACATAAGTTTTGTTATAAAGATAATGTAGAAACCAGTAAAAAGTAAACTGCTGGAGAGACGAAGCGCAGAAAGACCTTAGCGAACTCGGCGCCGTCGACTGGACTGAAACGGCTTTGGACAGAGTAGCAATGGCGGTCTTTGGTGTCGGCGGCCAAGATCCACTTCAGGTCGCTGCGCCACAGCAGTAAGTAAGTAAAAAGTAAACATTTAGGCTTAAGACTCATTATTTGATAGAGCTGAAAGTTCATATAATACATAATGTAAATTGTGTAACTATGCAATATTTATGGTGCCACACAAATAGTTGTAACTTGTCGTCTTTTGACGTTAACTGATTGTTTCCCCTATCTATAGGTATTCTTTTAAACGTTATCAGAGCGGCTTACACGTCGGTCAATAAGGCTATCACTGGGGATGTAAGTGTTTCTTCTGCCTTAGTGAGATTGCATCTTGTGTCAATACGGGGTTAAGGGTGTAAGGCGAGTGGGGTTGAAGAAGTTAGGTTTGCCAATGATAAACTAAGCTCGGATGACGATGCAATCCTAAAAAAAATTGGTTTATAGAGTTCAAAATTCGTAGCTTATTCGTTGATATTTGCTTTTTTAGATTTGTCATATACTTTTAACGCATATCAGTGAAAGAACATGGGTCAAAATCATAAAAATAATTAATGCAAATAAAAAAAATCATTTATCCATATTTAAATACATTTTATCGTATTTTTATAAATATTTATTTTTAGTTTTAAAGTGTGTCGACAGATGGCAGTGAATTTACTGGGGTTACAAAATTTACTATGACAGTACCGCTCTAGTATAAGTTACTCTATGCTAAGAGTATCGAAAATATTCAAATTTTGCTAGTTGGGTAATCTTTATTTTTACAAATCTAAGGAGCGTTTATCTTGGCAATATTTGTGGGCGGCTATAAGTAGGCTACATGGCTGTATGACAAGGAACACACATAAGGAACGCACAATCCACAGGAAGTTACGAACACGGCCGCACCCTCTACCCCGTGTGGGCGACATCCTGCCGTGGGCGCGATGCAATGATGGAGCCAAATTATAATCGCTTTGACATGTGACAGGTAACGCCATGGGGCGGGAACTTAAAAACCTCTTTAAAAGAGAACAAAACAAATTATTAAAAAACACATTAAGTGCAGTAGGTTCAGCAACAGATCAAAATATGGTTGCCAAAAATTTAATTAGCAGTCTTAAGGTCTTTCTCTAGTAACTTTATCGATTAAAAATCGGATTTCTTGACTTTCGCTCGATAGAAAAAAATCACGAACATAGGTCTAAAACGCACCGTAAAAATTTGTAACAATTTTTGTACAAAAGCTAAAAATATGAAAATTGCGTTTTAAAATGCGCAATCTAATTTTTGATCGAATTCATACAATAATAAGTAAGAAAAAACCTAGTTAAACCTTACGAGAAATTAAAATAAAATAAAAACCGGCCAAGTGCGAGTCGGACTCGCGCACCGAGGGTTCCGTACGTTTTAGTATTTGTTGTTATAGCGGCAACAGAAATACATCATCTGTGAAAATTTCAACTGTCTAGCTATCACGCTTAGTGAGATACAGCCTGGTGACAGACAGACGGACAGACGGACAGCGGAGTCTTAGTAATAGGGTCCCGTTTTTACCCTTTGGGTACGGAACCCTAAAAACATGATATCCGCGATCCCGGGCCCGCACAGCCATCTCGCTCACGCATACTGATAATTATGGGTGTGTGCTTAACCCTTAAATGCATAATGATGTATATATGCATCGTATATTTGATGGTCCGTGGCTCAATATGCAGCTATCCAAAATCACATTTATTACTTTTATACAGCATGACACATCTATTTCAATTTATTAAAAAGTTATACAAAAAATCATGCATTTAAGGGTTAAAAAGTTCTACGTTCGTTCTCTATTATTTTTTTAAGATATGTGCAAAATGTTTTACTTAATCTCTTTGTGTTTAATGATAATCGGAAGTACGGCATTTACTAATGAGGTCAATAAGGGCTTATTTACACATTGATTAGTGCTTACTTTATTGTGAGATATTTGCTACTTGCGTCTGTAACTCGCAATAACACTAACAAGTAAACAGGCCTCAATGTCAAGGCCCGGCTTTACACTTAGCCTGCATCCACACTTACCCGCATTGACCTTACCTCAATTAATATCAAAATATCTATGAATCAAGACCCCTGTCTCCCACTCATACTCGTATGGTATGGAAGAGCGGAGGAGGCAACATATTTGTGCGATCACAATAAAATGGCGTCGAGAACGGTCCGTCATACCGCACAGCGGAGTGCTGACAGAAATGGTATTTAGGGATGCCACGCGAAAAGTATCGATATCTATTAAGTATACATATACTAAGCTTGGTTATTTACATAAAATAACGGTCTTGTAAAACGAAATTCTAATTTAATTAGGATAGGTAGGTGTTTGGTTTTTCAGAAAACATTGAGGTTTAAGACATTGTGATAAGAGCATACTCGTATCAAAATAAAATCACAATAAAATTATCCGTCATACCGCACAGCGGAGTGCTGATAGAAATGGTATTTAGGGATGCCACATGAAAAGTGTCGATATCGAGTAAATCACTTATACTGAGCTTGCTTCTTAATGCAAAAAAAAGGTATTTTAAAGAGATCTAATAGTTAAAATGGGGTCAACTGATAGGTGTTTGTTTTTCCGAAAAATATTGAGGTTTAAGAAACTTCGATAAGTGCAGATCAAAATAAAATCATAATAAAATGGCGGTGGGTCGACTAGTCCATCATTCTGAACAGCAGACTTGACAGGATATGGTAGTTAGGGAAGCCACAGAAAATATATCGATATCGAGTACCTAGTTTAGAGCGAAATCCTCGTCAAATAAGGATCAAATAATTGTAGGGGACTTTATTCAGAAATAATTGAGGTTTTATGAAATATTGTTATGGATCGGTGAAAATAAAATCATTAGCCGTCATACCGCACAGCGGAGCGCTGACAGAGATGGTATTTAAGTACTTATGTCAAAGCAAAAGTATGGATATCGAGTATACCTACATTAACAAAACTTCCGTGAGACACAGACATATTAAATATATTAATAACGGGTCACACGTATTTTAAGTCGAAAAACGCTCGACATGTTTTACTCCGTACCGAGGAGTATCATCTGGAACTTGCCGTCAACGCAAGCTAACGAGTGCGGAGCGGAGTGAAACATGTTGAGCGTGTTTCGACTTAAAATACGTGAGTGACCCGCCGTTATTAATATATTTAATATACCTACATTTATCAAAGTTGGTAAGCAAAACCGATCAGAATGATTCTTAAGGGCGAATTGACCATCAAATGAGGAACAAGCGGTAGGAATTATTTTTTATAACTGAGTAACAAGTCGACAAGACTAAAACAATAATCGTAAATATGGAAAAAAGGTCATACTTTCATTCAATAATTCGTTTAAATTAATGCAGCGTATTAGCATCTGTGTGTAGGGCTTACCACGCAAATTATAGATTAAAACTATTAAAAGATAATTGTTTTCAAACAGATCGAAAACCGAAATCAATATATGTATATTTTCAGTTTTAATCTAATTTTAAGAAATTGTTTTTTTTGTTACTTGAATTGCACACCGAGGGATCATTTCAATTACATTGGTTCAGAGTATCTCTTACTTAAAATACATAAAATTATTAACAAATGACAAATCAAAATCTGCACAGCCTTACTCCTGGACAAAGCCTCCAAAAATAAAGCAACAAACATTTTCAATTACCAACACCAACACGAAAAACGCAATTCACCAATTATCGACACACCCAGCCCTAACAATTTATCGAGTGTCGGGCCAACAACGCAACACTAGGGGGTCTCACGCGTACTCGCCTTGTAGCTCGTAATTTAAAATGCCTGATTTACGAGCCAACAGTAGCATTAAATTTGTAATCATATATTGATTTACAGCCGCGATAAGCTTTCCGAGAACTATTGCCGTAGGTGTTTTGCAGTTGTCTAGTCTATTTAAAGTTTAGTTGTTTACCTATCTCTAACCTGCGATTGGTTGTGTAAAGTGCATGGTAGGGATATTAAGTGTCGACAATGTTAATTGTGTCAAAATTGTGATCTTTCGTGTTACTTAAGGCGGTTCCCTGAGCCAGAAGGCGAAAAATCTCCTTATATGATCATGTTTTTATAGGAGGCGTTGATATTCGTAGACGTGGAAAAAATATATGTAGTTCTTGACTATATTATCTTTAATATCATAGCTTCCGATACACGAATTATGACACTTCGCTCGATACAATTAATTCCCAAAGTAACCTCTAACTCGGACTTTTAATCCAACTTTACTCGGTTATTTATTATGTGATATTATAAACAAAAAAAGAAGAAAAAACAATCTTAACTTAAATAGTAATTTCATAGCTTTCGAATTTCGATATTGTAGGGTAACGTTTTTAAAATAAATAAAAATCGACAAAATTTGATCAAAATGGACACTTGGCGCGCATGCTCTTTCCCGTTCTTTCTTGCGAAATGTTACAGAGACAGCGGCAAACAGATGGAACGGCCTTAAATATAGGTACTATTTGAGAGATGAAAAAGTATCGAAAAACAAATGTATCCCATGGCCATAAGGGCGGCGCAATTGTCTTGCGCATAGCAAATAGGTGTAGATTTGGAAGACTGATTGGAAGCATTAGAGTTACTTACTTATTTAAAAAAATAGTAGTTAGGTTACATTATTTTAATTTCAATCTATTTGAAGATTTGTATGCAATTTAAAGCTACTGTTATGGAGGAAATGTCAACCCCACATTGTTATTGTTATACCTGTTTAAATGACTTTACATACAGCGACCAATAAATTTTATTTTATGAACTATTAAGTTTAAAAATTAAAGTTTATGAACTAGTTTTAAAGTTATCTAAAGTAAGTTATGAACTAGTAAAATTTAACTTGCTGCAGGCAACGCACGCAAACACACTTTACATTATGTGTACACGTCGCTTCACAGGTATTTTCTGTATGATTTCTTCCTATTTGTACAGGTCAATAATTCTCCACTCTGTTTATAACCACGATGTTGACGACCGCAATGTGACATACCGTGCAGTAAACTGTGATCGATTCTATTTTATAGTTCATGCCGTTGTCTGAGTTCTGACTTGAATGGAGTGATGGCTAATGTTGTTTAATCTGCGCGTTTTGTTCCTGTTTTGTATATACACGTTACAGCACGATACATCTAAAACACCGGCCAAGTGCGGGTTGGACTCGCGCACCGAGGGTTGCGTACTTTTTAGTATTTGTTGTTATAGCAGCGGCAACAGAAATACATCGTCTGTGAACATTTCAATTGTCTAGCTATCACGGTTCATGAGATACAGCCTGGTGACAGACAGACAGACGGACAGCGGAGTCTTAGTAATAGGGTCCCGTTTTTACCCTTTGGGTACTGAACCCTAAAAAGAGCTAAGACGCAATATAAAGTAAAATATTTTGTCTTAGCTTTTTTTATCTTTCAAGTAGATATACTTTCAATAAAATTTGTAAAAAAAAGAATAAATCATGACGAAAAATTTGATCATGATATCTTTGTAGCCATGCATGTTAATTTACTAATACTGAAACTAAATAAGTATGTGTTGTAAGAAAATAACTTTTGAAATTATTATTGCGAACAGTAATCTGGTTATATGTTCTAAGCTTTGAATTACGTTATATAGATTCTGCGAAAATATATCATTTATTTCCTGTAACTATCTAAATCATCATGACTAGTTATGATCAGTTATGTTACCCACGGGAATGAAAAAAACCTTTTTCTGTTTGAGTTTACAGTTGGCAATAATAGATATGTATGAATAAATACACCTCTTTTCACACAAATAGAGAAATATTTCCCCCATTGTTTCCCACTGCAAAACCACGTTAAAGAGTTCACAAAACTTGACAATTAACATTTCCCCACAAACCAATTATCTATAACAATGCCGTTCGTAAGTATCTGAAAATCAAAATAAGCATATAAAATCCTTTGTATGTTATTGTCTCTACTAAAAAGAACAATGATCTAGGTATCTGAAAAGTTTCCAAACCTTTAAAAATCGTACTGCAAATAAAAACTATGTATATTTATCTATATGTATGTTTCGAATTACACTATTACTGATAAAATGAATCATTAAATTCTATTACATTACTACATTTAAACAACAAACGATATAATAAACTCAAATAGGTACCTGGGAACGTTAAAGAGTTTACGAAACTTAATCATGACAATTAACACTTCCCCACATACCAATGCCCTACAACAATACGGTTCGGAAGTATCCGTCATCCTGACGCGGAGAGACTATGATTTGCGTAACGCTCCGCTTGCCCCCAACAAATGATTGATGCCTAATCTCTCCCGTTTTTTAATTAAATTCCACTGCGTTATCGAATGTGGGTTTAATTATGTGTTAAATTGACACTTGTTCCGGTTTTTGTGGAGGTGAAAGGTAACAATACCGAAAAAAGAATTAAGTGCTCTTAGTGCACATATCTACTACCCTATAAAAGTATAGGTGGAAGAGATTTAACGCTGAAAGTGGAGATAGGCAGGCCCAGGGCACATTGCCAGGATGGAATCTAATCACAGTTTTGAATGATTCACGGTTAGTTTCACTAGACTTATATTGACCGGGATATAGACCGTGATTACCTTTTCCTGCGTCGAAATATCGGGAGATCTAAAACAATACAAAAGGTAATCACGGTCTATATCCCGGTCAATATAAGTCTAGTGGATTCTAATCACTATGCAAGATGAACTCTTGAGTGACATTTGTCAACAAGTTGGCAAAATGTGGATGCAGATGGCAATTCTCCTTCGTGTCGCAGTTCCCTTAAACAGTGGATGCTCAGAAAGCAGCGGTTCTGATAGCCCTGACCGTCGCGTCCTTCAGGTCAGATTCCGAGCAGGACGCGGGGCATGCCAACAGGTGCGCTATGGTTTGCGGTGCTGTCTTGCAAGCGCATTGAGTGGAGTGGTCGCGTAGCAGATGGTAATGGATTGACAGACCTGGAGAAATGAAACGGAGGCTCGAAGACCGGTGGTTTAATGCCTGCTATAGACGGATAGATGGATACAACGGCGGAGGTCGTCGTTTCAAACCCCGGCTCATACCAATAAGTTTCTAAAAATATACAGGCCGTTGTTAGCAGCCAATTTTTGACGACCGATCTGGCCTAGCGGGTGACCTTGCCTGTGAAGCCGATGGTCCTCGAATCCCGGTAAGGGCATTTATTTGTGTGATGAGCACAGATATTTGTTCCTGAGTCATGGGTGTTTTTTATGTATTTAAGTATTTATATATTATATATATTGTTGTCTGAGTACCCATAACACAAGTCTCCTTGGGCTTACCGTGGGACTTAGTAAATAATAAATAAAAAATAACTGATATTTTATAACATTTAAAACTTTCGCGGTTTGAACACATATTAAATCACATTTAGAAACGGGTCTATCGCGAATTTATTTTGTTACCTTTATTTACCGACGTTTCGACACAGGTTTCACTGGTCGTGGTCGCGGCTAACTGACGGCCCAGCAAAATGTCAAAGCAGAGATTTGTGACTACCCCACGAAAAGAAACTGATATTTTAACTAATTCCTCGTCGGTTTAGCTGACATCGGTGATCTTCGAAACAAACTTTTAGTAAATTCATATTTAAACGTACACCGCAGGACAATAAAACAGCCGATAGCTTATAAAGAAATGCGGTGCGTTTGTCATTAAACGGCACGTGGCGAGGCATACATAATGTTTTATAGTCGGGTTACGACTTCACGCCTCTTCTGCACTGATAATACTTTCATTCGTTCTGAGAAGGCTTTGGTTTGGCCGAATGGTTACGGTGCGTTGCGTAAGGTCTTGCGGCTTATGGGTTTCTAACAAACGAACGTGTACGTACTTTTTCGTATGAAACCCAATATTTTCTGGAAGGTTAACAATCAGGCATTCCACCCTAAATATAATAACCAATTGAAGTGAAATAAAACTATGAAAACGGATTATATCGCGTATATTGAATTTATAATACATCCCGGCGTTTCGAACCCTTTGACGGGGTGACGGGTTTTTATCGCGTATATATATATATATATATATTTTACTTGAAAATAATTGTATTATATAACTAGCCTTATGAACCGATTTTCCATGGACAACCAGCCTTAAAGTTTATATTCTGTGATGGTTCATTATTTTTAGTATGTGGGTATTTTTGCACTTTGTAGTTTTTCCTCAGTCACCCGTTGACCACGAACGCTGTAAAGGGTTCGAAGCGTCGGGATGTATTATAAATTCAATATACGCGATATAATCCGTTTTCATAGTTTTATTTCATGAGTAACTATTAACTAACCGAAGACAATATTATAACCAATTGAAGGTTACCCCATTTTTCAAACTCAGTTCAGTAGTTTCTACGCTAAGATGGAACTCACGACATGTCGTCGGAAGACTATCATATAAGTATTGCTATTTTTTTGTACTATCATGTTTTGGCAATAAAGTGATTTGATTATTAATTTGAAATAATACCTATTTCTAAATTGGACGTAGTTACGCGAAAACGTTCCAACCCACAGCGACCCCATTTTGAGATAAACGCAATTTTGTGTTTTAGCGGTACACTTTTTCCCTGTAATTATTTCAGGCAAATACTATTGGTTTTACTGTGGAATGCCAAACTGGTTATTGGATGATATGCATATTTGTTGTAAATACATAATACAAGGGGCATATAAATAGGTAAAACGAGTTTGAAACGTTTTTGCTAAATTTAATTTTGTATGAACCTTGTTAAATAGCAATTATGCATAAACGTTCCAAAACGAATATTATATTATTATTATTATTATTTATTGTATTATTTTATAAATATATATCTAAAATAAATTTAATATGTAAAATAATAAATAACAATGAGGAACATACAAAAAGAACAAAAAAAATTGAAAATGTATTACAAAAAAAATAGGATGTGATCTTTTGAGCTTAGAACCTATGCCAAAAATTAGCTGATATGGTTCCAAAAGTTATCAAAAACTTATATTAAACATTCAATCATCATCGTATTCTATGATCTCGAAGTCCGGAACTCCACCAAACCCATCAACATCATCAGTAGCTTCTTCAGAACTTTGAAGCGTTCTATAAAATTGAAGGCAATCCTCAGGTATGTAGTGGTACATGGATTGTAAGTCCACTAATTTCGCTGGAGCAATCGGTTTGCCATTAGGCCACAATAAACAAAAATCAGATTCTTTTATGTATTGCAGTTCTCGCTTTATTCTTTTATCAATTTTCAACTCATTGGTCGACAACGAAGGTGTCGCAAAAGGCACGGTTGGCTGTGCATAGAGGGGTGCTGATGCCTACACTTATGTATGTTAGCGAAAGTTGGGTATGGCAGAAGAGGCATCAGAGCCAAGTGAATGCAGTGGAAATGAGAGCGTTGAAAAGTGTGTGTGGTGTGAGATTACAAGATAGAATTAGGAACAGTGTGATAAGGGAAAAGTGTGGACTGAGCGAAGATGTAGTGACAAAAATTGAGAAAGGTATGTTGAGATGGTTTGGACACGTGGAAAGAATGAGTGAAAGAAGGCTAACAAATAGAGTGTATAAGGGAGAGGTAGAAACGGGAGTTGGAAGGGGCAGACCTCAGCGGACTTTTTCTGATCAGATCGGGGAAATCCTGAAGAAAGGCCAGGTCAAGAGCACCCTAAACCGGCGAGCGTGTATGAGGAATGTTATGAAAGTGAAGGAAGCGAAAGAGGTATGTCAGGATCGTAGCAAGTGGAAATCCGTGCTCTCTGCCTACCCCTCCGGGAAATAGGCGTGATTATATGTATGTATGTATATATGTATGTATGTATTTATGTACGAAATCGTCTTCCATCGTAGACCGCATAAAAATAGAAAACATTGGTTAAATATATAAATATATCAGCTCACAACCTAATAATAATCTTAACTTAAAAATTCATACTTGTAATAATTCTAACCTACCTTCATGTAACTGTATGGGAATTGATAAAGTAAACTCCATGAAATATCTAGGTGTAATGCTGGACCAGCGTATGTCGTGGTATACTCATACTGAATATGTAAATATGAGAATACGAAAACTGATATGGCTATTCAAAAAGTTAAGACACATTACAACAAAAAATCTATTAAATCAGTTATATATAACTTTAGCTCAATCAGTAATGTCTTACTGCATATCAGTGTGGGGTGGCTCAGCAAAAACCAAGTTTCTGGAAGTTGAAAGGGGGCAACGTTGTTTACTAAAGGTTATGTACTCTAAGCCATACAGATTCCCAACGAAAGACCTCTACCACCTAAGTGACTTACTAACAATGAGGAAGCTGTATGTACTGAGTCTAACAACGAGACTACATAAAACGTTACCATTTAACCCACAGCTGCTAAATCGTAGAAGAAAACATAATGTTGCCCCCATATCAACTACAAAATCTGTATTTGCTAAGAGACAATTTGGAGCGCAATCTGCATATGTGTACAATAAAATAAACAAAATACTAAATATATACAATTTACAACTATATAAATGTAAAAAAATATTAACCGAGTGGCTTAAAATACTTAACTACGAGGAGACAGAGGCTCTGATATATTAAATCAAGTTGATATTAACTCAAACTCTAAAGTACCTACTTATCAGTTTTAATATAATAAGTAAGAAAATATGACATTTTACATTTTACAGTACCTATTGTATAAGAAAATACCTATTGTGTAAGAAAAGTACGATACATATGTAGTTCTATGCTTTACAGTACCTATATATAAGAAGTGCCGATTAGTACATCACCTCACCACCTGCACTCACACGATCTCATACACCTACACACACACACATACACACTCACTCACACACACACACACACACACACACACACACACACACACACACACACACACACACATATATATATATATATACACATTTAATGTAGATAAAATTGTATTAGCTTAAGTTTTCTTTCTGCTTTTGTTAAACTAAAAATTACTTGTTGCTACGGAGGAGCGGGACTTCCTGATACAGGTATAATATACTTAAAAGGAAGTCCCAACCTACTACCTTGTAATGTAACATTTTATTAATGAAATAAAATATTTTCATTTTCATTTTCATTTTTTTCATTGGTCAATGCCGCAGGCGGAGATTTTGGACGGGGTGTTCTTTTTATAACTTCAGTATAATTTTTTCTTTTTATATTTAGCTTTAATTTAGTTTTAATATAGTTTTATTTAACATTAATTTAATTTTTAAGTATATATAGCTATATTTATTCATTAATAGATTATATTTTGAGAATCTGTAATATATTTTATTCTTAATTTTTAATTTAAATTTTTATGTTTCACAGCTTTTCTGAGCCATGTTGATTGATGAATAAATCATACTCATACAAAAAAGAAAACATTTTATCTTTATCCAACTTAATTTCTTTTGTATGTAGCCAACTAACTTTAGATGAGTCTGTAAACTTCTTCCTATTGATAATCTTTTTTTCCAGTTTAGTTGAACTAAAAAAATCAGTCTTTGTCATTTTGTAAACTTGAAGAGGTTTAACTTTTTTACAGGTTTTAATAATATTGATGTTATGAAGAAGCTACTGATGATGTTGATGGGTTTGGTGGAGTTCCGGACTTCGAGATCATAGAATACGATGATGATTGAATGTTTAATATAAGTTTTTGATAACTTTTGGAACCATATCAGCTAATTTATGGCATAGGTTCTAAGCTCAAAAGATCACGTCCTATTTTTTTTGTAATACATTTTCAATTTTTTTTTGTTTTAGTATGTTCCTCATTGTTATTTATTATTTTACATATTAAATTTATTTTAGATATATCTATAAAATAATACACCTAAATTCGTTTTGGAACGTTTATGCATAATTGCTATTTAACAAGGTTCATACAAAATTAAATTTAGCAAAAACGTTTCAAACTCGTTTTACCTATTTATATGCCCCTTGTATTATGTATTTACAAAAAATATGCATATCATTCAATAACCAGTTTGGCATTCCAAAGTAAAACCAATAGTATTTGCCTGAATTAATTACAGGGAAAAAGTGTACCACGAAAACACAAAATTGCGTTTATCTCAAAATGGGGTCGCTGTGGGTTGGAACGTTTTCGCGTAACTACGTCCAATTTAACAAAAGAAGACAACACGGCAGCACGTCTTACTTTGTCGGCATTTGTTTTCACACTACGATGACAAGTAGGTCCGCGGCGGCGTTTCGTTTTACATGTGCGTTTCGTTGGTGCTGTCATTTTATGGGAGCAAAGAGTAATAATGTTGCCACCTTTATTGTAAATAGTCCATTGATTCTTTTGACTAAATACATGAACTTAAATATACAATAGTTATTTATTTTGGTAAAAAATATTTTTTTCTCTCGAACATATTTAATAGCAAAAATGGGTCAAGTATATGTGGATCATTTATAGCAAAATATTAGAAAATAATATATTATAATAAAACGTTCCAATTTATTTAGAACAGTCTTCGCAGCTTAAAAAAACAGTATGGATTAATCTAGAAGGTTTCAAATTACATGGAACATTTTTGCAGGAATAAAAAATGTATAAAGATTTTGCAAAAACGTTCCAACCCACATGGATCATTTAAGAAACAATTAAATGTGCGTTTTATGAATTTAGTATAATGTTCCAAGACAAGTGGAACATTATAACGATATGTTATTCTATTAAGAGTTTTTAACAATATGTTTCAGTATGCATGTAATGTTTTTACTTTATTTTGAGTACACGTCCTTGGCATAATGGTGGGTTGGAACATTTGGGTCAAACTTTATTGATGAAACTAACCTAAAAATACTAGCATCTTTGTGTGCACATGATGTAATATGTCAAAAATAGTACCCTGGTTATGGTAACTCATTTTCGAGTGACTTGTGGGTTGGAACGTTTTCGCGTAACTACGTCCAATTTTGAAATGGAAGTGTGGCTTCCTAATCCCTACGTATATAGTTAATGAGCAAGCCGGAGCTAATTTGGCCAACTGTTTGGCTAATTTATTATTAAAAATTAATTTTTAATAAGCAGAAACGTCTGCGATCGATGCTATTAAGCTTAGAATAAATTTAAAAGTGGAAAAATTACTGCCTCGGGTGAGACTTGAACTCACGGCCTCTGGATCGATACTCCAGCGCTCTGCCAACTGAGCCACCAAGACCTCATCCATAGTCAGCAAATCTTCCCACTATATGGGTCTAGGGGACCCTAGCGACATCTACCGTAAGAGTGTTACACTTAAACGGCCACTGGAGTTCCAAGTCATATTGGAAATTCACCAGTTACGATGTGCTACCCATTCTAAATTAATTTTTAATAAGCAGAAACGTCTGCGATCGATGCTATTAAGCTTAGAATAAATTTAAAAGTGGAAAAATTACTGCCTCGGGTGAGACTTGAACTCACGGCCTCTGGATCGATACTCCAGAGCTCTGCCAACTGAGCCACCAAGACCTCATCCATAGTCAGCAAATCTTCCCACTATATGGGTCTAGGGGACCCTAGCGACATCTACCGTAAGAGTGTTACACTTAAACGGCCACTGGAGTTCCAAGTCATATTGGAAATTCACCAGTTACGATGTGCTACCCATTCTAAATTAATTTTTAATAAGCAGAAACGTCTGCGATCGATGCTATTAAGCTTAGAATAAATTTAAAAGTGGAAAAATTACTGCCTCGGGTGAGACTTGAACTCACGGCCTCTGGATCGATACTCCAGAGCTCTGCCAACTGAGCCACCAAGACCTCATCCATAGTCAGCAAATCTTCCCACTATATGGGTCTAGGGGACCCTAGCGACATCTACCGTAAGAGTGTTACACTTAAACGGCCACCGGAGTTCCAAGTCATATTGGAAATTCACCAGTTACGATGTGCTACCCATTCTAAATTAGTTTTTAATAAGCAGAAACGTCTGCGATCGATGCTATTAAGCTTAGAATAAATTTAAAAGTGGAAAAATTACTGCCTCGGGTGAGACTTGAACTCACGGCCTCTGGATCGATACTCCAGCGCTCTGCCAACTGAGCCACCAAGACCTCATCCATAGTCAGCAAATCTTCCCACTATATGGGTCTAGGGGACCCTAGCGACATCTACCGTAAGAGTGTTACACTTAAACGGCCACCGGAGTTCCAAGTCATATTGGAAATTCACCAGTTACGATGTGCTACCCATTCTAAATTAATTTTTAATAAGCAGAAACGTCTGCGATCGATGCTATTAAGCTTAGAATAAATTTAAAAGTGGAAAAATTACTGCCTCGGGTGAGACTTGAACTCACGGCCTCTGGATCGATACTCCAGCGCTCTGCCAACTGAGCCACCAAGACCTCATCCATAGTCAGCAAATCTTCCCACTATATGGGTCTAGGGGACCCTAGCGACATCTACCGTAAGAGTGTTACACTTAAACGGCCACCGGAGTTCCAAGTCATATTGGAAATTCACCAGTTACGATGTGCTACCCATTCTAAATTAATTTTTAATAAGCAGAAACGTCTGCGATCGATGCTATTAAGCTTAGAATAAATTTAAAAGTGGAAAAATTACTGCCTCGGGTGAGACTTGAACTCACGGCCTCTGGATCGATACTCCAGCGCTCTGCCAACTGAGCCACCAAGACCTCATCCATAGTCAGCAAATCTTCCCACTATATGGGTCTAGGGGACCCTAGCGACATCTACCGTAAGAGTGTTACACTTAAACGGCCACCGGAGTTCCAAGTCATATTGGAAATTCACCAGTTACGATGTGCTACCCATTCTAAATTAATTTTTAATAAGCAGAAACGTCTGCGATCGATGCTATTAAGCTTAGAATAAATTTAAAAGTGGAAAAATTACTGCCTCGGGTGAGACTTGAACTCACGGCCTCTGGATCGATACTCCAGCGCTCTGCCAACTTCCACTTTTAAATTTATTCTAAGCTTAATAGCATCGATCGCAGACGTTTCTGCTTATTAAAAATTAATTTAGAATGGGTAGCACATCGTAACTGGTGAATTTCCAATATGACTTGGAACTCCGGTGGCCGTTTAAGTGTAACACTCTTACGGTAGATGTCGCTAGGGTCCCCTAGACCCATATAGTGGGAAGATTTGCTGACTATGGATGAGGTCTTGGTGGCTCAGTTGGCAGAGCGCTGGAGTATCGATCCAGAGGCCGTGAGTTCAAGTCTCACCCGAGGCAGTAATTTTTCCACTTTTAAATTTATTCTAAGCTTAATAGCATCGATCGCAGACGTTTCTGCTTATTAAAAATTAATTTAGAATGGGTAGCACATCGTAACTGGTGAATTTCCAATATGACTTGGAACTCCGGTGGCCGTTTAAGTGTAACACTCTTACGGTAGATGTCGCTAGGGTCCCCTAGACCCATATAGTGGGAAGATTTGCTGACTATGGATGAGGTCTTGGTGGCTCAGTTGGCAGAGCGCTGGAGTATCGATCCAGAGGCCGTGAGTTCAAGTCTCACCCGAGGCAGTAATTTTTCCACTTTTAAATTTATTCTAAGCTTAATAGCATCGATCGCAGACGTTTCTGCTTATTAAAAATTAATTTAGAATGGGTAGCACATCGTAACTGGTGAATTTCCAATATGACTTGGAACTCCGGTGGCCGTTTAAGTGTAACACTCTTACGGTAGACCTCGCTAGGGTCCCCTAGACCCATATAGTGGGAAGATTTGCTGACTATGGATGAGGTCTTGGTGGCTCAGTTGGCAGAGCGCTGGAGTATCGATCCAGAGGCCGTGAGTTCAAGTCTCACCCGAGGCAGTAATTTTTTCACTTTTAAATTTATTCTAAGCTTAATAGCATCGATCGCAGACGTTTCTGCTTATTAAAAATTAATTTAGAATGGGTAGCACATCGTAACTGGTGAATTTCCAATATGACTTGGAACTCCGGTGGCCGTTTAAGTGTAACACTCTTACGGTAGATGTCTCTAGGGTCCCCTAGACCCATATAGTGGGAAGATTTGCTGACTATGGATGAGGTCTTGGTGGCTCAGTTGGCAGAGCGCTGGAGTATCGATCCAGAGGCCGTGAGTTCAAGTCTCACCCGAGGCAGTAATTTTTCCACTTTTAAATTTATTCTAAGCTTAATTTATTATTATGTAAAATAGTGATAGGTTGTTGAAAATTAGGTAAGCCGGTAGAAGTCGACTTGTATAAACTTACTGCCACTGATGAACACATACATACACTGCTAAAATCAACCCTTCCTACTACTTTTTTTTTTTTTAATAACCTGTAGTATCCCACTGCTGGGCAAAGGTCTCTCCCTTAGATTTCCATGACTCCCGTTGTTGAGCTGTTTCCGGCCAGTTATTAGTGAAGGTGTCTAAGTCGTCCCGCCATCTCCGCCTGGGCCTGCCACGTCCGCGCTTCTTTTGCGGCATCCACTTGGTGGCTATACTAGCCCACCTATCTGGATGCATGCGGCAGACGTGACCTGCCCAGTCCCACTTCAGCCTAGCGGTCTTCTCCCCTACGTCAGCTATGCCTGTTCTGGAGCGCAGTGTAGTGTAGTAACTTCCTACTACTACTAAACTAAATCTTAATAGTTTAGATGTAGGCTCTTTTCAAAGCATTTTTGCGGCACCAATCTCAGAAGAGGCAAAGGAGATATATTTACTTGTGTATAATTATATTAGTCAGTATACTGTCAGGCCGTAGATGAGAGTAATTTAGATTAAGGCACGATGGGACTGGCGTAATCTTAAGATTAAAAGTCCCTGAATAAATAAATGGCCGAGCCGCGCGGGCGCACCAACTTGCTCGGTCTGGCGCCGTTGACGCGCGCTGTGCGGACCCTCAACATAACAGCGGAAAATATTGACATATTCTCATGTTCTCTGAATGAATTCACAAAATCAGCATTGTATATAAATTATGTTATAGACGTGATGCCATACTCTAGATATTTGTTATTAATAGTTACACTATTGTCTTAGGTTTACCTGTAAAAATAGTTGTAAGTGTGGAAAAAAAAAAAAAAAAAAAAAAAAAAAAAAATGAATTTAAAAAAAACCCTATTCATCAACACTGTGAATTTCATTAAACTTTAAGTTATAAAGTCAATTTAGACATATAATAGAGCATATCGAACTGAACGGCATTGTTTGCGTAATCACCAAGCTGACACGCTCGGTTGTCCACAAATTCCAGTAATTACCCACATCAGGTGAAAAAAGGAAGTCCTGGTTAAGGTATTGTTGGTAAATGTGATAATTTGGTAAATTAAGGGCATTTTTTATTCAATATATGTAATATCCGTTTTAGAAATTGGTGCTTAATTATGATCCGCGATGGTGAAACGTGAAACTGTCTCTTCTCGAAATCCGTCATATAAATGAGTTTGGTTTTCTTTCAAATTGGAAGGGACAATGGTGTCTAATAATTTATTTAATATTAGTTTAAAAGTAAACCTCCTATAGTAAATAACCTATCGATCTTTTTGAAATTTTGGAATTGCAAAGAAATAATCGCAAATATATAATGAATTTTCTTGATTTTTTCCGACTGCCTACTTTGACAATACTCATGCATCTGCAACGTTAATAAACATCTAAGAAAGTCTTCTTAAGTCAGTCAGTCAGTTTTCTAAAGTAAATAATACTAAAAGTGCTTAGTTTAGTAAATACGATTTCCGAAATAACTACCCGTTTTCAATGGCCTTAGGCACAGATTATGTTCTCCTTAGGTACAACACTCCATAGCATGAATTAATATTTTTCACCTCAGCAGTTTTTTCAATTTAGTGAAGGCCATGAACTGCCACTTCATACTTTGATTACAATTTTCTTGTTTTTTTTTTGTTTTTCTGAATTATTCTGTGTAATTCGAAATACATTTTAACCTTTAATATGTTCTCACTACTAAGGTGAAAAATTATGTGTGCAACACGAGAGCAATGTTATTTTACATCTCGTGTTTTTGAGTCCCTCGCTACGCTCAAAATTCTAAATTAGAATCACGAGCGAAGCGATTATAGAATCTTTCGCTTTCTCGGGACTCAAAATAATCACACGCAAGAAAAAACAACTTTCCTCTCTTGTTGCACAAAGCACAAATAACTATTCCCCGTCACCACCATGATAAATCGACATCAAACACGAAATTACCGAAATTGCTCGTACAAACTTAATTTGGACATAAATCCAAGACGGCAACTGCAGCGCATCGGGAGCACCAATTATTCATAACGTTGTGCAGTTATCTTGGAAGATTGGGAGCGCATTTTTCTTTTATAAGTGAATGATGATAATAAGGGTATCAGCGAAAATACTGACAAAATGAACTTGGACACATTGAATATGTACAGCTACACTAAGTTATAACCCACTATCCGAAATACGTAGAGTAGATATAAACCCCCCCTTTTAATAAATGATAATAATAAAAGTTCTTTATTTAGATAACGAAGATCCACATTTTGTTAGTTACATATTTTATGTTTTACTTATAACTAAGGTTAGTACGTTTATAATAAAATGAAAATTAATTAAAATTAAATTGAAAATTAAATTAGATTACATTATATTGTCCAAAATATCTACCTACAAATATTTTTTGGTACTTACGTAAAATTGTTGTTTTTTTTGTTTTGTTTTTGGTTAATTTCTATGATCAGACTACAAAAAAAATTAACTAGGTACTATAATATACACCTGTGTGCTATGTATTGGTTACTCTATTTTTGAATTCAAAACTCCATGAAGAAACTAAGCGAAAGTATTGTTGTAAAGCCTCTCCGTCAAGTCATAAAAAGTTTCTTTTTCACACTAAAGATCACTTACACAGTGAACGGAACATTATTTTACAGTACATATGGTGCTACTTTCTCGCACTAGTGCGTAAAAGAGCACTTTTCGTGCATATGTCGAAAGTTTAAAGGGCCATATGTACTGTAAAACGTTGTACGATACGCGTGCGAATAGGTAATTCGCAACTCGTGTCGATTTAAAACACTCCCTGCGGTCGTGTTTTAATTTATCGCCACTTGTTTCGACTTTCCTCTTTTCCGCACTTGTATCGTAAATAACTATTTTATGCCACCAGCGCTCAGATGTTAAGTTATGTTTTTGTTATCCTCTTCAGAGCGCACGTCCTGCTCATATTTGGAAAGGAATTACATGAAAAATTTGCACATGGCTTTTTTTTTTATGAAATAGGAGGCAAACGAGCAGACGGATCACCTGATGGTAAGCGATTACCGCCGCCCATGGACACCCGCAACACCAGAGGGGTTGTAAGTGCGTTGCCGGCATTTAAGATGGGAATACGCTCTTTTCTTGAAGGTTTGAAGGCTTGTTGTGAATCATCTACAGAAAGCACTAAAATTTATAATTTCAATGTTCGCGTTGGTTCTTACAGCCTAACATTTTACAAATATCAAGCTAGTACTTTGCGACGTGTTGGTGCCCGATAACAACACGTGTTGCATTTGAAAACGGTACGATGACCAATACGGGTTCTAACCTTTAAGAAAAGAGCGTACTTACTCCCATCCTAAAGGCCGGCAAAGCACTTAAAACCCCTCTGGTGTTACAAATGTCCATGGGCGACGGTGATCGCTTACCACTAGGTGATTCGTCTGCTCGTTAGCCTCCTATATCATAAAAAACAACTGGAAGAGATCCCTTAAAGGGATAAGTTCGCCTTTGTACATCTTGTTATTTGTACCATGTAATTTTGAATGTGTATTTTCAAAGATAGATATAACTCCGTAATAGATGGATACAGTCTAAAGAAAAAACGTGCCTCGAAAATCACGAAAATTTGATTCTCGATCAGATGGCGCCACTAGTTTTGGCCTACACTCGTATAGAGGGCGTTGACTATTTCGTTTGTTATTTATAATTTTAACGCATACCAGTGAAAGAACATGGGTCAAAATCATATAAAAATAATTAATGCAAATAAAAAAATCAATTATCCATATTTAAATACATTTTATCGTATTTTTATAAATATTCATTTTTAGTTTTAAAGTGTGTCGACAGATGGCAGTGAATTTACTGGGGTTACAAAATTTACTATGACAGTACCGCTCTAGTATAAGTTACTCTATGGTATTTTTGTACAATAAAGAGTTTACTACTACTACTACTCAAACATATTGCGGAGTCTATGCGAGGTACCCATACTAAAGTGGGAGTAAATTTGCGAGCCTAAATCTCACCCGGCCCGCGGCGGCGATTTGTCCACGTCGGCCATTTTATTTTCTCCTTCCCACAAATCCATCAACACATTGACATTTCCCCAAAAATCGACATTTTCATAATATCGGGCTACTGTGATTGCAGAAAGGTTAAATGATTGTGATTAATGATTGCAATTTGGACGTCAAACGAGGGTTAAGTTACGGTTATTCTTAAACCGTTGGCCGATTTTTTCGGTTTAATCCGGTTTTCTTCCGTGAGTATTTTATATTCATGATTTATGATATTTATGATAATAGTTTGATAAAGACATGAATTTGAATTTACTTCACAACTTATTAGTTGTGAAGTAAATTTGGGAGTGCAGTAAATTTCTTTTGGACTCGTAGTTAGCAAGGAAGATTATAGTTTCGAGCATGTTTGTCCGTCCATTCTCTGAGACCTTTATTATAAGATGTATTTGAGTTCGGCATTTATATCACCTATGAATTATGATATCTAAGACAATGATGACGTATATTTTTTGAAAAAAAAAAAAACATTTTCCTATATTTAAACCCCATGATAATATGTGGTGAGTTGAATAGTTTCGTGGTAATTATATTAAGTAAAGTTGTACATGATATGTATAAAACTGGACCTCCCTTATTTAATTGCTCCCTAATCTAAAACCAACTAATTCTTAAATCGTAAAATTCACGTAACTACATTAACCGCGACCTACAATCCAGCAGATGTCTTTGTAAGTACTAAGTTGACTTGAAGAAGTGGTATTTTACGAGGATTTAAGGAACGGCAGGCTTACACCGGACTAGAGAGATATTGTCTGGTCTTACTTTAGAGACATTGTAAGTTTTCTTGGCAGAAGTAGAAAATGTACGAACTGTACAACTACAAAGTAAGTAACGTAAAGTAGATTTAAATACCTAGTTGGATACTGCAGATACAGTCTCTATTAGAAACATCAAACATAATTTATTTAAAGTTAAAAAAATACTTAAAATACCTACTTAGGTATGTATAGTTCCTGCTAAAATTAAGAATTTGGTAAGTACAATATTATGAAATAGAATTATACTACTTATAAAAAACTGTCTAGGAGAGGAGTACACAAGAAGGAGGACAACAATATTACAAAGCAAAAATTTTAAGAACATTAAAACATTGAAAATGTCAACGTATTAAAAGGTATATTTTTATGACGTAGGAGGCCAACTAGAAGACGAATCGCCTAACGGCAAGCGATTGCCATCGCCCATGGACACCCGCAATACCAGAGGTGTTGTAACAAGTGCTTCTGGGCTTTAAGCCCTTGAATGCCGAAACGCGGATCCGCGTACGAAAAAACTATGTATTAGTTAGAAAAAAAAACCCGGAACACGCGACTTTATCATGGGAGTACGCTCTTTTCTTGAAGGTCGTATCGGTCTGGAAATACCGCAGGCACAGGTATTTTCAATTTTAGCTTCAATTAAAGAAATCGAAAATTAAAAGTAATCGAAAATCTGATCAAATGGTCAAAGCATCGTATTTTCTACCTCATTACCGGTTCACACGCATACAATACCATAACTTATAAGTCCAACCATCTCCAATTTACACAAAACTGACAGCGTTTATATTTGCCCTGGGCCGGACACACGCTGCGCTTTAATTTGTTCAGTTCCTCAAGATGGATGGTTTTTTACCTGGTTTAATTCCGAGTTTCGCTAAGTCATTAGTCAGTAACAATACTTCACGGGTATTGTTTGACAGGTTTGAGATGATTTCGGTTTTTTGAATTGATTTGGAGGTGACAATGTTTTGTTTATTGATGTTTATTGCTGTGTTATGAATTTATAATCAAAATAGTCAAACGTGTCGTTCCGAAGAAGCCAAAATATAAATAGGATTGAACACTAGAATATCTTCGTACTTAAACATCTGAATCTCCATCCATCATCCATCCATCAAGGACACAAGAACTACCTAAAATCTAATATTTTATAAAATTTGAATAAGAACTTAATTGGATATGAGAAGTAAAAATTGTATGGATTATTTTAAAAACGTACTCTTAGTAACCAACCGTTGGTAGAAGCCGACAATTTCAGCGAAGTAAGAATCATTATGACTATCGTTAGCAAGAAAGATCAGTTCCTGAGGGAAATCATTTTAAACTTACAAAACCCAAAAACTACTTAATTTTGAACAGTCATCATCACAGTCAGTCATCATTTTATTGTTAGTAACACCTGAATGTTATCTGATGGATCAAAATTGGCTTTTACTCAAAATTGGCCGCTTTTACAGAAAATTGGCGAAGCCTGCGCGTGCGTCGACTAATGGACTCTTTATCGTTTAGCGACGCTTGACAGACGGACTTAATGGAGTTTTAAAAGCCTTTATTAAGCTTTTTTATTGCTAAATGGGTCTGCAATTGACCTCAATCGACTATGTTGTGTCCTTTCGAGGAGAAAGATCGTGCATTTTGATAAGTTATGCCTTTCACCAGTTTAGTAATTTCCAGAGTAGTATTTCGGGTTATTCGCTCAAATAATATGGTCCAATTAAACTAGCCTTTATGTGGTTGTTTCCTGTTGTCTTCTAATATAAACCTAAGTCGTTGTGACAAAATTCAAAAAATTAGTAAGTTATTCTTGTCGAGCATTTGCTTTTTCATAAGTCAATGCAACATTTACACTGACATCATTTAGTGACATTAAAAATACATACCTAGTAACATTTATAAATACAACAGCCAATACCTTAAATAGGTACCTATAGATAAGACTCAAATGTAGGTACTAAATAATTATAGGATTAGCAACGAAAATGTCATTGTAAAGAGTTGGCCAAAAATGGATGTCTTTTGGCGAATGTTCAATGTACCTATATTAATTTTGCTATAAGGGCTACATGAAATTTCCCAGCTATCTTTTATCCTTTGAACGCCACATGTCATACATACATACACACGAACCAATAGCTATTTATTGGTATATAAGCCTTACCTAACCTACGGTGCTCAAACATGGTCTTCTGGTTCTGGCTCACAGAGAGTCAGAAGTCCAAGTTGAAGGTTTGCCAACGGGCTATTGAGCGCAGCATTTTAGGTGTGAAGAGGACCGATCGTATCCGGAACACCACGCAGAACAGCGCGCAAAAACCCGCATTGCTGACGTCGGCTAGAAGACTGCTAGGCTCAAATGGGACTGGGCCGGTCACGTCTGCCGCATGCATCCAGACAGATGGGCTAGCGTAGCTACCAAGTGACTGCCAGAAGAGGAGCGCGGATCCGGCAGGCCCAGACGGAGATGGCGGGACGACCACCTTTCTCAACAACTGGCCGGAGGAGGAACTATATCGGGAGTCGTGGAATACAAGGGGAGAGGCCTTTGCCCAACAGTGGGACACTATAATAGGCTAGTAAAAAAGCCTTATCTAATTGTAAGCATAGGTTACATTGACAGCAAATAACACGTATCATTAGGCAGAATAGGCCTTTTCAATGATATGACTCCACTTAATAAGATGAATGCTGGCACTAATCAGCACGAAACACTGGCCACTTTTTCAATTCAAAGGCAATATAAAATCGCAAGTCATTCCCTAAATGGTAAGAAACAAATAAAAGTCAAGAAAGCGCATCATCACGAGCCACGTGTCAGGAATCAAAGCCTTCAAAACCGAAAAGCCTTATGCCCATGCAAAAATTACATTAATATGGCTTTTTTGGTTTTAGAATTTTAGTTAACGGGGGGCGTTACTGATTATTGATATTTTTGAAGGTAAAAAAGTAATCGATGATCGCATTTGAGATGAAAAAAGCTATTGTGTTGAGTTTTAAGGGATCGGAGATCCGTGGACGTGGGAGGAGGTCTTTTGATTGAGGTTTGATGCGGAACAAGTTTAACCTGGATTTGAATACCTGCCAGAAATTAAAAAAAAGAGTTAAAAAACGGTTTAATTTAAATCAAAAATAGATATAACTCCGTAATGGATGGATGCAGTCTAAGGAAAAAACGTGCCTCGAAAATCAAGAAAATTTGATTCTCGATCAGATGGCGCCACTACCTTTGGCCTACTCTCGTATAGATGGCGTTGGCGGTTTCGTTTGTTATTTAACAATTTTGTGAAAGAACATGGGTCTAAATAATATAAAAATAATCAATGCAAATAGTGCAAATAAAAAAATATCATTTATCCATATATAAATACCTTTTTTGATATTTTTATTTTTAGTTTTAATCGTGTGTCGATAGATGGCAGTGAATTTACTGTAGCTACAAAATGTACTATGACAGTACCGCTCTACCTTATAATATCCTCTAAAGAGACGAAAATTTAAAACGTAATCCCATTTCGGTTTTCTACTCATTCTTTAAGCACAAACACGGAGTGACTACACACATTTTTTGATGTTTACATATTCACATACGCCTGCATTTAAGTATTTTCAGAGAAATACATTCATTTCTACATAATATGTTAAGACAACGTAAAAATATGTACTAAACTTTGTTACATTTTAGATATTTATGTAGAGCTGACAAGATTCTACACGGCTCTGTAATAATGACGCTACAAGCGGCTTACATATCGTATTAATAATATGTAGGGTAACTACGTCATGTATAGTCAAATAAAATGTCAGTACCGGTCATGTCAACGACTAATTTCAAAACATTGTTAGAACTACCAAATTTTATGCGATCAAATTCCTTACATCAGGTTCTTAAACAAAAAATATTTTTTTACAAATTACAAACGAAATAAAACTCAGCATCTAAAACTCATCGGGTTCTTAAACAAAAAATATTTTTTTACAAATTACAAACGAAATAAAACTATGAAAACGGATTATATCGCGTATATTGAATTTATAATACGTACCGACGTTTCGAACCCTTTACAGCGTTCGTGGTCAACGGGAGTCACCCGTTGACCACGAACGCTGTAAAGGGTTCGAAACGTCGGGATATATTATAAATTCAATATACGCGATATAATCCGTTTTCATAGTTTTATTTCATGAATAACTATCGCGGTAACCGAAGACAATATTAAATTACAAACGATCACGCTTAACTATTCCTATCAAAATTAAACATAAAAAAGTTTCATCAATCAGAGAAGTTTTGATTGGCCGTCACAATGGTTCTGCACTATTCCGAGAAACTGCCGTATTGGACGATCTACTTAAGCAAGATAACGATCCGATTGATGTCGGCAATTTGTATCTGTTGCTTGCAGAGATAGTTTAAGAGATTAAATATATATAAAAAAACCTATGACGCTAGTTAATATAATCCAAATTATAAGATATATACAGTGGTACTACGTAAACGAAATTAATAACTAGCTTAAATCTAAAATAGGCCCTTGGGGCATTGTACCAAGGATGCTGGCGGCATTTCCCCGCTGTATCGCAATGCTGACACGTTGTGCGAGAAAACCGCCAGCTCTTCGGTCACCAGTTACGTCAACCAGACGCTTCGCGATTTCTGCAAACAACTTATGCGCGCTGGGACGGGACCCCATGGACATTATTAGTTATCTACCTAGGTAGGTAGGTAGGTATTAATCTTAATTTTTTACTTTTTTGTTACTAACACATGGGTTGTAAATGCCTGAAATAAATGATTATTTAATCTAATTTTAATTTAATTTAAGTCTTACTATTATATTTTTTACAGACTTCAAATAAAAGTTACCTTCGAGCTTATTTTTGCAGAATGCAGTTTTGTTTCTTTTTTTTAAATAAAATAATGTTTCCTTTGAGCAAAATGAGCTAACTTAAGGTTTAAAAGCACTTTTCCTCCAGGGCCCATTCATTCTTTCCTCACTGTTACCTATATCTACGCGTCATCAGTTAAGTTTTTGCTTTGACGTAATGAAACGATTTAGGCAATTTTGATATTTATTTTTTATTTATTTAATAATTTTAATCAGGCAACAAGGCCCATATTACGAATACCTTACAGACTAACATATATATGCATATTATTACAATAACTTAAATTAAACTAAAACTACTACTTAAATAACTAACTTAGCCCAACAGCTGAGCACTCCTGTTGTCCATGTGCATGGCATTCCATTTTTTTACTATTGGACAATCTAACCTGTCCAAAACAGTATTCAGAAGGCTGCTGGGGCTGTCCCTAACATCACCACATGCATGATCTGAATTTGTACTCAGATGGGTACAAATTCAGATCCCACCTCTAATGGGTAAACGACTACCTCAATTATTGTTTGTTTGTTTTAATTTCCTTTGTTATATTTACTTAATAAATTTTCAGATCACCAGAAATAAGTTCATCACATAATAAAAATTATAATTCAGTGTCGTTCCGCTAACGCCTGCCGACATTGTTATTAATTTCAACATAATTTTAACGAGACTAACAGACGATGATAAATTGAAGCGACAAGAGCGCGAGTGACGTTCGCTCACCTGTAACTTTACCTAAGTAAGTATAATGCTGTTTTATGAATAATTATGAGAAAATTACTAAGGATTTCTCATTTTTTCAGTTTCATCTCTACTAATAAAAACGGGAAAGTAACTCTGCCTATTAAGTACAAACAGACAGAAGTGTCCCTCTTCACATTTAAATCGCTGAACCGAATTAGATAAAATTTGGTATGGAGTTTGAACCCCGGGGAAAGATAGACAAAGTGACGGGCAAGAGCTAGTCATAAATTAAAATGAAAAAAGGGAAAGGGCTGCTAATGCTATAATGGACAATATTATATTGTTGTTATGTTATCCTCGTAAGGATTTTAAGGATGACCACGTATATAGTCACTAGAACAACCCACAAGGATAAGTTTAAAAAAAAAACAGACCTTTCGATAACCTAGAAGTTTAAAGTTAGGATATTTAATCTGCTGTACTCCCTTTTTGGCGAAATTTATTTCGCCGAATTTCACTTTTCGCCACCAACTTTTCGCCAAAGTTTCATTTGACAAACCAATCGTTGGCATAACCTTACTTCGCAACCATTTCATTTCCCAACCCCATAGTTGCGAAATGAAAATGACGTACTAGGTTGGGTTAGATTAGGTTGGATTATGTAAAGTTGCGAAATGAAATTCGCCCAAATGAGAATTCTGCGAAAAGTTAGTTGGTAAGTGAAATTCGGCAATACAATTTTCGGCGAAAAGGCAGTAAACCGTTTTTGCCTCACTCAGATCTATTGGAAAAGATCCACTAAACAAAAGCTTTCTGTACAATATACTGCGCACCTCCTCCAGTCTGGTGAGTCGAGTAATTTATACTAAACAAAAGCTTTCTGTACAATATACTGCGCACCTCCTCCAGTCTGGTGAGTCGAGTAATTTACATTGCCAGCTTCCCAAGAATTGGCGCAGGCACGGAAGGCCGCAGGAAGAATTTTGTATTTACCGGTATAACTTCTCTACTCTTTTAAAAAAGAATTACTGGTAGCTATAATATATGTCATGTGATATTTCGAAAACCTTGGAATCCAGGTTTATAGCCGGTAAAATACTTCATCTGGTATGATTTATTCATTAGAGCATAAAAATTTCGCAAATACTGTCGAATTAATTAATAAAAATCTCAAATCTACCCGTATAAATCAATTGTACAAAAAAATAAAAAAGCACCGACACGTCCGACACAATTGTCTTTCAATGGTAATCAACACACGTGAATGACGGAGTGACGTAGTTTTATAACATGCACCGGTTTCGAAAACCCATGAATGAACCATCTTTCAATCGCAGCACAAATCAGTCCAAACATGAATGGTCTAGCTTATGAATGAAGCACATGAAAGTTTATTGACGCGCATATTATGTGCTACAATGCATTAAACACATTTACCAAATCACTCATCAAACCCAAAGCCAGACAATAAACGCACTTAAGAAGATACGCTTTAAAGCACGGGCACTTTTTTAAAGAGGACAATTTTATCGTGGCAGACACTTCTATAGATTCTATTCAACCCTTTATAAAAGCAATCCTCGAGTCTTATAATTAAGGTGGTATTTCGATTGAAGATCCAGGTTTTGTAAATGCGGAGTCATGGTAACAAGTACCGAGTGATGAAGATGGTGTCTGATAAACGGGTACACGAGCCACAATAGTTTTTTAGTAATCCCAATGAGTTTTGTTGGGTTTTAATATGAAAGAGATGCTCAACAATATCTATTGAATCTTAATATGGAGATAAGATTTAAAAAGGTGGATGTATTAAATTGAAATAAATGACTGTTAGAAAAAAGCATGTATAGTTAACTCAAACAACACAAAGATTTAAATTTATGTCCATTAAATATCAATTTGTTTGATCTGCTGCTTCAAAATTTGAAAATGAACAGTTTGAACAAAAGTGCTTTTAAGTCTGTATTTTGAAACAGTATTCTTGGGGTTTCGGAAACTTCCCAATTACGTTAGTAGTATTTTATACATTTTCAGCAGGGCTCGTTACCTGTATAACTTAAAATCAAAATATCACGTAGCATTAGAAATATTTCTTTGATATTGTAGAATGGTATTTAGGTAAGGACAATGAGTTATCAGATCACCTAAATTAAGTGGAAAAATATACATAAACAACCGAGATACAGAAATTGAATACCGGTTAAGGCCGTTCCATCGGTTTGCCGCTGTCTCTGTCACATTTCGCAAGAAAGAACGGGAAAGATCATACAAGTGTCAATTTTGATCGAATTTTGTCGATTTTTATTAATTTTAAAAACGTTACCTTACAATATCGAAATTCGAAAGCTATGAAATTACTATTTAAGTTAAGATTGTTTTTTCTTCTTTTTTTGTTTATAGTATCACATAATAAATAACCGAGTAAAGTAGGATTAAAAGTCCAAGTTAGAGGTTACTTTGGGAATTAAATGTATCGAGCGAAGTGTCATAATTCGTGTATCGGAAGCTGTTGTTGTTAAAGATAATATAGTCAAGAACTACATATATTTTCTCCACGTCTACAAATATCAACGCCTCTTAGAGAAACATGATCATATAAGGAGATTTTTCGCCTTCTGGCTCAGGGAACCGCCTTAATTTGTATGAAAAATATACCGGTATTCGATCCCTGATTTTAAGTGGTCCCTATCATTCAATTAAAAAAATTGTAAACTGAGTTAGCCAAGCATATACCTGATATATTTATTATAAGTATTTATGAATTACGTACCTACCGTTAGTTTACATTGTTAGCATCAACATGCAACATGACTATTAAACAAATGTGCCATTTTCAACCAAAAGGGTACGTATGTACTACGTATTGTCGTTTGTCAGTAAGGCGCTATTTCCATATAGCTTCAATTAGAAATCAACCTTATCGACAAGCGACAATGTGGTACCTTTTGGTTGAAAACGTCACAAATATCTTCAGTTTTGCTACTTAGTATCAGTACTCGACACAATCCAACACCCTCAGGGATTTAGTAAAGCCGCTCAACCCGATCGATAATAGGAACTCGAAATGTCATAGTCATCGATCAATCCATCGTCAACAATCAGCAAGATGCTATCGCGGATTACTATGATTGTTGGACGCGTGACCACCTTCAGATCGAATCGAACATACTGATTACTTGGTGTCAAGTATTGGTGATTATGATTTTGACTGTGGGTTTTGATGACTGCTAGTTTTAAGACTCTTTAAGTGAAAAAAATAATAATGAAAACACTACTCTATGTATATAAGTATTAATTATAAACTACTTTTTCAATTCTCATGCTCTGAAAGAGGGTCATTGTTGTTCTAAAAGGTGTGCAGAAAATGGTACGTGTCTGCACTAGAGCATTTTACGTTCGAAGTACGATTTTTTTAATTTTTTTACGATACGCAATTGAAATTTGAGTTTAAATGGATTTGTTATACAATTTCCATTCTAATATTTGACTCTCCATTCCATAAATAACGATACTTTTGCCTGAATTGTTAATTGAAAGTACCCTCAAGAAATACTATAAAAATGTATACTTGTCATGTTTTAAAAAAAACACATGCATTTTACTTTCCTTGTATTCGAAATGAAAAGTAGAGTGTTTAACTCGGGTGAAAGGCATCATTTCTGCCTCGGACTATTGGCGCTCTCACTGCGTTCGAGCACCAAAATACCTCGGCAGAAATGAGTGCCTTTCATCCCTTGGTTAACAATCTACTATTACAGTACATATGGTGCTACTTTCTCGCACTAGTGCGTAAAGTGCACTTTTTGTGCATATGTCTAAAGTTTAAAGGGCCATATGTACTGTAAAACGTTGTTCAATACACGTACGAATAAGTAATTCGCAAACTCGTGTCGCTTTAAAACACACTGCGGTTTTAATTTATCGCCACTCGTTTGGAATTTCCTCTTTTCCGCACTTGTATCGAAAATAACTATTTTCCGTAGTTATCACATAATTAGAATTAAATTTAATCATACATATTTCTTACCTTAACAACGTTTTCTATTATTCTTGCACCCTTCGATAAACGAAATCGCATCGTATTGTCATAATTATTTTCCTTTGTTTATTGTTTGCACTCCACCTCCGTAAATTCCTAATTTAGACTTTAAGGCGGTTCTCTGAGCCAGAAGGCGAAAAATCTCCTTATATGATCCTGTTTTTCTAAGAGGCGTTGATATTCGTGGACGTGGAAAAAATATATGTAGTTCTTGACTATATTATCTTTAATATCATAGCTTCCTATACACGAATTATGACACTTCGCTCGATACAATTAATTCCCAAAGTAACCTCTAACTCGGACTTTTAATCCAACTTTACTCGGTTATTTATTATGTGATACTATAAACAAAAAAAGAAGAAAAAACAATCTTAACTTAAATAGTAATTTCATAGCTTTCGAATTTCGATATTGTAGGGTAACGTTTTTAAAATAAATAAAAATCGACAAAATTCGATCAAAATTGACACTTGGCGCGCATGATCTTTCCCGTTCTTTCTTGCGAAATGTGACAGAGACAGCGGCAAACCGATGGAACGGCCTTAAACCATTAAACTACAACTTCATCCGTTTTATTGTGCCTGGGTTGACCTCCCGATAAATTCCATATTCAATTAACAATGGCCGTAATGATGGGGTGCGCACGCGACGATTAATCGCAGACCTCGTCCGCGCGAGGTGGAAGAAGATCGCAGAAGGATGCGGCAAATTTCAAATTGGTGTGTACTCGCTACATTCTGCTGTTGAAAGTATTTCACTGACCTACACTCTAGTTACACAAATATTTATTTTGTTTGTAAGGATATTTTGTTGGAAACTATTATGAGTTCACCTATAGTCACATTATATTTTATAATATGACGTGCTTATCAGAGAAAATTGTAAAGGTCGCCGTTGTCGGATACGACAGAGGACTTTATGTATTTTAATACATATAGTATTAACTCGTAAGCTCGTAACATTTTCTGTACGAGTAAGCATCGGCCATATAAAATTAGATTAGATTAGATGATTTATTTCATGAAAGACAATTACATTCTAAGTTTGCATTAATGTCAAAAATATTAGAATTTCTATCATGAACGTCAAAATAAAAATGAAAATAACAACAATACTAATGAAATAAAATTTTAGCTCCAATAAGGATTGTCAACACAAGAATAAGAGTAAGTATGTAAATACTTACAAATCCAAAATGTAAGTAAATTTACAATTGTAATGGCATTTCACATTTGAGGACCAGTCGCCTAGAGGCACTTACATATCAAACTGTTAAAGCAACACCTACTTATTTTCAAAATTATACATACATACATACATATAATCACGCCTATTTCCCGGAGGGGTAGGCAGAGACCACGGATTTCCACTTGCTACGATCCTGACATACCTCTTTCGCTTCTTTCACTAAAAAACACTTCACTTCTTCGCTTTCAAAATTATGCTGTAAATATTGTACCTATAGGTAACAAAAAAATTTTTTTGAAAAAAATCATTGATATAATCTAAAACATTTTCATATTTCGTCTTTAATTTACAGGCCAATTCGAACGTGTACCATAATGGAATCACATCTGTTACCTGTCATTCGCGGGGGCGTCTCGCTGCTGGCTCTAATACATGTATGACAAGTCGAAGTGAAATGAATGTGCGAAAGACAGCTAACTGATATCATTCCAATATTAGGTATTCAAATATCGGTTCGATGTCAGGCTCACGTTCGAATTGGCATGTAAATCAATAGTCTATTAAAGCATCTTTTTAACGAACGCATTCAACTATTTCTTGTTAGTATTCTCACTCAGAATACTGTACACGCGTCATGCGCGTGTGAGTGAGTTGCTTAAACATAGTACTGAGCGGCCGGCAAACGGCCGTCAATCTGCTGTCGCGGGGCGAGGTAATTCGAGTCGGGGCGGTGCGGTTCTGTATGATAACAAAAATAGATATAACTCCGTAATAGATGTTTACAGTCTAAGGAAAAAACGTGCCTCCAAAATCAAGAAAATTTGATTCTCGTTCAGAGGGCGCCACTAGTTTTGGCCCACTGTCGTATAGATGGCGTTGACTGTTTCGTTTGTTATTTAACAATTTTAACGCATATCAGTGAAAGAACATGGGTCAAAATCATAAAAATAATTAATGCATTAAAAAAAAAAACATTTATCTATATTTAAATACATTTTATCGTAATTTTATAAATTTTAATTTTTAGTTTTAAAGTGTGTCGACAGATGGCAGTGAATTTACTGAGGTTACAAAATTTACTATGACAGTACCGCTCTAGTATAAGTTACTCTATGATGATAATAATACTATTACCTATTCTGTGGCAACACCTTAACTTTAAAGTCTTCGTAGATCCATGCGCGTGCGTCGAGCGGAAACAAAAAGTCGCCTCACACGACGGTATTGTTCCGACCACGTGCTTTGTGACATGTCCAACATTTTATTCAACAAAACCTTAACCCCTACAATCAGCATCATCAAATCTGAACTCTGAATCCAACGAGCCAAGGTTGAGGTTCCAGCTACATGTGAAAAGAGTTAATTCAGTTTGGTTACGTGAAGGATATGTCCCAGACAATGATTACAGGGTATGGGGGGCACGAATTCGGGATGGGTTGAGGAGTCAATTGATGAATGCGTCGCTGGGATTAAGACGAAATTTAATGTAGATAGAGATATTAAGGTGTTTAAATTGTTAGGCATTTTAAGAGTTCAAAGACCTTACACCAGAATCCAGCGATCACACATTACAGAATAGATTATCTTTGTTTCTTACTTCATACAATTAAATATGGTATATTGAGGTATTAAAAACGGAATCCAGGGTAAGCTTGAAATTGAAGACCCTGTATAAGGTACGATTATTTACAGAAAAGTAAAGGAAAACATACTTCATACATATATTTTGAGAAACTCATTGCTACTAGCAGGGACACCCACGATTTACGGTTTTAAGGTTGCATGGGTACCTATCGTGGCTTGCTAGTAGATATTTTGTTATTATCTCAAAGATTGTATTTTAATACAGAATGTTACAACAACATACAAAATGTGCCTTCCAGTGATAATTCATCAGGAATCTCATCGAACATCAGACTTACAAACTTCATGATCAATATTATCGGAACGTCTTTTCCCAACTTCCAAACCCCGCATTTTTTCCCGTCCAGATAAATTAATACTTGTCGGGAGCTTGTCAAATTAATTTCTCCTTGAGACTATTTGTCCGCAAAAAGTTCTATCGTCCGCATTTAGCCAATCACCAACCTTATTAACAAGATATAAAGTCTACGAATGGTCAGTTAGGTATGTTGGTGTAAGTTCCATTGGTGGCCATTATTCAGCCTAGTTCGGGGAATGTATTGTCAGGGGGGCCATTTGTAACGCTGATCGATTTTTTAATACAGCATTTCTTTGTTATTTTTTACGCTTAAATTGGCGTTTGACCCCAAGTTTGTTTTATAGTAAATAGGGTCGTTAGAAAAGATGTATAATAGTGATAAGCTACTATTGATTTTTTCAAAAATATTTTAATTTATTTTCGAAATGTTTAATCAATATAGATACTGTAGATAGTCACAGTAAAAATGTTTGCTAAAATGTTTACTTATTCATTACTGCTACAATGCTATTACATATAAAGGGTACACGGAAAGAACATGTGATATGAAAGAACATTCGACGACCGGTCTGGCCTAGTGGGTAGTGACCGTGCCTGTGAAGCCGATGGTCCTGGGTTCGAATTCCGGTAAGGGCATTTATTTGTGTGATGAGCACAGATATTTGTTCCTGAGTCATGGGTGTTTTCTATTTCTTTAAGTATTTATATATTATATATATCGTTGCCTGAGTACCCATAACACAAGCCTCCTTGGGCTTACCGTGGGACTTAATCAATCTGTGTAAGAATGTCCTATAATATTTATTTATTTATTTATGTCTAGTCACTTTTTTCGGAAAATCTCTTGCTACCACTGCATAATATATGTAACACAACTTTTTCTTTAGTTAAAAAAGACCTGGTCACGGAATTACCATACATTTTGACATGGATCCAAATTTTAAAACCGCGATTACTCAAAATGTTACTAAAGTGACTAGACATGTTATTTCCGTGTACCCTTCATATGTGATTTTGACATTGTGATCTTGGTTAAAGTCTGTCTTCCTTAAATCACTTATTTCATGACACCAAGACCGAAAGGCAAACAGATAATATCTACACGGTAAAACTACTAAACTAACTTCTGTCTCAATTCCCTCCTCCCAAATCACGGGCCCTCCAGGAAACGCTAACCGAATAGTTACTCGTAATGACGTCAGGAATCGACGGGGGATGAGCTTTCGATGACACCATCGAATCAAATAAGGCATCGATATATCAACGTCCAGGGGAGAACTTGATGCTCGTTCGAATATTGTTTTGTATCGAAATCTGTCAGAAGTTTGTACTGTGTTTGGAATTGTTGTGTGATTTAAGCATCTCTTAAAGGTTTTACAAACGTCTGTTTATCGTGCAATGATTCTATGCAGAAAGTTGTTCCTTTCAGACATTTTGAACTATTTTTCAACCACTTGCATGTATCTCTCGAGCAAGTAATTGACGGTTGTACCTATACTTACTTACTGCTGTGGCGCGACGACCCGAAGTGGATCTTGGCCTCCGACACCAAAGACCTATACAAAAAAAATTGTAATAAAAGCTACTATTGCAAAATGAATTTTGAAAAATCCTTTCCTTCTATTAGTCAAATGTACTGGAATTAAAATGTGATCTTAATGATATTCTGAGTGTCATAAACGACATCTACGGCTTAATGTTAAGGAGCTGCACTATCCGCATCCACCATTTTATAGCTAATAAAGTAAAGGCTTACGCACGAGCGGAGCGGAGGCGCCCAAAATTAAAGTGCGCTTTTTAAAAGCAGCAATCTCCGCGGTCATGGACGATAAAATCGCTGCGTGCCGATTGCGGCGTACGTGGCGGGTTAGGGCGGCTGAGTAGGCAGCAGCTTGAACGTCGGTTTAACTATTGAACTTTTTGACAACGATTGTTAAGATAAAAGATGCAAGTCAATGTAATTACTCACCACATAGAGCGTTGGCAATCTAAGACACCATTGAGACGTTTATCCCTTTCCGTTATTTTGACATTTTTATTTGTTAAATTTTAAGAAGTCTAAGTTTTATTAATAAATAAGTTTTTGGCAAAAATTTAATTTTTGGTACAAGCTTTTATCGCTGACTGTACTTTTCTTTCAACAAGCAACTAATACTCATCGAAAGAATTCTAAAAACCCCAAACACAATTAGGTTGCGTTGTTTTATCACAGAGTTCCTATGCCCACCTCGTGTCTCCATCATCATATCAGCTCGATGGTACCATATTATTGCATTGTCACCCGGCTTTTTCAGCTCCATTGGAAGTTGGGAAGTGAGTCTTTAACTTGATGACCCGTACAAACATACATAAATAGGTACTGCATTGCAAAGCTTGTTAAAAATATAAGCTCGTCAAAAATTCATTCCGAAACTATCAAAATAATGCAAATAGCTCTTTCAAGACCTGGCTCCATCATGCTAATTTTCCCAGTAATAATCAGGTACGAAGTACAAAACAATATAAGCTCGTCAAAATAATGCAAATAGCTCTTTCGAGACCTGGCTCCATCATGCCAATTTCCCCAGTAATAATCATCAGGTACGAAGTATAAAACAATATAAGCTCGTCAAAAATTCGTTCCGAAACTATCAAAATAATGCAAATAGCTCTTACATGGTATAAAAAATATCAGTTGCTAAAATAGGTAAGTACCTATAGTTTGTGGTCTTCCTAAGCTCGCTCTGCAGGCCGGTGGCGGAACTCGTTCACAATTAGCTTCGTTAATGACTCGGGTTATCTGTTTAGATGTAACGCACAGCGGTTGCTTGTAAAAGGTTCCTTCTGTACATATTTTAATCAAAAACTAACCTTCAACAACCACCACCAGTTAAACATACCAAAGGATGATATGAATTAAATAAAATAAAGAAGGTCAATCTTACCACAAATAATCTTCATATGGCCTTCATAAAGAGTTTCACTTCTCTGAATTCCAAAAGTACATGCTCGAGTTACTTTAAAATCTTCAGTCGGATTTAGGAAATAGGGGAGTAATAATATTATCCTTACAAATTTATAATGAAGCCCAGTTCTCGTGCGACTATTTGTGGTAGGTTTGATGAATTAACTTGCTTTGATATTAATCTTACGGATGGTAATGAAAAGGAAGTCTTTGACCAGCGACTCTCCAAACTAAACTCGCTCTTATGTGCTCAATAATAATAAGTTCTAAAAAGTCGTATATCAGCAGATTCAGAAAACGCTAGGTGTCCAAATGAGTCAAGTAAAAAAATCCTACATCAGTACGTCAAAAACCATGAACCAATCCTGCAAATATATTCCCAGTCCACTATAACTTGGATCTTTTTAAATCAAGAGTGAATAGACATCTTTTAGGTAAGCATGATCCATCCTAGACTGCATCGGCACTTACCATCAGGTGAGATTGCGGTCGTGCTTGCCTTTTTGTAATAAAAAAAAAATTTTAATCTAAACGCCATTCAAAATCACTTGAGGCCCCAAATTTTCATCCAAGAAGTGCCTTAGGAACAATTGACCGTGTACTTATCAGAATAGTCCTAATCGGAAAGAAAATTGTACGCATTGTCAGAAAATTTTAAGAAAAGTTACTTAGTTACGTATCTATTACAGTTTTTGAGAATCTAGGTACTTTCAGCATGACGTAAGTATACTTAAAATCTCTCGTACCTTGGAATCGGTGTTATTTGTACAAAACATTTCTCTGAACTTACCACATATGTTTAGAACAAACCACAGTGTGATACAGTGCAAATACAAGGGACGCAACAGTTGTGAGTGACGCGGCTGCGGCAGCTTTATTAGCCGCGAGGGGGCCGTATTGTTACTTGGTTCCGTTTTGATTGACAGGAGTCAAAATGTAAATGTAGACCATCTACATATAAAAATAAATGAATAAGTAGGTATGTGGCAAAATTTTTGTTACAAGCTTTTATCGCTGACTGTACTATTCCACACGACAGGCAACTTATACTCATCGAGACAATTCAAAAAACTTCAAACACGATTAGGTTGCGTTGTTTAATCACAGAATTCCTATGGCCACCTCCTGTCTCAATCATCAGAGCAGCTCGATGGTACCATAATTAATATTGCATTGTCACCCGACTTACATTATGTATACAAATTTTTTGATCAATCGGAAACCGGGAAGTGGGTGAAATTTTGCTTCCAAGATTTGATTACACTCAATCAATCAATCAATCGTTTATTCGCTCACATACTAACTAAATAGAATAGAATAGAATAGAATACTTTATTCGTAAACACACACAGACAATAGACATACATTAAAAGAACATGAAAATAAAGTGTCACGTAATGGCCCCATCTCAGCATGCTGCTGGCGACTTCTTGAGACCTTCCGATGAGACCATCAGGTGAGAATCACGGAAGGTAACAGACAAAAAGAAAGCAACATAAAAGAAAATATGGCGAAAAATAAAATTACACATCGTTTACACAAACTAATACAAAAAAAGATACAATATGACGACATAAGAACATAACATAAGACAGATCAATCGACCGAACATGTGCCGGTCCGGTCGTACCATATCGTGGCGCGACATTAAGCGTGCATAACTAGCGCCAGTGGTGGCTACATGACATTAAAATATAAACATTAAAAAATAACATACATACATATTAACAGGGCAAGTTAAATAAAAGCTTGTAAAAACGGTACAAAATCAGAAATTAGCACACCATTTGACGAAATCATACAAACCCCTTACACCAAAATAAACCATAACACAACATTAGCATGTGTCGCGGTAGCATGGTCGCCGCAGCTCGTAAACTCAACTTTGCACATTACTCCGTGGTTGATCATTCTAACTTTGCATGCCTGTTGAAGTTGGGGAGCGATTTTGGTTTCAGTTTTGTTGTACCTATCTATGTAAGGGGATATTGAAGCTTATTTCTGCGTTGGTTTGTATGTGAGACCTGCGTTTTTGTTAGGTGTTTTTTTATAGATTTAAAGTAGTTAAAGTTTTGCATGGCTGGCGGTTGTACCTTGGTTGATCATTCTACCTTTGTTTGGAACGAATCTGTTTCTGCTTTGGTTTGCGTGTGGTTTTTTTAAAAGCTTTTATTTAAGTTCATATAAAATACATTCAGCGAGAATAGAAAATAGTTTACCTAATAGTATTGCGAAGGTGGTTGTAATTGCTGTTATCCGCATATCTGACGAACAAAAGGCCTTTCAATGTATTCCATACTATTCGTTACTATTAGTAAGCCAGTCTTTCGTACTCTCAGCAAACTTTGTTAGTCTCTCTCAACCATCCAAAACAAAAACATCATAACTTCATGTATATGTCATATAGATATTCCATTCGTTTCCTAGCCTTTTGCACAACAGACTTCAAATATATGTCTACAATTTTCGCCGTATTTCAAAGGAATAAGGTACAAACTTGTGGAGATATTGATAGTCTGTATGGGGGGCCGTATTGACATAGCAGCCCTTCGGTTATTGTTTTCCTATTCAAGCTTAATTAACTTACCGCTACGGTCTGAGATTTTGATTGCAGTTAAAAATAGTGATTGAAATTATTAGGATGTTTTTGGTGAGGGGAGATAACGTATTGTCCACATGAAAGATTCCAGTTTTTCCCATAACCCATAAGATTTAATTTATACTAGTTTTAACCCTTAAGATTCAAGATATTATTTTTGTACAAGCGAAATAATTTTAATTGAAAGAGAGATGGCTTTTTGATCTGACATTGGTGTAATATAAGTATGTATAAAATAAATTGCTGCGCCCTTACAGGGTCTGTATTCTTGTAATTTGTAATACTATAAGCAACAAATATGTTTGAGTTTGAGTTAAAGAAATATTTGAAGCCCTAACACCACACCATATCGGTGTAATTACGCATCGGTCACGACTGATGTGTGAAAAATGGCGGCGCGACGCGACGCGACGCGATCACGTCGCGCTTCCATCCATCATGTGACGTCACGGGGGTGTAGTAACACTTCTAACTGATCTAATGTAGACTTTATGTGTTTGGAATAAGGTTTATATATCGCCAGTTGACAGTGTGGTTGGTGTATATGAGCGGAACTGTAAAACCAAATAGATCTCAATAGGATTTTTTTGATTTATGGTTTTATGGCTTGAGCTTTATGCGTGAATAAAGTTTACTCAAATCTATGTACTTACCTACACTAATGGCGGGTTACTTTTACCCAACATAGGGTAACATAGGGTACACGTAGAAGGGTCTGCAGGGCCAATAGAACCCGGTATGTCTTCCACTATTTTGCCGAATGTCACCCTTTACTTTGTTCCAAGTTCAGGAGAACATCTTTATCTAGTATGAACTTTTTTTTTCATTCATATAAAATCCCATTTATTGCCAGCAACCCGCTAGGGTATGATTTAGATTTAGATTTATTTATTTCATAATATTAAATTACATTATAAATAATTTTAACTTAATCTATACGAATTTATATTATGATCGTCACTTATTATATACAAATGTCAATACAGATAAAAATTCATCACAAAGTCAAATAAATGTTGGGAAATAAATATACGATGTCAATAATAGCATGGTTACGAAAAAGATGTCAATATATATATATATGTTTTCTGTTTTTAGGTGATTTTCACTACAATGCGGAAAAATCGTGTTATCGGCTACCAAGTTAGCGCGTAGCTCGCACTGTCAGTGAATTTTCAACCAAAAGGGTACTTATTGTCGCTTGTCAGTAAGGCGCTATTTCCATATAGCTACAATTAGAAATCAACCTTATCAACAAGCGACAATGTGGTACCTTTTGGTTGAAAATGTCCCATATTTTACTAATCTGGTACACAGCCCTTCACCCTATTATAATGGAGAGGTGCGAAAGTGTAAAAAGGAAAGGTGTAATTTTTTTCATCGACTGTCCCTCTTCTTCCGCCAAGCACCTAATAAAGACTTACAATATTTGTCATCTGTATTATATCCTAAACTTCACCCACCGTTTATTAAACTATTGACCACATATTTGCCCATAAGCTCTCCACAGCTAAATCCAATACATCAGATTAAATCACCTAATCAAACATTTAGAAAATGTGTTCCGTCGCGGGATTATAAGGCGGGAATTATACACATATGGCGTACTATAAACTTGCTAGTTCATAATGTCGTAAGCGCCATTGACGACGCCTCTGCGCTTACCAAATCTGATATGTGCAGATTTTTATTCAAATGAATTTATACCTTACTAGCGACCCGCCCCGGTTTCGCACGGGTGCAATGCTGATGTATTATACATATAAACCTTCCTCTTGAATCACTCTATCTATTAAACAAAACCTCATTAAAATCCGTTGCGTAGTTTTAAAGATCTAAGCTAACATAGGGACAGACATCCATCCAGACAGCAGGAAGCGACTGTTTTATATTATGTAGGGATGATGTGTTTAGCTGCTAGGTAACTATTTTTCAATAAAAAATCGAGCACATTATCAGCTTTGGAAAGAGCAACGACGTCGGTCTTGAATATAAGACCTTTAGAAATTAATCCTGCAGTTATCGTACTGAGACTTGGTAATGAATAAGGACGTATCCGCCAATAGCGTTCGTACATGTAAGACTTTTTGGAGTAGAAATTGCGACCCTTTGCAAAGGTTTGGTTTTAAAATTACATATGGCTACTAATAGTTATAATTTATAGAAATGGTAGAATGATTGAGCATGTGTTACTGTGGCTGGCAATAGTTCAATTATTTGTTCGTGTAATGAACTCTGTACCTACTCGTACGTATGTAGTTTTTCCCAAAATAAAGTAGTACATATATGATTGCATTTTTGTAATTTGTGCAGAAACGAAATAATAATGTTACTTAAAATTACTGAAGAATTTTTGACGTGATAACGTCTTATAAATCGATAAACAGCGGTAGCATCTCGTAAAAAAGTGTCACGTTGTGGACAAATTTCCATGGTAACGTTGTGGACAGATCTCCATGGTAACGTTAAAGCCTTTTCATCTTATGACGTTATCACGGAAAATTATCGTCCGTAAACCGACTTTACTGACAACCATTTATTTAAACCATATTTTAAGTTGATTATCAAAATAATTAAAACACATAAAAACCCTTGTAACTTGCATAAGTACTTTCATAAGCCGAATTATATGACGAATAATATTCTGATTGTAAATAATTCGTTATGAATATGATATATTATGTCAGTCTCGAAAATGTCATTCGAGAATGTCATGTAATTGGTCAATTTCAATTCGTATATTCCTATGTTTGGTGTATACTGTAAGTGACATTATAATAAATAAATAAAAAATTCAACAAGAAATGACACTTTTGACAGATCGTATCCATAACAAATACAAATCTAATTCATTCCTGTATTTACAAGCTATTTAAAAGTGTACAAAATAAGACCTTTTACTAATGAAATACTGCGTGTTTAACCTAACACGCAGTATTTGATTAATAAATTTCATTAGTAAAAAGTAGTCACTTATTTTGTCAAAATTAAATTATGTGGATGCGGTATTTGGACCACGACTTCTTTGTAAAACCAAAAGACTTATACGTGTCCGAAACGCCTGTGCTCGCTTTTGTTTCTACATTCCATTGCGGGGCCACGTATCACCACAATACTCTAAAAATGCACTACCGCCGTAAGCTGCGTAAGATTCAGATAATAAAAAATAAATTGCCAATTTTTAAGTAATTTTTGCCACCTTGGTTATGGCTTTGAGTTCGCCTTTTGTTCGAAAAAAAAAATCCTTTGGTGCAATAAAGATGAAATATATAAATCATATTTAGGTAGATCGTATTTTCCAACCATTCCCTTTCAAATGACTTAAGTACTGATTTAAACTTTTACTTTTTTTACTCATTATTATTTACATTTACTCATTTTTATTTATTAAGTCCCGTCGTTGTAAATAATAAGTGTCAGAAAGACTGTCATACAATCTATGCAAACTACATCTACCAATTTATATTCGCACCCTTCTAAGTTCTTATTACTTGAACAATAAGGTTCTTTTTTAACTAGCTTAATAGTAGTATAAAATATCTCACAAGTGAGCGAATTTTAAAGTGTCTGCGATTCTGACGTTCGCTGACGTGCTGAACAATTTTGTATTTGCTCATTTTAGCGCTTGAGCAATTTGCTCCCTTTATGTGTTAACGTTTACTAAAAGTGTAATAGGAAGATAGGAAGAAGTATTTGTTTTTGAACGTGAAAGTTTAGAATAAAAAAACTTGTGTTGTAATATGTTTTAATTTTTTATATCGATTGGAAGCTTGGAAGTTTAATAAGAATTTGCGAAATAAAATTACTACGTGCCAGCGCGGAATGGAGCGCAGTATGTTAAATATAAAACGAATAGATAGAATACGCCACACAAAAATAAGAAACATCACCAAAGCAACAGATGGCTTGGCATATGCTTTAGCGCTTAAATGGAAGTGGGCTGGACACGTCGCGCGCCTTGAAGACCAGAGATGGACGAAAAGTGTGACCGCATGGAGGGGACCACCAGGCAAACGAAAGCAAGGGAGACCCAGAAATCGGTGGGAGAATGAAATCAAACATACAGCGGGTCCAAGCTGGATGCAAACTGCAAAATCCAGAGACGATTGGTTCACCTTGGAGGAGGCCTTTACCTGCAGAGGGGTTAACTTGCAGAATAACTCACGGGAAAAAGAATCAAATAATTATATTCTAATATTCTAATAATATTTTTTGTTATCTCATAGTTTACTAACACTAAAATAGCTACACTCTTTTTTCATGATATTACTAACAAGACTACTTTTGGAAACTGTATAATTAATTAATTCTGTAAGAAATAAAGGCTTTTTTATTTTTTATTTTTATTTTTATTTATTATATCGATTGGAGTTGTATTATTTACTTACACAATACGAAGACCATTTTGTAACCAACTTATGTCCATCTTTTGTGATTAATACCTAAAAAGTTTATTAAAAAGTCATACAATGTTTTACATAAAAAAATATAAAATACACCCCTTGATTAGATTGTCATTCAAATCATGCAAACCAAAGTCAAAATATCCCAAATATTTGTACAAAGCACCGACCACTGCAAGAACGGAGCAATTTGTTTGCACAAGGAACTAGTTACCCGACGCTATTGTTGCTTAAAATTAGTATTTTTATTCACCGCGTGACGAAAAGGGTACATTTCGGACGCGTACATAATAAGCTTACTATTTTTTAAACGTGGCACAGATTAAACATATACGTTACAGTGGTCCGTCCTGAAGTGAAGTTTGAAAATGTTTAGCTGTGTTGTTGTTTAGACTGTGGTAGGGGTGGTCGTAGTAGGGTGCGCAGGCGGCGACAAGCGTGTCGAAAGTGCGTAACCCTTCTCGTGATCTGCGGTTGGGGATGCGCTATTGGTGGATCAAAGCGTCTTGATTGTTGGTAAAAAACACGCAGTAAGTCCATCACTCCTACACCAATACCTACCTACATGAATATTTTATATTGCATTAAAAAAACTGTAAAAATATTTGTATGAAGTAATCAAGAGATCTCTTTCAGACAAACTTAAAGTTGCAAGTAGGTGACAAAATACAATAATTAGTGTTATATACCGGGTGTGTCCTGTATTATGCCTACATTACAAATCTCAAAAAGGAAAATCTACTTATAATGTTTTTGCAGAAATAGACACATATAATTTCTAATCAACTTGCAATCCTTCTTTATTATCATCATAATAAATAAACCCCCGGGTTTTGGCGGGAATAGTTTACCTATATTTTATTCATAATGACCAAACTATGAATTAAAAATAGGTATGTATAGTAAGTTCCAATGTGCTTAGAAATTTTGAAATAGTTTTAGTTTCTAATTGTGAACCAAACATACGTTATTATAGCAAGTAAATAACAACAATAAAATATGAAAATATTAATTTTGGCATTTTTAGGGTTCCGTATCAAAAGGGTAAAAACGGGACCCTATTACTAAGACTCCTCTGTCCGTCTGACCGTCTGTCCGTCTCTCTGTCTGTCCGTCTGTCTGTCACTAGGCTGTATCTCATCAACCGTGATAACTACAGTTAAAATTTTCACAGATGATGTATTTCTGTTGCCGCTATAACAACAAATACTAAAAAGTACGGAACCCACGGTGGGCGAGTCCGTTTTTTTACAGTTTTCACCTAAGTATTTTTTTGGCCAGTGTAAAACATTCCCGCACCCAAAACGGGGTGTATTTATTATCAAATATCAACTCATCTCGGCCGCACTTCACACCGCCCCACGTGCCACCGTGAAATTCGTACAATAAATGCCAGTGCGTTGTTGACTGCTGCACAATGCCCATTTGTGCAATATTTACCGCACAGTCCCCACAGATCGGGAAGTTAATATTTTGAAATTAAAGAAATTTCAACTGAAACGTTTTACGTTCATAACTATAAAGATAAATAGTAGATTGTTAACCAAGGGATGAAAGGCACTCATTTCTGCCGAGGTATTTTGGTGCTCGAACACAGTGAGAGCGCCAACAGTCCGAGGCTGAAATGATGCCTTTCACCCGAGTTAAACACTCTACTTTTCATTTCGAATACGAGGAAAGTAAAATGCATGTGTTTTTTTTAAAACATGACCAAGTATACATTTTTATAGTATTTCTTAAGGGTACTTTCGGTTAGCAATTTAGGCAAAAGTATCATTATTTATGGAATGGAGAGTCAAATATCAGAATGGAAATTGTATAACAAATCCATTTAAACTCAAATTTGAATTGCTTATCGTAAAAAAATCAAAAAAATCGTACTTCGAACGTAAAATGCTCTAGTGCAGACGCGTATCATTTTCTGCACACCTTTTAGAACAACAATGACCCTCTTTCAGAGCATGAGAAATGAAAAATGTTTTACAATGTAAGGCAAGTACATATAAGTATTAGACATATAAAGATTATTTTGAATATTTAAATTAATACAACAATTTCCGTGGCTGTGTGTACAGTCGCTATCAGATATATCGGAGCGGCCAAAGTTTTCACAATAACTGAACACGTACTCTAACACCCTGACAATAGAGGCGGGATCAGATATTTGTGAGCACCTTAGCCGCTCCGATATATCTGATGGCGACTGTACTTGACTAATATAAAAGTCGTGCGTGAGATGTCAATCACCAAGAAGATCGTCAACGTCGTATCAAAACCAGTTCCAAACGAATTAATACATTAGAATCGACGTCTAACTTGTGCGTTCCAATTGGAGCTATAATTTTGTTACAGTTTGCTACTTATTGGAAAATTAAGCTAAAAAACAGCTCAAAAGTTTGAATATTATATTAGTACCAAGAGAAAAAAAATGGTTCTGTAAAGTCGAAAACATTGATGAAAAATTGAATATTTTTATTTATGAATTGAATTGAATTGAATTATTATCACTTATCTCGTGCACTCTTTAAGAATATACCTATATAATAACTCCTAGTAATAACACGTTACCATGGAGATCTGTCCACAACGTTACCGTGGAGATCTGTCCACAACGTTACCATGGAGATCTGTGCACAACGTGACACTTTTTCGTGCATGCTACCGGTGTTCATCGATTTTTAAGACGTTATCACGTCGAAAAAACATAAGAAAATTGTAACTACATGTATTAACAATGGAATCATGAGCGTTCCGCGGTTTTCATGGCTCCAAGGTTAAACAAACTGCCACCGAGTGAAACAACATTTTTCACCACACCAACTCGAGGAAAATATTAACTGTAAAACGTTACAAACGCTATTTAATTCAAAATAACTGCTTAAAAGTCAATTCTACCAGTCTACACGTGGAAATTAAATAACGCAAAATTTGCATGAATTTTAATTTGCCATTCTGTAGATAAAATGCGACTTTCTTAACAGTTCTTGAAGAATAAAGAGTCTTAAGAGCTGGTGTGGTGAATAGTATATATGTATAAGGTCTAACATTTATCTCAGGTAAAGGAAGACGGTGATTTTTCTAGTACCAGTTGTTTTACTTGGCAGGCAGAAATAACAAAATGCCAAAATTAATAGTTTCATATTTATTGTTGTTATTTACTTGCTATAATAACGTATGTTTGGTTCACAATTAGGCGCAGCACGTAATTATATTGTCGCGCAGGCGTCAATAAATCGCGATCGTAGGCTGCGCACGCGCGGGCGGCGGTTATGGCCGCCGGTGCAGGCGGGCGGGCAAAACGCTCGTAAATATAATATAATCTATGTAGGCGCGAAGGCCCATACAAACATTGAATTTTGCGACTTTTTCTATTGATTATTTTTCTTTTAATTGCCTTTAACGGAATTTAATCGGTCGTCCCAAGAACGCCCTCTTGACAACCCGATCCTCTCCCATTCTGAGTAGGTGACCAAACCAGCGAATTCTGTGGGCTTTCGCTTCACCGATGATATTGGGTGCGGCCACTAACTCCTCGATCTCGGCATTTTTTCCGATCCTCCAGGTGCGGTCATCTCTCTGAATAGGTCCCAGGATCATGCGAAAAACTTTTCTCTCCACTACCAGGAGCGACTTTCTTATATCAGTGTAAGAGACCAAGCCTCACAACCATACATAAGGATACATACATAACAAACCAATAATCAAGTAGACACACTACTATTTTGGTTTGATTTGTAAAATAAACTTAGGCACTATGCACTAGTAACGTTACCAGGGGATAAGCGCACCTAAGCACTTACCAGATGAGTCGTCACTACGCAGCCTGCCACGTATAGATTTACAACTCACGCGGGACGTATAGCCGTGCATGTGGTGCCCTAGCATGGTTCATCTTAGTTTGGTATTGTAATCGCTTTTCCATAAAGCTCTGTTTTCATTAAATAAAACTATGAAAACGGATTATATCGCGTATATTGAATTTATAATACATCCCGACGTTTCGAACCCTTTACAGCGTTCATGGTCAACGGGTGACTGAGGAAAAACTACAAAGTGCAAAAATACCCACATACAAAAAATTATGAACCATCATAGACTAAAACTTTAAGGCTGGTTGTACATGCAAAATCGGTTGATAAGGCTAGTTATACACTACAATTATTTTCAAGTAAAGATATATATATATACGCGATAAAAACTACGCCGGCTCCAACCCTACACCACGGACCCGAGAAGATTTAATTCCCTCCTAAATTGTAGGAGGGTATCCCAATATGGGACCGGCAACAAACTCGGCGGGACACATCTTTTCAAAACATCAGAATGTCCAGCATCATCCAACACTAAGGTCTCACAGTCTATGTCTCGCTTGCTCCTTTATCAGATGGACTACAGGATGTGGTAGAGAAAAGCCATCTTCCCTATTAAAGTTTGGATATTTCTTAATCTCAATGGCCTCGCGCAGCTTTCTGGGTATGTAACGCTTCTCCTTGGCAAGAACCAGAGGCTTATCAAACTTGATTGAGTGATTGGCTTTATCCATGACATGCTCACAGACTGCAGACCTAGGTCGACGGTGCTTGACATCAGCTATGTGTTCCTTCACCCGAGTGGAAATGCTCCGTTTCGTCTGCCCGACATATGATAGGCCACACTCACAGTCCAGTCTGTACACTCCTGCAATCTGTAGAGGGGTATTGCATTTTACAGGCCTCAGGAATTGTGACATCTTCTTCATTGGCTTGAAATATGTTTTTATAGAAGCACGCTTCAAGATGTGGCTGATCCTGTCCGTGACCCCCCTGACAAAAGGCAGAATGGCAGGCCTGCGCTCGACTGTGGGGATCTTAATGTGGGACCTCTGGTTGACCCGCGGTATCCTGAGCTCGTTTGCCTGGAGCGCGCGCCTGGCAAAGTTTTATCCCCTTAGTTATAAACCTTTACAAGTCTAAATCTGTTAATTTATGTTTTATCAATTTCTTACAAATACATTAAATAGCTAATTAAGGCTTGTAGCGTGTTTATTAACTCCATTCGTCATTACCTAGGATGAAAGCCTGCGTAATAATATAAGTACCTTTTTATTATATTCAAATTGTAATGGCGCGCCTAGCCGCGCATTACAACATCATGCAACGGCCACGTGGCAGACAGCGGAGCTACCTATCGAACCGCGACCACCGATCGAGTGCCAGCCCACTCGCCCCACCCGTCGCGCGCCGGGCCGAGCGTATAAAAGCGGCGCGCGCCCATACAACAGCGTCAGTTGGGCTCACGGCCTTCCGCGGTGAGGACAGCTGATCTCCCGGTCGAGCCGGCGTGTTTTCAGACGCGTAGGCACCCGGTTCCCCTCCGACCCTTCCTGCTTCCCGTAGCCCAGTCAGAGCCGGCGTGTTTTCAGACGCGTAGGCACCTGGATTACGTAACCCGTCCTACCCTGTATCTTGGTCCGAGCCGGCGTGTTTTAGACGCGTAGGCACCCTTGATACTCCCTATCGCCCTGGTCAGAGCCGGCGTGTTTTAGACGCGTAGGCACCCTAGGCGCTTCCCCCCGATTCGCATATCCTTCCCGTCTCGCCATCCCCTTCACCCTTAGGGGATACCGTTCCCGAATCCGCGAGTAGCTTAGGGTCCGCGCCGTACCGTTGCGATAATTAGAAGCCACCCCGCGTCGTACCTAGCTTAGGATACCTAGACCTAAGGAATCTTGATTTATAATAAACCGGCATAAAAGCCCGCCGATTTGTATTACAGCATTAAACCTGTGTTTCCTTATCTCACTCTGCACCCTCTCTCTCCTCTGAGCTAACTAGGAAACCCTTGCTCCCGTCTGGAACAAGGGAGGTGTATGAGGCCGCGCCCGCCCCGGCGAACGTGACCCCATCACATCTGGCGCCCAACGAAAAAACTCACGTAGGAGTCCATAAGGTATCCTGGAAGGAACCATTGCTCGAGAGAGGACAGAATAAATAAATAAATAAATATTTAACATATACCGCCCCGTGTACTCATATATTCCATACAGCCGCTACACGTAGCATCACCGCACCGAGGCAACTGGGACTGCCGCATCCCGCCCACCCGTAGAGTACACCTAGCCCGCACAGAGGTACACCAGGACCCCCGACGCTCCATCCAAGTAATAAGGTTAAAAAAAATAAAAAATAAACTCCCGCACGGACAACCGTACACCGCTGCTTACCGGTAGGTATCAGAAATGCCTACAAGTTGGATATACCGACTGAAAAAACCCGAATTAATACAAGAAGCCACAAAACGTGGCGTACCGACCGAAGACTTAACCGTAGAGGGGATACGTAAGGGCTTGGTGGAGATCCTGAAGGAGGAAGAAGCCGAAAAGATGGCAGAAAACAATGCAAAGGTAATAACAAAGCTAATAAAAGAGTGGAACCTGTCATTTGAGACCACAGACGACGCCGTCGAGTTCATAGAAAGGTTGGAGGAACTCATCAAGGCGAGCAAGATTAAGAAGGAGGATATATTAGCAGCATTACCACGCATCTTAAAAGGTAGGGCACTGCTCTGGTACAGAAATTACGTAGACTCATGGACCGATTGGAATCAATTCCTGCAAACATTTAAGCTGTACTACTTCCCGGCCAATTACGAAGAGGATCTCATAGCCAAAATTGTCACTAGAAAGCAAGGAGCCCAGGAGAGGTTTACCGACTACGTCACAGACATTCTGACGCTGATGCGCAGGTACGGAAGTCTCAACGAAGCAGCGAAATTACACCGCATCCACGACAATATGTTAAATAGCTACAAGCTATACATCAAAAGGCAAGACTATAAGACCTTACCAGAACTATTGAAATTAGGAACCGAGTATGAAAATATAAGGACACCCACGTACGGTGCAACGACGTCGTCAGGAGCGTGGCGAGACGCCAGCGACAACAACAAATGGAGGGAGGACGAACAAGCAAGTAGCGAACAAACGACCCAAGGTAGGGACGACCGACGCAGCGACAACCAGAAACCGAAACCCGAACCGAGAGAGAGTACGAGCCACACAGTGCATCCGAAGTACGACCCCAAGACCAGCTGCTGGTCCTGTGGGAAACCGGGACATAACGCGGACGCCTGCAGGGGCAGACGCCAAGTGTTTTGCAGCCAGTGTGGAAATCTGGGAGTGCTGAGTAAGGCCTGCTGCAGGAAAGCAACCTCGATAGGGCAGGAAAAGCTAGGAGCAGCCGATAGCCCACAGGCGAGCGACAACCGCATATACACCGATTTGCACATAATGGGAAGAAACTACCGAGGCGTAATAGACACAGGATCCACCAACTCGTACATCAACCAGCAAGTATATAATGAATGTAAGAACATCGCGTACCAAAATAAGCTAAAAACAAGAGAAGTAATACTAGCGAATGGGACCAGGACACAAACCCACAACAACTTGTTGGTCGACATAGAAGTCAAAGAGGTAAAAATCAGACACTGGCTGAGGGTGCTGCCGTCAGCGACGGACATTATAATAGGAATGGACGTCCTGAAACGACTTGGAATGTCTATAAAATGGCCAGGAGACAGCCAAGACTCAGTCGACCGTGATGACAAGAATACCCAGAGAAAAAATCCGAAAAACGGAGAGGACAAGCAAAAAGTAGACACTCCAGAAGAAAACCAGAATAGCATAACCGCCGAATCCAGTCAACAGCAGCCAACCACACCGCTCACAAAGGTACAACACAGAATTAAACTAAAGCAAACAGAACCCGTAAAACAAAGATATTATCCACGAAATCCGAAGCAGCAAGAAATACCCGACAAACACGTGAGTGACATACTTCAACAGGGCGTGATCGAAACGCCACACAGCCCACATAGTTTCCCCGTCGTACCAGTGGAAAAACCGTCAGGTCAGTACCGATTCCGTGCAGATTACCGTAAGCTTAGCCAGATATCCGAAGAAGATGCGTACCCGCTATCACAGGTACATTTCGGTAAGATTGACCAGACATCCGGAAAAGCAGCCGCAAACCGAATCACGCGCCGCCAAGCAAAAGCGAACCTTACGCAGCACACACAGAGACTAGCGACAAAATACAACCGGAAGAAGAAAATTCGAAAAACACAAACCACGCAGCGCGGACACGAACCGACTTCAGAAATGGAACATGGGACCCTTAAACGTCAATTTAATAGAAGAAAAATAGATATACGATGGATACCAAAAAGTAAGTTACAGATCGCCAGCCCCCTGGCACCGGCACCGTCCTCGAGACCAGACACGGAGGGCGGAAACAAGAAAAGGACGCGCAGGGCGGGCAGAAAGAGGAACGGCGGCCAACAACACGGCCATACGAGAAGGCCGCGAACGCGGCAGGCGCACCCGCCCTACGAACGTCACAGCAAAAGAAAAAAGGGGGGAAAAAAAGACTAAATAAAAAAAATTGTGAAGTGAAATAATATAAAAATATAACAGTGATTATATTAAAGTACCGTAATAAGAAAAACAAATAGTGTAGTAAAAAAAAAACGTCAGCAGATTTAAGTAGAAGCATTAAAAAAAATGTGTATAAAAAAAAACCTATTGTTTAAATAAAGTAAAGTAATAAAATGAAGAATAATTACCGTGCAATCAAAAGTGTGACCAGTAAACCGCAATAGATACTTAATATAAACATAAATAAACCCGCGACATGGTGAATAAATAGAATAAAATAATACAAGCACATAGAAAGAATAGGTTACAGACCAAGTAAGTACATAACAGTGAACGTGAATTGGTAACATTAAGTCAAGTGAACAACAATATAGTGGGAATATACTTACAAAAACTAACTTTAAAAAAACAAGACGCGGGTCAAACAGAGAACGTAGGCTCAAAATAAATAAACGTGTTGCAAATAGGAAGACGAATACTTAGAATAAATACAAAAATGAGAGATAAACATAATAGCATCCAGTAAATAAAAAAATAATAATAAAAAAAAAGAAAAAGAAATGGTATCGTCTTTCAGCCAGCATATTCTAACGGTGATTTTTCCCCATAGGTAAAAATCTCCAGACGGGTGACGGGACTGTAATGGCGCGCCTAGCCGCGCATTACAACATCATGCAACGGCCACGTGGCAGACAGCGGAGCTACCTATCGAACCGCGACCACCGATCGAGTGCCAGCCCACTCGCCCCACCCGTCGCGCGCCGGGCCGAGCGTATAAAAGCGGCGCGCGCCCATACAACAGCGTCAGTTGGGCTCACGGCCTTCCGCAGTGAGGACAGCTGATCTCCCGGTCGAGCCGGCGTGTTTTCAGACGCGTAGGCACCCGGTTCCCCTCCGACCCTTCCTGCTTCCCGTAGCCCAGTCAGAGCCGGCGTGTTTTCAGACGCGTAGGCACCTGGATTACGTAACCCGTCCTACCCTGTATCTTGGTCCGAGCCGGCGTGTTTTAGACGCGTAGGCACCCTTGATACTCCCTATCGCCCTGGTCAGAGCCGGCGTGTTTTAGACGCGTAGGCACCCTAGGCGCTTCCCCCCGATTCGCATATCCTTCCCGTCTCGCCATCCCCTTCACCCTTAGGGGATACCGTTCCCGAATCCGCGAGTAGCTTAGGGTCCGCGCCGTACCGTTGCGATAATTAGAAGCCACCCCGCGTCGTACCTAGCTTAGGATACCTAGACCTAAGGAATCTTGATTTATAATAAACCGGCATAAAAGCCCGCCGATTTGTATTACAGCATTAAACCTGTGTTTCCTTATCTCACTCTGCACCCTCTCTCTCCTCTGAGCTAACTAGGAAACCCTTGCTCCCGTCTGGAACAAGGGAGGTGTATGAGGCCGCGCCCGCCCCGGCGAACGTGACCCCATCACAAAATGTTTCGAAAGATGGAAAGCTACACAGTAATACATAAATAATATTGTTTAATGCAGCGTTAAAATTATATTCTCCTTGCAGTGCCAAATTGAAGGAAGTAAATGAGGAAGCAGTATTTTTTTTATAAAGACAGACCAAGTGTATAAAGAGGACGTCGGACGTCCCTTGCGACTATATTTGACTTTTTATACTTTTTATACGTACCCCGCTTGTAAATGAAAGCCTGGCATATAAAAATATCATAATAGGAACTTACTATCGTAGACATTTGAAGTCTCAAAAGTCAAATAGTCGCAACAACCAAACGTCAAAATAAACATTAGAGCATGCTAGGGCCACTGCTATATGTTACAGTTAGGCAGATAGGAAGATTTACCGCCGAGCGTTGATATATGCTACTGATTCCGATTATTTCTGAATGTTTCACATCCCGGTTATTGTTTGTCCCGGATTAGAAGGGGCTTGATTTAAGGGTTTTATAAGATGTAACGGAAATGTGTAAATGTGGTTGATTTCTTCTTATCTGGGAAAAAACAGTAGTTTATTTATTTCATTGGTATGGAATTGTTTGACTATGAACTGTAAGGCTTTGATTTTGATTTAGGCCAGGGGTAAATATCCAATTCATTGGCAACCGAACCAATTTGTCATCACTACATAGTATAAAACAAAGTTGCTTTCCGCTGTCTGTCCGTCGGTCTGTTTTTGTTTCACTAACACTTAGTTTTTAATATTAATTGTTACTAACCATTTATGTGCCATTGTTGTCTTTTTAAATAAATAAATTTAAATTGAATTGAAATTAACCTTGCTTTCTATTTATCTTTATTAATACACATACATCAAATATCAAACATCAAACATTTATTCAGCAAATAGGCCACAGGGGCACTTTTACATGCCAATTTTTACAAGCAATAAAATGAACCAAAAATTACAAAAAAAATTACAAATACGGAATCAATCAAATATTGGATACATAATATATATTACGGCGATTTCGAACATCAAAAAACGCGCGTCCCAACCGCCCGTCTACAATACCCACATGCGCAAACGCAGAACGCGTCGAATCCTATAATTTAGAGGAAATGGGACACGTTGGGCGAATGGATAATTAACGCGAGGTCGTTTATCGCTAATCGAGTGTCGATGTTGACGTAGGACCCGGTTGAAAGGTTTCCTATTTCGTTGGAAAGGAACTTAGGACTCATATGAACCTAGCCGCCTCCGTACTCCGCTAAAGACGGCGCCCGGGCGCGCCCCCACGGCCTGACTACGCGACTGTAGCAGGAATAGTAGGATCATACATCCGATATCGAATCGGACAACGTGGAAACGCTCTAATGCAGCTGTAGCTGACTTCCGAACTTCACCTTTAGACATTTTCCAACACGCTTGTTTTAACTCTCTTAGGGCCACTTGCACCTTCACTAACCTGGAGTTACCCTGGTTACCAGTACAATTTGACGCTGGGTTAACGGTTTAACCGCTTAACCCCGGATGGTACAAGTGGCCCTTAATCTTATCACATCTTTCGATAAGTTTTTCAAGCCTCACGAATACATAGTTTCAAGATTTTATTTCAGATGCATTTATAACATATTTTCCCGAAATGTAATGGGATTAATGACATAATCGTCTACTCTATCAAGTTGCAGGTGGCCTCCCGAGGCGACCATTAACTACGTCATCGGCATGCCGTATTTAAAAACGCGCTAATAGGCCCTATATCTTTATTAAGAGAGGGTTAAGGGAATTGCGTAATAAATGAAATGGAATAGTTAACCCTGCGGCGGTTCACACTCAGTTTAATTTAGTTAACCGTTCCGCTGCGCCGCCGACGGGGAAGGGTTGGATAGTGATGTCGAAATATCGATGGATTCACTAAAACACTTGTGAACTTTTATGCTTACTTACTTTAATAATTACTTATATGCTTTTATTATATTGAAGAGTCTGGAGTAAAATAAGTTTCAAATGATTCACGGTTAGTTTCACTAAACTCACGGTCTATATCCCGGTCAATATAAGTCTGGAGTAAAATAAGTTTCAAATGATTCACGGTTAGTTTCACTAGACTCGCGGTCTATGTCCCGGTCAATATAAGTCTGGAGTAAAATGTTTATATATCTATTATATATATGGCTATTGTTACAGCTATGTAAGAAATAGAAGTCGTATGATAAGCTTGCTAGAGTTAGACCAAGATAAGTCAGCAACGATTTTGATAGCACACGCAGTGCAGGTGTTATTTTAAACGTCAAACTTCTATGAAATTATGACGTATAAATAACACATGCACTGCGTATGTCATCAAAATCGTTGTAGACTTTTCTTGGTCAAACTCTAGCTTTGGGCATAAAGTCTACCTTTTATATTTTTCTTTTAATTCATGCATAAGTGACAACGAAAATGGTCGTATTTGCCTATACCTATATATCGTAAGTATTGGATCTCTAGCAAAGTGATGATATAAAAACACCTATTAACACTAAATAGTGTTACAAAAAGCAACGCGGCCACTGCTTGCTGCAAGCTGTATATCATTTAGCTGTATAATCATATACATACATACATACATAATCTTATACAGCCTAATTGTGATAATAAATGATGATATAAACGTTTATATGTCTATTTAATACGTTTAATAATTCTTCTTCTTCCTGCCCTTATCCCACGTTATGTGGGGTCGGCACAGCATGTTTTTCTCTTCCATTCTCCTCTATCTTTCGTCACCTCAGCACTCACTCCTTTCTTTCTCATATCCTCTTTCACACAATCCATCCATCGCTTTTTGGGTCTACCATACGCTCTCCATCCATCAACATTCATCCCTAACATTCTTTTGCCTATATGGCATGACAGTAATTATTAATACTTTTAATAATTACTGTCTTTTAATAACTTCGCATCTATTCAATTAAAGCTTCCTCTTTCGAAACAGTGTAGAAGACTTACAATACCGTTAAGAGGTTAATAACTAGTTTTAAGTACTAACAGATAAAAAAATATATTTTCTATCTACATATTTTCCCAACCTTGATTAAAAAACGGAAAATATCGATACCTACAGCCTCTCCACCACCTAATTTACACCCCCGATATTTAAAAGCTTATAATTGCGATGAAGTGTTGCCCTTGATTAATCGTCGGGAATTCCCGGCATTCGCGTCCCGGGCAATCCCGGGATTCCGAGGATTCCACAGAAATTGTTGCGGCTCAAAATATCTCCCGGCGAAATTAGGAAGTAAGCTGCCTATTTATAATAAGGCGGTTGATTTTTCGACAATTTCGTCTGAATCCTATGATTGGTTATCATATTTTATAGGGTGTTTTGTAATGATTGCTTGAAATGGTTACGCACGCGTAGATATTTGTGGCGTTTTCAACCAAAAGGTACCACATTGTCGCTTGTTGATAAGGTTGATTTCTAATTGAAGCTATATGGAAATAGCGCCCTACTGACAAGCGACAATAAGTACCCTTTTGGTTGAAAATGGCACATTTTATTAAAATTACGTTGTTAACCTACGAGTTGTATTTTATTAACTAAATGATTATCTATATCTATTATAATTATCTTAATTAATGAAAAGAAATATGAAAAATCAGAAGTCGTTGTGGATTAAAAATATGCCATTTTACCAGCATTTAACCCTTTCAGTATAGACAAATCGATTCACTTCTGGTTTTAAAATAGTAAGTTAATTTAAGTAATTATACCTGTAACTTGAGCCCCTGCATTTAGACGGTTCTAAAACGTGCATGCAATATTCGATACTTCTGTAACTACGGAGTAAAATGTATTCAGTCGATCGACTGAAACACCTTAAGGCCGTTCCCTGAGCCAGAAGGCGAAAAATCTCCTTATATGATAATATTTTTCTAAGAGACGTTGATATTCGTAGACGTGGAAAAAATATATGTAGTTCTTGATTATATTGTCTTAACACAACCTCCGATACACGAATTATGACACTTCGCTCGATACAATGAATTCCCAAAGTAACCTCTAACTTGGACTTTTGATCAAACTTATTTATTATGTGACACTATAAAAAAAAAGAAAAAACAATCTTAAATTAAATAGTAATTTGACAGCTTTGGAATTTCGATATTGTAAGGCAACGTTTTTAAAATAAATAAAAATCGATAAAATTCGATCAAAATTGACACTTGGCACGGTCTTTCCCGTTTTTTCTTGCGAAATGTGACAGTGATGGCGGTAAACTGATAGAACGGCCTTAATGTAACGAAAACCGCATGCATATAAGGATCTGTCTACGAAGCCTCGTTCTGAATCCATTAAAACGCCTACCATTTATTGAGTCCTGAATTTATGTATTATGTATTTATGTATTCACATAATTAGCGTATGCGCTTAATCGGAAAATATCTAAAATAGCCATTCATTGAATTGTAAATACTTACACGGTTTCCGTATTACTCTGTTTTTGGCCAGGTTAAAACTGCATCAATAATGGAGGCGCCGGTAATGGATATCGTTTTTTGATTGGCTGTTTAAAGTGCGCATGGAATTATCTGGAGTGCTATTGATATTCGCTGTCATTCAATTGACAGACTAGCTTGTCCGGCGGCTGCGGGCGTGGAAAATGTACATGCAACTTTATCATCATCATCATCATATCAGTCGAAAGGCATCCATGGCAGGCTTCCTAAATACGCTCAGAAAGAGCTGCGTAATAACCGGTCGTGTGCTGCCCATATTTTATTTTATTATTATTTAACAAACACTTTATAACTAGGATACAAATATGAAGCCAATAACGTCTCCCTAACAGATAAGATTGACTACAGATTTAATATATAGGCTAGATGACGCAAATATCACGATTTGTATTAAAACCAAGCGTGCCGACTTTTTCATACAAAATTTACGCATAATACTATTTTAAAATTACTTACCTGTGATAGGAAATATGTCCTTGCCTTTGGGTGCTCGCAATTTTTGGGCTGTTGCAGTTAATTATCACGCAACGAAGCATTTTTTAAGGTTTCACCGACGTCCGGCTGCAACAACTGACGCGCGTGGACTGTCAAGAGCGACGGTTAACCTCGACGCTTGGTCGGGGTTCGGACACGCGAAGTAGATCCATTTGCGTCATCTATGGTATATTTATATTAAATTTGTGCACATGACAATGTCCATAGTTAAGTTTTGATTGGCGTTTTCTATCGACGATTATCGTCTTGCCTAAGCTGCTTGTAATTTAAGTCTAGACTGTTTAAGCGATGACTCCTCTGTTCTTTTACGGAATGTTTCTGTAGTATTGTTTAACTATTTAGTATTTATTTTAGGAGTGCACTCAATATCGCAACACCCTACCTGTTATCTTGAGAAGCTGACAGAAACACCCAAACTAGATACAAAATCGGAGTGCCATTATAATCACTTAGCGAGCACGCCGGGAGAGGCGAATTCTGAAGGCGAATTATTTGTAGGTTCGCTCTTGGATTTTTGGGCCATTAAAATTAAATTAGTGCAAATAATTCTTAAATTGTCCGAAGGTATGCATGTATAGGAAGATTCATTCGCGAATGAGTAGCGCGAGTGCATGGATTTGCGTGTTTTGGAAAATTAAATTAAGTTATTGAAATGGAGGAGAACTGGAGAATTCGCTGCCTCAAGGTGAGAATCATTCGATTCGATTCAGGAACATTTGTTACGAATCTCGAGGTCATGGTACATTGGTCTCTAGATCTAAACCCGCCCGTTCTTAACCAATAGGAACAAGCCAGAAAACAGGTGCGAAATCCAGTCCAAATCAACACTTGCCCACTCTAAGTCCGCCAAATACGGCATCTAGGCTCAAACCTGTCCGAATTGCAGGATTATAGGACAGCAACTTATCATATTGGATTCCTGCGTAGATGGTATCTTAGGTAGGGCACAAAATAGAATAGTTCCTTACCTACTATTACTATACAGACATTTCTCTAAGAGTCTGTCACACCTTACCGCCTGTCACTTTTTAAACGTTCGCTTAATTTTATTGTACACCTAGGCAGTTTCATAGTTGGTGATTGCCGATCGTCAATTGTGGTTGGCGCAGCTGGTTCTAATGAAGATGTTTAGTGACAGCGAACCACGTTGTCCCATCCTAAAGCATAAAACGTATGGGTTGTCTCTCACTAGACTGTGCCATAACGTCGGTGGGCCGAGCACGCTCGAATAACTGAGTGAAATACAATACTGACACAACGAAATGTCATCTTATAGCATATCACAGCCATAATAACACAGTGTACACCACGGTTGTGTATTCTTGTGTTCCTAATGTGTAAGGTTGGAAACCTCAACTATTACAAAGTTCAAAGCAGGCAAAATAAAATCATGACCAAAAGGTTTATTGTCCCAAATAATAGGGATATATATAGGCATTAGTATTTATGAAGGAGACTGCATTCTAAACATTAACCCATCTTTTTCCTTAAGATGTTTTCCTTTACTTATTATTTATCAATAATATATCAAATGATAGACTGTTAGCTCTTTTAAAGAGAAATCTTTTCGTAAATATATTATGCGATAAAGATCACATTTGTTCTAATAAAATGCAACAAGTAATAAAACAATAAAAACCTAAACAGATAAACCAATGTTTCTAACAATTTCATTAGCATACAGATCTCCAATTAATGGCTGAGTTAAATATATCACTATGTTTATGCTGCTGCATATGTTTATGCATGTTGATGAATTAACATAGTACAATTTATGGCTTTTAAAGCTCGCATATGGTTAGCTATGACAGTTGTGACAAATTCTAGGCTTGATACGTTTGCGGCGGTGTTGAATTTATTGTTTACTAATGTGACTACAAAGTGAGTAAGCAGCAATAGTAGAGAATGAAACAAGTCCAAAAGACAAGTATCTCTGTATCGTGGATTTTTTCGAAATAAAAAAATATATTTTATTCCTATTCTAGGTCCATGGGGTCCCAGCGCGCATAAGTTGTTTGCAGAAATCGCGAAGCGTCTGCTTGACGTAATTCGTATCTATTAGAATGTAGATTAGGCTAAGTCTGTAAATAGTCTTTGTAATCTTTTTTGAAATAAACAGTTTAAATTTTTTTTTTTTTTTAACTGGTGACCGAAGAGCTGGCGGCTTTCTCGCACAACGTATCAGCATTGCGATACAGCGGGGAAATGCCGCCAGCATCCTTGGTACAATGCCTCAAGGGCCTATTTTAGATTTAAGCTAGTTATTAATTTCGCTTACGTAGTACCACTGTATATATCTTGTATTTTTATTCCTTCTAATTTCCTGGCTTTACGCTCCGTCTTGACATAGTCAGAAGCCAGGCGCCACAAGAATGCCGATTCTTTATCACAGTAATTGCTCACTTGATAGCCAAGTTATTAAAGGCCAATTATTAATACAACCATAGAATAATTACGTCTTAACTTTACTAGTGTCGTAAAATTTAATTACTGCATATTATTCTAATTATTAGTGTTTACTTTAATAGTTGTCCATTTATTTCATAGTTATAGATCAGTTTTTAAGTATTACACGTTTTCATTTGTTCACACACACAACATCGTGAGGAAACCAGACTAATCCTAACAAGGCCTAGTTCCCCCTCTAGGTTGGAAGATCAGATGGCAGTCGCTTTCGTAAAAACTAGTGCCTACATCAATTCTTGGGATTAGTTGTCAAGCGGACCCCAGACTTTCACGAGTCGTGGCAAAATGCCGGGATAACGTGAGGAAGAAGAAGAAGACACGTTTTCATTTGCTATGAGTATAAACTGCAACTATAATAGGTATCTACATGCTACGCGGGGTAGATTTTTTGTACATAACCCGCCGCGTGTGCGATGGAAGACATGGTCGTCGCGGGGGTTTTTTCCTTCAGTTTAAAATTTAGCTTGTCATCCCTCGGATATATGACTGCTAAAATTATACTGCTATGGTCACGATATAAAACTGAAAATAAATTAAATTAGACATATTTTCGTGATTTTCTCCTATCGAGCCAACTTTAACCTTTTAAAGGTCATGGTTGGCGTCTGCCCTTGAAAATATATTCTAGTTTCATTGCGAATGTTTTCATGACATTCGTTTTTAATCTAAACCTGTAAGATGCCATACTATATAATATTATAAATGCGAAAGTCTGTCTGTCTGTCTGTCAACTGTCTAGCTATCACGGTTGATAAGATACAGCCTGGTGACAGACAGACGGATGGACAGAAGAGTCTTAGTAATAGGGTCCCGTTTTGACCCTTTGGGTACGGAACCCTAAATAACTTAGTACCATCGGCCGTAACTGACAATTCGTAAATCTTATTACAAAAACATAAGGTCCACCAGAGGTTAATTTAGAGTATTGCTATTAAGCTTAGAATAAATTTTAAAAGTGGAAAAATTACTGCCTTGGGTGAGACTTGAACTCACGGCCTCTGGATCGATACTCCAGCGCTCTGCCAACTGAGCCACCAAGACCTCTATTCTAAGCTTAATAGCATCGATCGCAGACGTTTCTGCTTGTTAAAAATTAATTTAGAGTATTGCTGTTCATAATGCACCAGTTACAAATCACGATTAAGATCTCTTGGCACATTAGTAATTATAGTTTCGTGATTTATTGCTATCACATAATACATCAACGGACAATATCCTAAGTCAAGCAGATAACACTGATACAGGTAAGCGAAGTAAAAATAGTATGTGCAGTATATTGACTTCATTATAACCGTACACTTTTGTAACCTCCGTTTCTTTATTTAAATGTAGATTCAAGAAGTTTTTAGTACCAAAAGTCAGTAAGAAATATCCACGAATAATGGTCAAGTCTAGCATTGCGGTGAAGGAAAACAACGTGAGGAAACCTTGCATCAATCTGCGAAGACGAAGAAATTCATATAGGTACAGTTATATTATAATTCCCCAACCCGCATTCTGCCATGTATAGCCCAAGCCCTCTTGAACATGAGAGGCCTGTGCCCAACAAGAGGACGTATATAGGGGATACCGCTGTTTAGCCAAAATATTTTTCGCCAAATTTCACTTCCCAACAAACTTATGGCATCAGTTTCATTTCCCAAATGAAATTTTAGCAAGTTTTTTACTTCGCAACCATTTCATTTCCCAACCCCATACTTGCGAAATGAAAATGACGTACTAGGTTGGGTTAGGTTAGGTTGGATTATGAAAATTTGCGAAATGAAATTTTGCCAAATGATAATTTGCGTAAAATAGTTTGGGAAGTAATACTTTGGGAAACGTTTTTTGGCAATACATTAGTAAACCCGTATATAGGCTGAATTATTATTATTTGGCGGTGAAAAAACTAAAATTCATCGCATGTCGCTGCTTCAAAATTCACCAGTAGAGTGAGATAAAACTTCGTTGCAGACTGTTTGGCGGTCTTGTCACTAAACATCGATCTTCCAGAAAACCTTTGATAAATTGCGATACATAATTCAAATACATAATATCTCACAAAATTTCATGTCTCCAATAAAATCCTTCGTAGGGGTTTGTTGCGATATCGCGTCAAGCATTGTCGAAATAATTAGTTTTAATTAGTTTTTACGTATTTATTGTTTTACTTCATATTGTACACACTAACATAGATATAGCTAGGTAGCATATTATAATTTTTGTACAAACACTATATGGGTTCTGTTCTGTGCCTGAAATAAATATTTTCAATTTCAATTTCAATTGTGGAAAACTGCAATTTTTTGAGTCTTAAACCGTTTTTTTGCGGTTAAACAACTGATAACAATAGTTTCACTCCGCATGCGTGCACGTAAATCGTGACGCGGCGACCTTCACAGTTCCTTGTAGCCATAAAACGTTAGAGATAAGCCTTTGTATACAATCCTTATGTAATAACTAATGAAGGAAGGTGAACGCGTTGATTTTACTGAGGTTTAATGCTTTACCTGTACCTGTACCTATGTAAGTTTAGGTAAAGCATTAAGTCTTAGTCGGTGTTATTGCTAGTTAGTGTTACTGCTGCTCTAAAGCACGTACAGAGCAATAGCATGGAAAAGTTAGTACGAACTGTCCAGATGCCATAGCGTGCGTTATACATAATAATACTAATCAGATCAACAGGAAGAATCAGAACAGTTCTGGGTCGCATCGTACTTCCATGTAAGAACCCACGAAAGATAGGCCCAAATTATTACGAGCGTCTACCCGCCGAATTACGAACTGAAGAAACACTCTGGAAACTTAGTGTATGTAGTACTGTACGTATTTTGATGAAGCGTTTTGCTGATTTAGTTTCTGGATTACGAATAGCTTGAGGCCTTAATGCCGAGCAGATTAATGTTGTTTCAAGCTAAGAAGACACATTAAAAATTAGACACAATTTTTATATTAAAGGAATAAAAAGAGAGGCGCATAGCGACATCTACCGAACCTTAAGGCGTGTGAACAAAAAGGAAGGAATGCAAAGATTCGCACGCTTCTGACAAGCTTCTGTAGCTCAGTTGGTTAAGAGCGATTAGACCGTTGTTCTAAAAGGTCGCAGGTTCGTGTCTTGCCAGAAGCAATGAATTTTTCCGTTATACTTAAGAGGCCGTAGTCGATTTTGGAGCAAAAATTTTAAATTAATAGATTTAGTCGTTGAAATTTTACACGTTTTGTTACGTAATATGTAATAACAAGTATTGGTTTCTATTAGCACGTCTTCTCATCTTGCCTTTTAATAATGAGGTCGCAAGCGTGCGTCACCGGTAATATATGAAAAGAAGGGATAGTTTTTAAAAATTCATCAAAAATTTATGGTGGTATATTATACAAATTGATGTATAAGAATACTTTCAACAAATGTTGTAGATTGTTTAAGTATCAAAATTACGTTGAAATTAAGTCGATTTTCAGAGAAATTGTCACTTGTTTTTAAGTAATTTCTGGAGAAAATTGATTTCGTCTAACTTTCATTTACATTACTTCAAAGTTATAATAATAAAAATGTAGTCTGATAAACGTCAAGTACAGGATATGTGTAATACAAATTTACCATGTTTAGCCGTCCAAACTTTACGAAATTTACAAATAAGAGCGACAAAATCAGTGCTTTACGAGCGTTTACCTAAACGTCCATCAGAAAAGCAAACATTACTAATTTAGTGAGTCTGTTTTCAATAAATTGATCTAATAAAAGGTAAGTTAAGAAGATGCGCTAATAGAAACCAGTACTTGTTATTTCAATTAGGTAACAAAAGGTGTACAATTTCACCGACTAAATCTATCAATTCTACATTTTTGCGACTAAAATCGACACCGGCCTCTTAAATAAAAATTTGTAATATCGCTAGCGGACGTATCTGCTTGATAAAAATTAGTTTAGGCACAGTTTGTTTTCCTGACAAGTTAAATGATATGGCAGGTTATTATACTACCTTAGTCATAAACATAGTACATACAAGTAGCTATAGATGCGCCACCGAGCGACAGGGGGTAAAAGAAAAAATATTCATATAAAACTTGGGCAGCATAGGATTTTTTCTCTTTTTCACTTATAAATTTCGGTATTTCGCCATCGCCTTCCCGTCGGTGATAAGGACAAAGCATCGCACTATTTTGTCTTTCCTCTTATAGGAATCGCAATAAGACTATATTTCTCTATCAAAGTGTGTCAGGCCCTTGACCTTAGTTGACAATGTTGACATCCCAATGAAATGTTTAGTAGACGAACACGTCAGCTTTCGCGTAGCGCATGAATAAGCGGGCATCCCGCTCGTTTCTTCCCAGAACGTGCAGAATGTGGAATGAGTTGCCTCTGAGGTATTTCCTTTATGCTACGACATGGGATTCTTCAAGAAGCGGGTTTTTGGGTTCTCAAGGGTCGGCAATGCTTAAGTGGCTCCTGTGATGTTGCTTACGTCCATGGGCGACGATGACTGCTTCCCATCAGGCGGCTCGTCTGCTCGTTTGCTGACTATAATATTTAAAAAAAGCCGTAGCCGCTGCGCTGCGCCCGCTGCTAATTACGTGAGGAAGGACTCGCGCGGGCGCACAATGGCTATTGTGGACGCATTGTCTCAGCTTTCTATAACCTTCACTTGCGACAGCTGTCAAGCTGTGTGGGTGGGAGATAGGAGGCTGCGGATGCGGTAATTTACTTAGTTTTTCCATTTTCTGGCAAAGTAAGTAGTATCACATACTCATCAATCATTGTTGGATTGTTTTTTTATGTGTAAATAAAAATGTTACCTAAAAATGTTTAGCACTTTGCAAGGGCTTTACCCAATCCTCTCCTCAATCTTCTCCTCTCCACCCAATTGCGACTGCAGCCATTGGTATTGAAATAAAAACACAGCTACTATATAAAATATAATGGTTTAATAGGTACGGTGAAGGTGAGAACAGTGCCTCAGCTCGGGTGGCTCATTCAACCTAATTTGAAGACGAGGCTATTTGTTTCCCTGCTAATACAGCAGAAACATTCAGTAATCGAACGAATTCACGTGGACTTGGGCGACTGAGCCACTGTTCCCGCCTTGACCCTATCACTTGACGCTATTATGTTATCACTGGAGTGTCACAACGCTAGTATTCAACCTGCAATGTCAGTAACGTTGACATTCTGCGGCGGCGAAGATGTCGCCAATTTCCTTGATAAGATGAATGAAGTTTGCCGCCGCATTACTGCCGCGATTATAGCGTTCTATCACTCATTTTATTAAGGAAATTTACGGTGACAGCGCTCGTGCCAAAGCTGCAGCAGTAATATATATTACTTCTGCAGCTTTGGCTTTGGCTTCTGTAAACTACCACATCCAATCTCACAATTTTTCACAATCTTAGTGTCACACATCGGCCGCATCACAGCGGCGCAAGAGTGGCGTGTCTAGTGTCAGTTATGACACTGGCATATCTATGTAGCCATCCGGCCCGAGTGTACAAAATAAATGGAAATACTTTTAAGGGCTACTTACACCATCCCACTAACCCGGGTTAAACGGTTAAACCATGGTTACTAGTACTAATTGAACCTGGGTTAACGGTTTAACTGGTTAACCCCGGGTTAGTGGGACGGTGCAAGTGGCGCTTAGTTCTTCTTGCACATACAGTAAGGCACGACAGTCATGTAAAAAGCTTTGTAATTTATAACAGTTTAAAAAAACCGACCATGTGCGAGTCGGACTCGCGCACGGAGGGTTCCGTACCATTACGCAAAAAAACGTTAAAAAAATCACGTTTGTTGTATTGGGAGCCCCACTTAAATTTTTTTTTCTGTTTTTATAGCGGCAACTGTATTTGTTGTTATAGCGGCAACAGAAATACATCATCTGTGAGAATTTCAACTCTCTAGCTATCATGGTTCATGAGATACAGCCTGGTGACAGACGGACGGACAGACAGACAGACAGACAACGGAGTCTTAGTAATAGGGTCCCGTTTTTACCCTTTCGGTACGGAACCCTAAAAACGAGTCTATCTTTTTTAATCAATAAGATCCATACTCGGCGTACGAGCACTTGGCATGGAAACTTATCATAGTTCGACTCTAAGTAATTAATTAGTGTTTTTTATTTTCGATCTGAACCTATTTCTTTTCGCCTTCACGGAATAAAATGAACAAGACTCCACCATGTATAATTAATAGCTCATTTGCTCAGATTGTATCTAAACATGTTTGAATAACAACAAAAAACATCATTATAACGAGAGGGGCATGCTTTGTACTACTTAACACATATTCATAGTAGCGACTTAAGCAAGTTTAGTTTAAGTGATTGTTTCATAGTTTTCTTATATGTATGTTTAAGTTTACGTATACTTACATTCTACGTTTGAATTAATTTACCATTACCCAAGTAAGAAAACGTTCTACGTTTCTTTGCATCACCTATTTAATTCTGAATATTTTTGTCGAAATTAAACCGCCACGCAAAGGTCTGTACAGTGCGACATGAAAGAGCAGAATTAAAATAAAATGGAGTAATAAATTTCCATACAAAATTGTTGCCATGTTTAAGCATTTTTAAGTCAAAAATGTGACAGGAACGAAGAAAGCTCCCTCATTTAATTTATTTATTTCTACTCTTTCATGTCGCACTGTACTTGTGTTCTGTAAAAAGTATTAATATATTATATTATTATCGATTCATCATCATTTTATATGTAAACTAGCGAACCGCCCCGGCTTCGCACGGGTTACATAGAACCTTTACAAATTATACACTAAAACCTTCCTCAAGAATTACTCTATTGATAGGTGAAAACCGCATCGAAATCCGTTTTAAAGATCTAAGCATACATAGGGACAGACAGACAGCGGAAAGCGACTTTGTTTTATACTATGTAGGGAAGTTAGACTTTTCTCGGTTGAGCGATTTCCATATATTGCCTGATACGACACGCAGTTGAGTTTTAATCATAATCATAATCATAATATTTATTAATAATATAAATTACATGTCACATTTTATACAGTGTATAAAGATTATATTTAAGTATGAATTTTCGCTACATAATGTAGGTTGTATTTAATCTCTTACATCTACCTAAGTTCCTAATTTAAAGAACTCTTTATGGTCGTAGAACGCTTGCTCGATTAACCATTTCTTTAATTTGTTTTTAAATATTGCTACGCTTTTAGCAACTACTATTGAGTCCGGAAGACGATTGTATACTTTTGGGCCCAATATGTGAATGAGCTTGTCCGACTTGGCCAGCTTGTGCGGCACGGGCGCGAGCCTGCAGAGGGCGCGGCCGCAGCGCGCGGGGTAGCGGCGCGGGGCCGCATTCGACGAGGCAGGGGCGCTGTCTGCTTGCGAACGCGCGTATATTGCCGCTTGAAAGATTAGTAACGACGGCAAGGTTAGGATGCCTAGGGCTTTGAAGTGCGGTTTCGCCGATTCGGTTTGAGCGATTCGGACTATAGCCCGTACGGCGCGCTTCTGCAACCGAAACACAGGCTCCCAATCTGCGGCTCGGGCCCACAGCTCGACTCCGTACTGCAGGTGTGCGTGCACCGATGCAAAGTAACACGCTCTCAGCATATCGCGAGGCAATAACCGAGCCAGACGTTTCAGTGCGAAGCAGGCCGCTGACAACTTATTACACACTTTATCAATGTGTGCCGCCCAGGTCAGTCCTCTGTCCAGTTCGAAGCCCAAAAAGGTTGAGCTCGCGGCTTGTTCGATATTCAGTCCGTTTGCGCGCACAGACATCGACCTTGTTTCCCTTCCCGAGAGGTCGAAGTGAACAAAGTGCGTTTTCCGTATGTTCAACGTGAGGCCATTTTTACTGAACCAATCAGAGAGAAGTGCTGCAGTAATATTTAGCTGGTCGCTAAGTGCGTCACAGCTCTGAGCGGTAACCACCACTGCTACGTCGTCCGCATACATGAATGTCTCGCCGCTGTGCACTGCCTCAGGTAGATCGTTCAGCAGCAGCGAGAACAGTATGTTGGAGACGGACGATCCCTGCGCTACGCCGATGTGGGTTTTTCTTTAACCGTACTTGATCTATGTACGCTCTCCTAGATCTGCCCTGCTTCCTCTTTACTTCAACTCTCTCTTCTTTGATGTTATGTTTAGGCTGGACTATAGAGTAGGCCCACGAAACCCATTGGCCGCTGTCAATCACCGAGTATCGCTACTGCGCGCGCCGATTGAGATCTAACCCGCAATTAACTGTCAGATTTCAATATGGTAATTAATACTTAGTTGTTGTACTGGGCTCTTTTGATTGTTATTTTGTGATCAGTATTTGATTTTTGCTTAGCTATTCTAGTACCTATACAGGGTGTTTCTAACCATGAGGGCTCGATTCTACTCCCTAAACTGAGCTACTTTTATTATGGGACCAACCCCAAAATCGCGAAAAAAAAATTGGCTTTTTCATACATTTTGGCTGATCAGATGTCGACGTTTTCTATGGAAAAGTCAATTTTTTTCGCGATTTCGGGGTTGGTCCCATAATAAAAGTAGCTCAGTTTAGCGAGTAGAATCGAGCCCTGAATTTAAAGCCCCATGGTCACAGATATTACTGAGGTTGGACGTTATTTTATAACATCAATAAGTATGATAGATAAACGTAATTTTTAATACAGTTGCTCAAAAAGTGGTACTTTTTGTGGCTGCGTAGCGTGCGAGAAGCTCAATTTCTCGAACTAGTGCTTTTTACTTTTTAGTTCCAAACTATACTTTCGAAACGCAGTTAAAATGTAATTTAGCTTGAGCAGGTACCAGGGCCTCATGAGTTATGAGGAGGTGTCGTTGACCAACCCGCGCCGGGCCCGCGGCGACCGCGGCCGGGGCGCGCACGAGTATGAAGGTATCGCGGGCTGCGGCAGCTCAAGTATCGCGGGCTGTATAGGTACTTTTGGTTTTGGTTTGGTTTGGTGGTATGATTCTACTAATGATATATTAATTTATTATTTTTTCGCAATTGTATTAAAAAACGTCGTTTACAACACGTGTGAAATGTCTTTTCACACTAGTTGTAAAATGTACTATTGTACTCAAACAGGTTCTGCAAACAAATCTAAAACTATTTCACACACAATTGATGCAAATATCTCATAGTTATGTCAAATAGTTGTGTCTAAGGTATGTCTAAAGCAAGCCCGCCCGCCCATCGTTCATGGTCCGTAGTCCGCCCAAAGTTTATTCAAAAGCCATGAAACAGTATGTTTCGACTAAACTTAATGTAATGTAAACGACTGAAACTCACGCACAATTCCTGTAACTTTATCTCGAAGTTATATGGAGTAGTTGTGTATAAAGTACACACAAGCCCGCCCAGCGTGCATTGCCCAGTGTCCGCCCAAAGTTTATACTCGAGCCACGAAAACAACGTTTTTCGACGAAACTTTGTTCGAATTGGCCCGAAACAGGCCAAATCGAACAAATATCTAGATATCAACTAAATATCCACTAGATATGAAACAGAAACGATAACAAGATATTTAAGAAAGTTTGTCAAATTTGACATTTCCGCGATTCCGAATGTCCTCTTGAACGATCTCTTAATGATTTGTTTATCCAATGGATATCTAATGGATATCCCAAAGCGTCACAATAATTGTAGCGTGAAATAACAATTGGTTTCTCGAATCGAACTGCAAAAGATAAAGTTGAGAACTAAACTATAACGTATCTATTAGACATATCTATAGGTATAGACACGACAAGTATAACATAATTCGTAACATCTTGGAAGGGAAAATCGACGGCAAAAGGAGCAGAGGAAGGAGAAAGCTAACCTGGATAGACAACATTAAAAGCTGGTCCAATATTAATGACACTGTTAGTTTGTCTAGACTGGCACAGGATAGAACCAAGTTCCGTAAGATGGTCGCGAACATCCGCTGAGGATATGGCACAGCAAGAAAAGAAAAATCTATTAGATCTCGTACCTAGTAGTTATCACGTTGTTCGAATTGACTGGTTTGACGTGTGTACACAGGCTAATTCGATCGTGTACCTGACATCAAATCGATATCGGTTAGCTGTCATGCTGCTGCGTATACCAGTGGTATTAAGTACTCGAATCAAGAAAGTTTGGAAAACTGTCGTTTTTCCTGTGGACAATATGAATGTCAATGATTTGCGTAGTGGGGTTTAAATGAATCAGTTTTAAAGAAAAAGAAAGTTGAAACGTGCCTTTAAGGATTCGGTAAAAAAATTAGGCCTTAAAGTCCATTTATTTTATAATGTCCACAGGAAAAACGCATAACCTTACTGTTACTAAAAAGTATTTGGCCCGCCCGCTAGTTCTGTGGCCCCACAGGTCAGTGCGGGCGTCGTCCAGTCTCTTATCGGATTCATCTTTCATGTGAAACAATTACTGTCGCATGCTCTATTACGAGGGCACATATACATACGTAAATATATGTCTGTCTGTTTGTTAGGCTATATTATACCTATAGTTTAGGTAAGGTAAATGTGGGTAAGGTCAACTATAAGGGAAGACCGCCTACAAGGTCTTTCGTCGCTTTTAACTCGCGTTTGTACACTGTTGTATATAGACTGTTGATAAGGTCATGGTTATCCTTTTAAAGAGCGGGATTACGAAGTAATGAAGGTAAAATGGTATGTTTACATTATTTGCAAGTTCTCGACGACTTTATCTAAGAAAACATAACTTAAAGTATGGTAAGAGTTTAATGTATAGATACTGATTTAAACTTTCACGATTTTTACTCATTATCATTCACAACGACGGGACTTAATCGCGTAAAATAAGTTTTAAATTTACCACCGACGTTTCGAGGACGGCGTTGTCCCCGTGGTCTCGGTGGTCTTCTCCGAGACCACGGGGACAACGCCGTCCTCGAAACGTCGGAGGTAAATTTAAAACTTATTTTACGCGATTAGGTCCCGTCGTTGTGAATAATTAATGTATAGATGCGTAATCACTTCGATTTTTATTAATAAAGGTAATACACGTCATGATTAGGTACATAATATTGGATAGCATTTAGCTAAAAGTCCAGTGGCTTGTAAAAGTTTCAATTACATATTAGTCATATTACACACAAAAACATAAGACACTTTTCAATTATATTGTATATGAACATGGCCATTTCATATGAACTGTTAATCTTGTTTTAATAAAGCTCAGTTGACAAGCCAATATAATTGTGTTCCCAAATTATTTACTAAATTCACTTAATTTTCGCTGCTTCGTTGCAAATCAAGATGTTAAATGGAAAAAACGAATCCGATAACTATCAATAACAACCGACCCTCAGGACATCCTTCTTAAATCCCCTTATCCGGACATTTTTTTCCGGGAAATCGTCCCGGAATCTTATGGGCGGACAGTCCGGTCCCACCGGACAGCAGTTTGTCGGATTAGACAGGTGTTTAGGAAGGTAAGTGTAGCCAATTACGAGTTTTAGGATATTTTTTATCCTTAACGACCGGTCTGGCCTAGTGGGTGGCCGTCTGCCTATGAAGACGATGGTCCTGGGTTCGAATCTCAGTAAGGGCATTTACTTGTTCCACCTAGCACTAAGCACAGATATGGGTGTTTTCTATGTATTTGTATATTATATATATCGTTGTCTGAGTACCAACAACACAAGCCTTCTTGAGCTTACTGTGGGACTTAGTCAATTTGTGTACGATGTCCTTATAATATTTATTTATTTATAAATATTATAGATTAGAGTGCATAAGAAACTTTAATATTTATTCGGTCATTTAAAAATTCTTTTATCTAAATTTTTTGTAAACTATTTCTAATATAATTGGCACTTGAGAAGAAGAGTGTGAAATACGCGCGTCGCGTGTTTTTTACTTAAAAACACTTTTACCTATTTAAGAGGAAAGGGGACGCCCTCTTCTCCATACAAACGCAGTCTCCATTTTCCTCTCTGGTTTCTCGTTATACAAAATATTTTGCATAACTTGATGTACTTACCTATATTAACCTCTGCCCTATGCCCCTATGTTTAATTTTTTTAGATTTTTTCATTATTGTAAAAATTAGGAGCGAAAAACAGTTTTCATACAAATTCCTAACTATTATAATAATTAAAAAACCGAAAAAAATCATCCGTAGGGGCATAGCTGTGGATGATATACAACAAATTGTGTCAAAATATTTTCAATAATGTTAATATCCAGAGAGGCTAATGACTACTTTATGAAAAGTATGAAAAGGCGATTTCGCGCGGGTCCTCCACTTTCGTCTTAAGTAATAATCATGAAACATGTTATTTTAATGAAATGAAATCACCATTAAAGCGATATTATTATCAATGGCGTTTACTAAATAATACAATAGTAGGTCTAGAGTTCAATCATACTTCAACCACAAACGCAACAGCTCAACACAATTAAAACGTCATTACTCAGTGAAAGGTCAACAAAAAACAAGACCTAAAAAACCACGAATGCGGTTTTCACAGCACTTACGGCCAGCAAAAAAGCGAGCGAATCAATTACCTCCCCTCGCCTAATGGGGCTAATGTGCTCATTTGTTGGCCTTACCCTTGCGGCCGAAGACAAATACAGAATTGTACACCGTTAAAAAGACATAATGGACGGTCCTTGGATTGGATGGACGGAGGTTCTTTTGAAGTTGAGTTGCGGTTTCAGAGGTGTCTTTAGTTAATGTTATTGATAAGTATGCGGTTTTATAATGATTGACAAGTTACACTTGTTTTAAGTTTCCACTTATAGATGTAACGTTTTTGATAATACGTATTATGAAACATTCGAGAAGGAAATTGGGAAATAAAACAATTAGCTAAAGTTTTTTTTTAAATGGTTTGTTTGAGTTATCCTTTTCTGTTCAATGATTTTGAGCAGCTCTAATTGATTCTGAGTAGACCGCCATTAGGTTATTCAAGAAGATGAACAAGGGGTTCTTTGACAGTAGATAATTTGCAAAAACTATGTATTTAAATAATCTTCTTGATAGTTACTTTCTTACTACATACTACCACATACTACATAGTATTGCTGAAAGTTGTATAAATGTCACGTTTCTGTTTAGTTTTTAGGGTTCCGATACCCAAAGGGTAAAAACGGGACCCTATTACTAAGACTGCGCTGTTCGTCTGTCCGTCCGTCTGTCCGTCTGTCTGTCTGTCTGTCACCAGGCTGTATCTCATGAACCGTGATAGCTAGACAGTTGAAATTTTCACAGATGATGTATTTCTGTTGCCGCTATAACAACAAATACTAAAAACAGAATAATATAAATATTTAAATGGGGCTCCCATACAACAAACGTGATTTATTTGCTGTTTTTTTCCGTAATGGTACGGAACCCTTCGTGCGCGAGTCCGACTCGCACTTGGCCGGTTTTTTGATTTATTACTTCCATATAATTTTGTCTTCATTACTCATTGTAAGTTCCTGTTTACATAATCTTACTCTATCATTACAGGCTAGTTATATACATTTATTTTCTACGTTCGATTCAAAACTTTATACCTACACACTTTAAAATATTGTGAATCCATATTTGCCCTGGCAGCCAATCAGGCGCGCAAACCTTTTAGTTCGCCACTGTTTACCCAGCAATCTGCTGTTTGCTAAGCCGAGATTTAAAGATATTGGAAATATATGGAACCTTACGGGGAAGGGACAGGTTTTGCATATTGTGTCAACTGGTATATACCTACGTAGGCATTACAATTTAGGAGTTTGCTTAATAAAACTATTTAGAAAATCGTAATCGTCATCATTAAAATAGTTTTCAAGCTGTGCCCTGTTTATCGAAAGCTTGTAGCTTGTAATACAAGTGGAAGTCCCTTTCTAACAGAAGCTGTCAAAAAGTGAGTTCCGCTTGTATTACAAGCTACAAGCTTTTGATAAACAGGGCACTGAAGTTCTGTAGGACTGTGAAATATGTAAAGTATGTAAGATTTACGTATTTATCTATAATTCTTAGAAACATATAAATGCATTATTTAGTGTTATGAAATACAATTAACAAACATGGGGTCACTTTACATCGCGCATGTCTAACGCTGAAGCTTGAAGATATCATGAAAAATCTATGATCTCTCTACTTTAAAAACCACTAAACATAACAAGTATTTATTCAATACAACCCATATAAATACTATAACACCGGCTAATAAAATTATAACCCTACGGGTTATAAGCGTTAGATCGTTTGCGGGACATTACGACGCACCGTTTGCGGCTAGCCTAATGTGTTTCTGCTTTTTTATTACTAGTAGCAACAAGTTCAGATATCAGATGGGATGTATATTATTTCTAAGCGGCAAAATCTGAGAAGGCAGTCGCAATGAGATAATTAGCAATTAAATGTAAGTAATACTTAAAACATCAACTAAAGTAAATCTTTATACGCCTGTCTACGAGGCATTGTTACGAGAGATATTGACGGTCTGTTGTCCGATAACGGATGAATCCCCCGAAACCGGATTTCGGGTTCCGGTGAATTTGTAATTTATTTATAGTAACTATCTAAGTATTTTGTATTTTTGTTATAGTGATAAAACCGGGGAGTAATTCTGATTTAACAACTTGTTAGGATTTTGATAATATTTTGATACGACCTTAAAATTCCGTTCATGTTGATTGGTGCATGTGAAATGAAGTTACGAGTTTAGAAGACGATCGTCGAGGTCAAATCCATTTAGTCACAACCATAAGAAATTGTTAAATTAGAATTGACCTTCGGTCCTCAAAGTCCTACAGACAGTTGTTTTGTTCAAGTAAGTTTATAAGTAATATCTCTTTAAGCTTAGAATAAATTTAAAAGCGGAAAAATTACTGCCTTGGGTGAGACTTGAACTCACGGCCTCTGGATTTAATAGCATCGATCGCAGACGTTTCTGCTTGTTAAAAATTAATATCTCTTTATTTATATACTTATTATCTATTCTCATCTCATCTATTCTACACTCATCTATTTATATTATATCTACACCCAAGAGTTGTATACTTAAAGATAAAGATTTTTTTTTAAGTAAGCATATGAACATCAAATAAAGCTAGAAGCTTAAGTTTACAACAATACAAACATTAGCTTGCTACAATATGTTTAAACGTATTGTATAGATTTGTATTGTGTGTGTTTTTATTGCTCTTGAGTGTATTCTGTTGCAAAGACTTTACCTTAGTTACCCCTTCGACCGCAGCCATTAGGCCGGCCACACACGTAATGGCCTGCGAACGGGACGGTTAGCGCCCGTAGGGGCCCACTTGCTAACTACTGTTATAAGGCTTATTTTGCCGTGTATGATCGTTACTATTTTGTTTTTAGATATGCAATGCAATATACTTTACAGTACATATGGTGCTACTTTATCGCACTAGTGCGTAAAAGAGCACTTTTTGTGCATATGTCGAAAGTTTAAAGGTCCATATGTACTGTAAAACGTTGTACGATACACGTGCGAATAGGTAATTCGCAACTCGTGTCGATTTAAAACACTCCCGGCGGGCGTGTTTTAATTTATCGCCACTCGTTTCGAATTTCCTCTTTTCCGCACTTGTATCGTAAATAACTATAATATCAGTATTTCGGAACTTTCTTTTCTTCTTCTTCCTCGCGTTATTCCGGCATTTTGCCACGGCCTCGGCTCCTGGGAGCCTGGGGTCCGCTTGACAACTAATCAATTAAAATAAAAAGGGATTTAACATTATGTACCTAATGCCTACGAAATATTTTAGATATTTACCAGTCGCTTTTAACTGAAGGAAAGATGGCGAGAAAACCGGACTATACCAATAAGGTTTAGTCTTCTCTCTTGGAAGGTAAAATGTCAATCGCTTTCATATAAAATATAGTGCCTACGTCAATTTTCCGGATTCGTTACCGATCGGATCTCAGGCTCCCGTGAGCTGTAGCAAAAGGCCGGGACAAAGCAAGGGAGATAATGATGATGCAATACAAGTATATATTAATGTTTTTAAAAAACCGGACAAGTGCGAGTCGGACTCGCCCACCGAGGGTTCCGTACTTTTTAGTATTTGTTGTTACAGCGGCAACATAAATACATCATCTGTGAAAATTTCAGCTGTCTAGCTATCACAGTTGATGAGATACAGCCTGGTGACAGACGGACAGTCGGACTGACGGACTGACGGACAGAGGAGTCTTAGTAATAGGGTCCCGTTTTTACCCTTTGGGTACGAGATTTGAAGACTTAATAGGTTCCTTGAATTCCGTATTCTTCATGTTGCCTTCTTAAACAAAATATTATCAATTTTCTTCAATTACAGCGGCAAAATCATGAAAATCAAACAAACGACCAATCTATAACCACAAACCTAGTAGCTGAATATGATACCGTTCCTTAAAATGCTACCACATAATTGCCACCACTTTGCGGTTACTAAGTCACGTCACGCGATAAGGTGATACTCTCAAACTAGCCAAAATTTGTTGTGAATCGACAACCCAAGCCAAGCTAACTCTGCAAATGACAAAGTAAGGATATGTCACCATGCCAAATGTCTATGAAAATATGTCACTCAATCTGTTCTGCTCAAATGGCTGTAAAAATAACTTGGACTAACTTTATGTAGCATAAAACGGCAAAATACAAATCGCACCCAAACTCTTTCGCAACTGATCGACGTCCTTCCCAAATTCCTATGTCACATTAAATTCGCCCATTCTTCACAGAACCCTTGAAATTCACACGTCCGACTTATAAAAGTTTTCTAATTCGACATCCCCCACATTCCTCGGGGCAGTGACATATGGTCATGCACTGCCTGGAATCTGCGGACAATGATTTATAGTGCTGGTACGTTTATGGAGTTTGGCTTTTGTTTTTTAGTTTCTTGGGACAAATTTTGTATTGTAAGTTTATGAAAGTTCGTGCAAGTTTTATACGATATACATGTTTACAGTGTATATTTGTATGCCATCACAAGCATAAATGTGAAATGAGAGCCAAGTTCAATATTAAGAATATGAGTCGTTGATTTCGTCGGCAAAATAATTGAAATCTCCTAGTGGTGCCAAGTCCAAGTTCACTTGGGAATTGGGATGTAATTAAAGTTCAGGATTTGACTTGGCTAGTTTTTAGGGTTCCGTACCCAAAGGGTAAAAACGGGACCCTATTACTAAGACTCCGCTGTATGTCTGTCCGTCACCAGGCTGTATCTCACGAACCGTGATAGCTAGACAGTTGAACTTTTCACAGATGACTGTTGCCGCAATAGCAACAAATATTAAAAACAGAATAAAACAGATATTTAAGTGGGACTCTCATACGACAAACGTGATTTTTTTGCCGTTTTTTTGCGTAATGGTACGGAACACTTCGTGCGCGATCCAGACTCGATTTCTGTTTCGATTTGCGTTTTCTGTTAATTCATATGTCACAGCGGTGTACCAGGAGATTGAAGATCTGGTGTCCGAGCCGAACATCATCGGAGAAACGAAAGCCGCCAGGCTCCGATGGCTCGGGCACGTAGTCCGGATGGGGGAAGATGGCGCAGTCTGGAGGGCGTACTCTGGAGTACCAAGTGGCCGAAGACCGTCTGGACGCCCTAGGTACCGCTGGAGAGACGAAGTGCAGAAAGAGCTCAGCGAACTCGGCGCCGTCGACTGGACAGAAACGGCTTTGGACAGAGTAGCATGGCGGTCTTTGATGTCGGAGGCCAAGATCCACTTCGGGTCGTCGCGCCACAGCAGTAAGTAAGTAAGTAAGCATATGTCACAGACTAAAAAGCGTAAGTTGCCGGCATCCCTTGTCGTCTTAGCTTCTCCTACTTCACATACACGTCTGGACAAATTGGGTTTCAAAATCCGTCCGGTCAGTTTTTAAAACTAAATGCCAATTAAAGTAGGCCTATTTCTGGCCAGTTTAAAGGTCGTATTTATACTTCAATCCTACGGTGGTGTAGATCTTTTGGATGGCTTGGCGATGCTCCCTCCGTATTTTGCGTAAGCCGGCGACTGATCCCACCGGACTCCGGTCAAGTATTAAGATTCGTGTGTGGTATAATTCATAAAAGTTGTGTACCTACTTTTGGGATGGATTGGATAAGGATCAGTAAGTTTTTTTATGATATACTTAGAAGGCAAACGAGTCGAAACGCAACACCAGAGGGGTTGTAAGTGCGTTACCGGGCTTTGAGATGGGAGTATGCTCTTTTCTTGAAGGTTTAGAGTAAGTAAAATATAGGTTTATTATATTAATTTTTAATTCATGAGCTCTGCATTATTGATAGTGATTTGAAATTGTGAATAGATAACGAAGATCACACAGATGCGAATTTGCACGTCGCACCCGGTGTATGAGTATTACAGAGCTTTGCGCGAATAGCGACGTTCCGGTCGCACACGCGGCGCGGGCATGCGTATCCGCATCCAATGTGAAGACCGCCTTAGGTGCCTCATAAATAATAAATAGTGTATATATATATTAAAAAAAAATCAGACAGCCCCATGTGCAGAGCGTGCATGGAAGAAGAGGAAACAACAAAACTCATTCTCCTAGACTGCAAACAGGTAGAAGTATAGAATAGAATAGAAATAATTTATTCGTTAGCACACACAAATAGAAAATTATACAAAACAGAGAAACATAAATAAAAAGAAAAACGAAATGGTCTCACCTCAGCATGTTGCTGGTGACTTCCAGCGCTGATCTTCCGGTGAGACCATCCGGTGAAACAATCACGACAGGTACGAGCGACAAGTACCTACTTATACAGGAGCAAATACATACCTAGGAACTCCGTGCACACTAAAAGAGGTAGTTAGCAACCTGAAACATTGCTAGGCTTCATGGAGGAGCTGGGGTGGTTAGAGTAGCGCTACCTCGTTTCACGCAAAATAATAGGCACGATAGTTGTCGAGTTGCGGAAAATGCCCAGAAGCACTAACTAACTATATACATATATTAAAATTAGGATAATAAAAGTAATTTCCACATGAAACCACAATCGGCATCAACCAGCATTAACGTCAGACGCTTAATAGTATTTCACTACACAGAATACACTAGAGTACATTTGTAAATATGTTTTAAATAGGAACAATTATCAAAACGCTATTATCTTTAAACTTGAACCGTGGACGTAAGACACCAAGCGGATATCACAAGGGAAAGGTTTATTTCCCTACGTCAATTTACTAGGCATTGTGATTCCGTATTTTTTTGTGGTTTAGTTTAAAACTGAGTACGGTCTATGCTGGACCTTTTGGGATAAATACCTACTATACATTTCCTAAATAAGATATTGATGTTAGCATTTTTGCCGGCCTTTTTATTCGACGTTAGTTCTAATATTTCGCATCATAGGTGAGAAAAGTATGACTCACGCCAGTCCGAGTTCGAGTCCGGGCCGAGGCATCAGAGGGCCTACCGCGAACCACGTTGTCACACTGACGTACGCATTCATGAGTGCGACAGAGAGGCAACACGTCGCGGTAGGCCCTCTGGCTCTTCATTTTCTAGGACAGGTGATCGTTGCTCTCGCGACGCTTTCTGTAGAAAGCGAAACTTCGGCTACCCCGGCCTGCAGGCTAAGCACGGTCGCATTTCTATCGCCTGTCACCATGCCTGTCACGTTCTAACAAGTAAGTGCGAAAGTAACAGGCATAGTGACAGATGATAAAAATGCAACCATGCTGCTACCGCTCAGACTGTTCTAGCGTGGGTCATCCTTAGGCTGCGTTTCGAGGGATGTGTTTTTAAAAACTAATATAATCACTTCATTTGATTTTCTAGCTCAGTGTGCAGTGATGCGATTGGTTCTTAAAAACACATCCCTCGCAACACATCTTTGGTTGAAACGCAGCCTTAAAGGTGTGTCAAGATCTAACGAATACTCTGCGAGTGCGTGTTTTATGTAAATTGTGCGCTTTATGTGAACCTTGCATGAGTTGTTTTAATTAGGCGCGCATTCTGAAGCTAATATGGTTGTGCACTTGCGAAGCTTTCGTAGGATCTGGACGGACCTTAAAACAGTGTACTTTTCTATTCTGGCGTAAAGATCAAAGACCCTTTCGTCATCGCTTTTCCCAGAAAAAAGGAAGAAGATAGAAGAAAAAAAGACCGGCCAAGTTCGAGTCAGACTTACGCACTAAGGGTTCCGCGCTTACCATTATGCAAAAAACGGCAAAAAAATCACGTTTGCTGTATGGAAGCCCCACTTAAATATTTATTTAATGCTGTTTTTAGTATTTGTTGTTATAGCGGCAACAGAAGCACATCATCTGTGAAAATCTTAACTGTCTATTTATCACGGTTCATGAGATACATCCTGGTGACAGACATCAGACGGACAGACGGACAGCGGAGTCTTAGTAATAGGGTCCCGTTTTTACCCTTTGGGTACGGAATCCTAAAAAGTAGTGCTACAGTAAAAGATTAGCTCTTACCACTACGCCATAGATACTTTTATTCATGAAATAGGCGCAATTGCACATATATGGAAGCACGAAGCACGTCCTCTAGTATGCAATAAAAGAAAATTAACATTATCCGATATTTGAAAAGCAGTCAAAAGGAGAAAAAATCCAAACACTACATCATCTGATAATGTGTCGTATCTGCAACATATCGAAGTTTCTATCATACTGAAATTCTTTCCCAACTGTCCCCTTTGCGATAAACAGCAAATATTTGGAACGTTTAGGGCCTCTCCGGGGGCCCCTAACGACGGACAGGGGACGAATGGGTTTAAGAAATACTTCTTCGGCGGCCAAATGTATGCACACAAGCATATATTATGTAGGAATAGGAAAGTTTTTCTCAAAATCGATGTTAAATCATTTGACTAGAGATACTTTGATATACAGTTTTTAAATTTGAAGGATAGATAAAAAGTTTAGACGACAGTGCATAATAATTAAAGTACATACTTGGCCTAAATTTTCGTGTTTTTTATTTCTATAATTAATTTTAAAAAAAAGGTTGACTCACGCTAGACTGGGCCGGGCCCGGGCCGAGGCGTCCGACAATTCCGACATGTAATTTTCTATTTCGGCTGATCGGTGATCATGTTGTGCTTTCCGTAGAAAACGAAGCTCCGGAAGCTCCGGCCAGGCCCCAGCCCGGTCTTTTTAATCAAATAATAATGAAATCTTAACACGGAGAATAGAAGTCAATTAAAAACTTTCAATAAGGCTGGTGATGGGCAAGCAAAATTCATAATATCCTTTGCGATACAAAGTTCACTGCTGTTCTGCAAACATAAGACCGTATGTGACTAATAATAGAATTGTCTCAAGACATATATTATGCTTTCAAAATCATAAATACAATCTCTGATGATTTGACGAGTCGAACCTTTTTTCTCAACGAAATTGCGGCTATCAAAGTCCACTTCATTTTTCAATGTGTACCCTCTAAAGTGCGTCTTCTAAAACACCTCCTATCTTAGTCAATAAAACTACGGAGTAAGTGTGAACCCCTGTGTTCCTTATCAGATGACCGGACCAGAGCGTAACCCACACAGTTCAACGGTATCACTGTACACCAGTCTTACCTTGATCTCTGTTCTCGATTTTACAAGTAACTCTTATAAGTATGAAAAATGTTTATTAATTTTTAACAAGCAGAAACGTCTGCGATCGATGCTATTAAGCTTAGAATAAATTTAAAAGTGGAAAAATTACTGCCTTGGGTGAGACTTGAACTCACGGCCTCTGGATAGATACTCCAGCGCTCTGCCAACTGAGCAACCAAGACCTCATCCATAGTCAGCAAATCTTCCCACTATATGGGTCTAGGGGACCCTAGCGACATCTACCATAAGAGTGTTACACTTAAACGGCCACCGGAGTTCCAAGTCATATTGGAAATTCACCAGTTACGATGTGCTACCCATTATATATTAATTTTTAACAAGCAGAAACGTCTGCGATCGATGCTATTAAGCTTAGAATAAATTTAAAAGTGGAAAAATTACTGCCTTGGGTGAGACTTGAACTCACGGCCTCTGGATAGATACTCCAGCGCTCTGCCAACTGAGCAACCAAGACCTCATCCATAGTCAGCAAATCTTCCCACTATATGGGTCTAGGGGACCCTAGCGACATCTACCATAAGAGTGTTACACTTAAACGGCCACCACCGTCCGCCACGGCTCAGTTGGCAGAGCGCTGGAGTATCTATCCAGAGGCCGTGAGTTCAAGTCTCACCCAAGGCAGTAATTTTTCCACTTTTAAATTTAAATGAAAAATGTTTTTGCGAAAATGTTATAATTTTACAAATTGCATTATTTTGCTTTCAATTACGTTTTGTATAACGAACAACGATAACAAACGAGTGAATTATAAAATAAGATAGGAATTTAGATTTCCAGTGAAAAATAATGAAATGAAAAATACTTATGGGCTTAGGTAATTATGAAAAGAATTAACGAGTGTCGATCAGAAGAATATCGATATGACGCAAATTCAGAATAATAAAATTATTATTAATAATAATTTTACAGCAATGGTTCTTGATTTGTAACCATAAAAAATTTACTATGTAAATAATGAATTCCGTATTTAAAACCATGTCTAAATAAAAAAAAGTACGTATAACAGTTATCGCTTTTTAGTCAATAAAAAAATCAGAGCGACCGAAAGTCACCGAACTGCTTCAAATTATGCCAAAACTGTCTTAAAAATGAAAAATGTAGTGGTGATTATACCACCAAGCCTGTTCATTTTTTAGGGTTCCGTACCCAAAGGGTAAAAACGGACCCTATTACTAAGACTCCGCTGTCCGTCTGTCCGTCTGTCTGTCACCAGGCTGTATCTCATGAACCGTGATAGCTAGACAGTTGAAATTTTCACAGATGATGTATTTCTGTTGCCGCTACAACAACAAATACTAAAAAGTACGGAACCCTCGGTGGGCGAGTCCGACTCGCACTTGGCCGGTTTTTTTACCAATTCATCCGGAAATTGGACTAGGGGTCAACTTAAATTGGTGTCTAGCTAGAACTGAAATCGGTTTAAGAATAGAGCTGATATACGCAGTAGCCAGTTTACGGGACCAAAGTTGCAGGTTTATGGAGGGTCCTGTTAGTCCTGTAGAGGGTCCTGGGCCAAAGGGCGTGAGAACTGTTCTTTATTTGAGATTAGTTTCCTCAATTTAGAGATTGGCTTTTATCTAGGATGCTTTGAGGACGTTAGATTCGTCACATTTATTTACTAAACTAAACGGTCAAGCTACACATTTTGACTGTGTAGAGTTTGTGTAGTTGTAGAGTTAGTTAGTTAGTTAGTTTTTATTGTATATAAAAATCAGGTTACATTACGTTAGAAGCATGGCTCTACAAGCTCTATAATAATTCAATGTTTTTATTAATAATAATAACTGCATCAATAAATTGCTCTGATATTTATATTAAGGTAATATTTAAAACTTGACAATTTAAAAGTGCTTGTTGCTAGGCCTATTTGAATAAAGAATATATTGAAGAGATCTGATAACTTGTTGACAGTGCGAGCCTTATGGTTTCGTCTTGGCAACTTGGCATGACAATGTTTTTGGTGGGATCTTATTTACCTAGAGAAAAATGTTTTAATTTTACTACAACAGCAAGAATATTTTATTAACGCTTCGTACGCTTTGGCAACCTTAGGTCCACTTGATTATAGAGGTAGTGTTATCTAACAGCGAATGCAATTGGTTTGACAAACGCATCAAATCCGCACGCAGGCATTACAGTAGCTAGTTGTTACTTTGTTAACTTGTTACATACAGCTTGCTGTAACATTCAAATGCGTTGTTGCATCACATTCAGGAAACTTTTTCACAGAATAAAACAACGAGGTTATTTGTATGAAAAACATGATTTAAGAACAATGTGAACTTTCAACATAAGCCAGACGTATACTTACCTACTAACTAGCATACTTATGTAAGTATTGTATTGTACCTTTTTTTTGTTTTTCTCTTGTCTTAACAAGCACAAGTTCCAGTTAAATAGCTTTTGATTTGCCTGATTGCTTTGAATAATACTTTTCTACATTTTGTATTTCATTAAGTTCCCTTTGAGCTTTTCTGTCTTAATTAACTAGTGGAAACTGTTTTGGCTTGTGTTTTATTAATATTAATTCATATTGTGTATGATTGTGAGCTGTTTGTTTCCCAATAAAATAAAATAAACTAACCCGAGACGAAATACAATACATATACATAATTATGTCGACTTACAACAGAACGCAACGTTTTGTTTTAAATTGCTTACCCACAACTGCGTATCTCTGGTATCTATATATCCATTTCCTTAATAAAATTATTGACGTTCGGCACCGCATTACTTCCGCAATTATGACGTTAATTCCGTCACTTTTATAAAGTAAATTGACGAACACACCGGCGCGCGGCGGTATCAACGAAGCCGCAATAGTAAAGAATACTAAAATGTAATAATAACTTGTAAGCAATGCTTCTGAAGAATTCTCAACAATTATTATCGAACTAACTACCTTATAGTATTTTTTTAATTAGGCACTCCGGAAATCCACTTATAACTAGAATCATATGACCAATCTCCCCCATGAAATTTAGTAACGCTAATAAAACAATAAAAAAAACTGACACATCGCTAACTGTCCAGCTGCTAAGAAAACCACCACCGTGACGATCACCAATCGCTATCGAGTGAGATCTCAACGTACAGAAATTAGGCGAAACCTCTAATTCCATGGGACAACCGTATCCACTAATACAAAAAGGTAATAAAAAAGTTAGCTAAATAACCTTTATCTATAGTCTTTCCGCTTCGAAACACCTTGGAGCAACTTTCAACCCCAATGGCATACATTAAAATTCAAAACGCCCTGCAGGCGTGTCAAAGTTAAGACGTTCTGGGTAGAAAGTGGATGGTATCTCGATGTATCTGGATACAGTACGTTATTCGAGACGCAAGGTGCGCGCGCGCAAGGTGCAAGCCGACCGTTGGCGGTGCACCTTCCGTGGGCCGGCGGGCTCCGGTACGGGACCGCTTAATTGCAATTAAAGTTTTTTCTCTATCTAATACAGATACTATTTTAAGGTACTACTAGGTACTACTACTTTTTTACCTAATACCTAATTAGGTAAAAAAGTTAAAATTATACAGTGTTTGGTACATGACCCGTCAAAAATTTTTGGGGTGTTATAGGTAGTGCCATTTCCTTCCTTTCCGTCCTTGGAACCTTGGTCCTTGGAGCCACGGTTCTGGAGATACGATTTTTTTAATGTTTTTCCTAAATTACCCAAAATCTGATATTCGAAGCTCCATAAGTTCCTTTTTTGCAAAACAAAACAAATGCAACCCTATTCCGATTGAAAATGATTAAAATTTCTTAGAACTTAATAAGTGTTAGGGACCGTAAGCTTTCCGAGATAAAAAAATCTTCCTCGCTCCAACTTGTAGTCCCCTACAGTAACACACTTTCTTGCCCGGGGCAGCAATAATAACAAAAGCCGTAACAGCGGCGTGTAACGAGTGATTAGCAACGGACGACAGTTTCGGTCAGATGGACGATAACGCATTCATTGCCGATTGACAAACTGGCTATATTGTCATTACAAAAGGAAGTAACATGTCCATTAATACCGTTTTCACGAAATTTACCTTATCATTTCGACAATATTTTAGGCCTAAGTCCCTGGCTGATACCGTGTGCTAAATAGAAAAGAAACATTCGCTGTGGGAATCAAGTGCTCACACTCACAATCCAAGATGATACTTCCTAAAACGTCCAATAATTAATAGCGGCTTGTTACGATTTGACGAGTAATAAGCAATGGACAACAGATGAAAGAGAACGCATTCATTACCGATTAATAAATAATTATATTGTCATGGTGGTAAAAAGACGGAAGAGAAGTAATATTTTTTAATAGATTTTCTTAAGAAAATACCTGAACCGTTACGGATATAGTTTTCACTCGTCAGAAGTGTTTGACAAGTCATTGGATTTTGACCAAAAGTGAACAGGTGTTTGTAAGAAAATTTTTGTGCACCATAAAGTACAAAAAAAAACATAAAGAGAAATAAATAAATAAATATCATTTATTTCAGTGACTACAGACTCATATTATATGGTTAGTATGTACTTACACAAATACACAAGCTTAAGACTAGGTAACAACAGGCGGTCTTATCGCTAAAAAGCGATATCTTCCAGACCTTTGGGTAGCAGGAAAGTTAAGTACTTACAATTTTGAACGGGTAGTGCCGATATACATATGAATTAACAAACCGAAGACACAAATAGTTTTATAAACTTTAAAATAATATATACATACAAATACAATAAATATATACACATATACATACATACATATATAATCATATAAATAAGGCAAGTCAAAGCAGCGATAATAGACCTCGCCACCGACCATGGCATATTGCCGTTTAAAAAATATATATTGAAAAACGGAATCGAAAAGTCATACAAAAATTTCACGAGAATTGGTTGAAAAAGCGGCTTGTAGAGGTTCTCTACAGGTTGCATTTTTCTAATACAGCCGGACAAACGATACGAAAGCATTTTGCCCAGGCTGAAACTGAGACCTTGGTTTTACTCGGTCAACTAGATGTGATAACACTGTTAACAGTCTCACGCAACGCTCAAAATATTATGTTCGTTTTCCAAAACTCGTCAAAGGATGGTAATTATGTTTCAAATTAAATTTACCCGTTCATTACAGGCATAACGAAACGTTGTAATCGTTCGTAACGTGCGCCGTATCGTCACATAAATCAGCTGATGCGCGCGCGCCGCAAATGCGTAAAAACAATTACGAGACAAATTAAAATGTTCAGGGTTGCGAGGGAAGCTATAGGACATTGACTGCATTACAGACATTGTAATATTTAGAGTTTTGAATGATTCACGGTTAGTTTCACTAGACTTATATTGAACGGGATATAGACCGTGATTACCTTTTGTATTATTTGTGAGCTCCCGATATTTCGACGCAGTTACACACAGTTCACGGGTGACTGAAGATAGCGGGTGGATGTAACTGCGTCGAAATATCGGGAGCTCACAAATAATACAAAAGGTAATCACGGTCTATATCCCGTTCAATATAAGTCTATTGTAATATTTGTAATAGTACGGTCAAGGAATTTATTTGGCTTCTGTGGCACTTCGTTCGTACCTCGTTCATGAGATCCACACCATCTAGGCATCTATCCATTTATTGTATTGAAAAAGGTGGTCATTTCGATCACTTACTAAAACAAATTAAAGGACGAGAAAACAATGCATTTTATTCATTTAAGACATCATGTTTCATAAAACTGATTTAAACTTTCACGATTTTTACTCATTATTATTCACAACGACGGGACTTAATCGCGTAAAATAAGTTTTAAATTCACTTCCGACGTTTCGAGGACGGCGTTGTCCCCGTGGTCTCGGACTGGCTAAAGTTGACATCAACATCTTCTAGGCGCCATCCGTGAAGCCATTAAAAAAAATATTGTATAGCAACAAAATACATAAACGCAACATTTCACCGACAAAATCGCAATTTCCTTGTTTTCCATACATCGAAACGGCTTCTAAGCAAAGTGACACTGTGACGTCATGCTGTGATTCGTGTTAGAGCGTTTGCTTAGTAGTGGCGATTCCACACTTTGACCATCGTGTGTGACTTTTGTATTGCTTAGACAATGGGTCCCATACAAACATTTGATCCTCAAAACAAACCTGATCGACTGATACCATTAAAAAAATTGTGAATTATATTGCAATCCCTCTGGTGTTGCAGGTGTCCACGGTCAACGGTAATTGCTTACCATTAGACGATTTTATATACATAAAAAAATATTGTGTCTAATTACACCTCAGTCTAGTACCACTTTACTTATTTTTCTTGTTCCTCGCAATTAAACTTGACTAATAAGGAACGTACCGTTCCGTGCAATGGCTCTGCGCTAAAAACTATTGTAGTACCAGTATCATTCAGTGTTGCATTAACATTGTATTTGCATGTGTGAGAATTGCAATAATGTCAAGCGAGAAATCTTCGATGGAAATGAGTTTTGTTGTATGGTCATTTGATTAATGATTTGTTCCATTAAATTCTTCTTCTTTTCCTTTGCCTTATCCCACATTAGGTGGGGTCGGCTCTCCTTATCCTTCGGCGCCAAGACGATCTGTCTTGAGTTGTCGGGTTGGGTAGTTGGGCTTTTTCCAATAGTTTGGCCATACTCGTCCACCACGTCAGAGGGGGCCTTCCTCTACCTGTTTTGCCTTCTGGCAGAGCAAGAGCTTTTTGCACGACATGGCCGTCGTCTCTCCGCATAACATGGCCGTACCACCTTAGTCGCGTTTCCGTAAGTTTTTCGGAGATTTGTTCCATGAAATTAATAACAATAATTAAAGATTCAAAGATTTATTTGTCCAACATAGGTAAGTTACATGATGTTAAATTAATATTTTAGTATCACTATGTCGTGCCTATTGGCACATAATATTATATTATTGATGTATTTTTTTTATTAATTTGACATCATTATCAAATAGGTCTATGAATTAAATATTTAGTATATTTACTCTTTTTTACCTGAGAAAGGTTTTTGTTTTCGAGGCTTGATGAATGAATGAAATGTCAATTGATTAGTTTTTAGGATACGGGTGACATAGGTTACATTTTTATCCGACTTTGAAACTCGATGTGGTTTTTATTCCGTAGTATTTGGATAAAATCCGTAGTATTTTTTTATATCTTTGATTGCATTATATATTTTTAATCAATAACAGTGCCATCACCACCATCATCAATTGAATCATCTAATTCTCGATCGTACTCAGAAAAAATATTGTGATATTTCACACTTACCAGCCTACCGAATTCTGTTCCTCCAAATACGACCATATTTGCAACTGTCAAGATCTATTTTACAACAACCGAACAAAAATGTAAATGTGTATCACATCAATGCAAATTGTAAGTGTGAGACAATGGTTTTTATTCGATAATGATCGGTTGGGTCGCCTGTTGAAGTTTCTATTCATCAACTATCGAGTATCGATCGCGTGACGGTGTTACTTTGATTGAGGGATTGAAGGTAATGTATACAGTGTTAACTAAGTGATAGATACTTTTTTGTCTTTTTTTTATAGGTAGTAATTTTGCAAAAAAAATATTTTTTTTTGATTACCATCTCTTGTTTTGATTTTGTCTTTTTTTATAGAATTTTTAAATTTTGTAGTAAAAATATTCCTTTGGATTACAATCTCTTGTTTAGAGATTAATCTTGCACATCTTGTAACTGTTGAATTGTACTTGGTAAAATTTTGTTATTTAAGTTTGTTTTTAATTTATTTTATATTGTTGGTAAAATAAAATATATACCGTTGTCATTATTATGTTAAAATTAAAAATACACCTAACCTACCATGTGTCATGTTCTTAATAAAAAAGCTACACTTTTAAGTGTCATCAATATTGTTGCTGTAGCATAAAGTTATCATGTCTTATTCTGATTGTAATAACAGGTTATGAATAACAGTGACTTTTCTTCAAGTAGAAAGTCACTTTTGGCAGCTGGTAGATAAACTTCCTCAAGATGGTAAGTATTAAATAGAACCTCAGTGTCATAGGCCCACTGGAATATTGCGGTCAAATCTTTTGATTGTGACGAGCTGGTTACTCTTCTCTTCTCCACCTTCTTATAGCCAATATAGCCATTCTTGTCGCATCCCGACTCCCTTATAGATAATACGTGAATCTCTTGTCATGTCTGATATTGCCCTTATGTTCAACCAGTAATTGCATTAAGCATGTAAGCATTATGAAGCAACAATTAGAATAGAATAGAATAGAATAGAATAGAATAGAATACTTTATTCGTAAACACACACACAGACAATAGACATACATTAAAAGAACATGAAAATAAAGTGTCACGAAATGGCCCCATCTCAGCATGCTGCTGGCGACTTCCAGCGCTGATCTTCCGATGAGAATCACGGAAGGTAACAGACAAAAAGAAAGCAACATAAAAGAAAGAGACATAAAATATGGCGAAAAATAAAATTACACATCGTTTACACAAACTAATACAAAAAGAGATACAATATGACGACATAAGAACATAACATAAGTACATAACATTAAGTTACACGGATCAACCGACCGAACATGTGCCGGTCCGGTCGGACCATATCGTGGCGCTGTTATTGCTGTTACATCTACAATTTACGTTGTAAAACACGATGACACCCAAATTGACTTGGTACCGGTTTAATAACAAGTATGCAATATTTTAGGAATGCAACATAGTTTGCCGAAGGAATAACACGCTCAATTTGATTAGTATTTGAGTAAATAAAGTAATATACATTCTTGCGTGTTTCGCTTGCGTAATGTGTTTTTGTAGCATTGAACTTGTTAATGTTTTATGAGTCTGTTTAATGGATTGATTGTTTGTGTGTTTTATGTTATTGAGCACATACACGGCATTAACTATCTATCTCTCTAACATTATATACACTCACACACACTTCTATAACACTTAAACTATCGTGAGACATATTTCAAAATATTTATCAGTAAGGTTTTTACTCACTATTATTTTTAGTCGCTTTTGGCGACATGTTTCGGATTCTTTGGGAATTCATCCTCAGGCACGAGTGTCCGCGGCGGTTGTACGTCGTGCGCTGTGCGTGCGACTAAATATAATAGTGAGTAAAAACCGTACTGATAAATATTTTAAGATAAAAAATTGTACATCAACAAATAACAAACGAAAAGGAAAAATTAGTGTCGAAATGACAGATGCTACGAAAAGCATTTTTTTGTATGTAATGTTTGACGATCATGAGAAGAAGATAAGCATAATTTTGACATTGATGCAAAATTATAGTGTAATTTTTATCCTGAAATAAATAAATCTAAATCTAAATCTAATCTAAAGTCGTGACTATTTCCATACATTATTCGAGTTTCGAATGGAGTTTTATATCAACGATTGTCATTATGGCTAAGCTTCCTGTACTAATAATAATATCTAGAATTAGAATGGGTAAAGCAGTTCAAAAAAAATGTTTATTTTAATTTTATGTGATAGTCAGCAAACGAGCAGACGAGCCGCCTGATGGGAAGGGATGGACATAAGCAACATCACAGGAGCCACTTAAGCATTGCCGACCCTTGAGAACCCTAAATACCCGCTTCTTGAAGAATCCCATGTCGTAGCACAAAGGAAATACCTCAGGAGGCAACTCATTCCGCATTCTGCACGTTCTGGGAAGAAACGAGCGAGATGCCCGCTTATTCTTGGTATGCCATGTGTCTAAGAAGTGAGGATGAGCTTTGCTCCTTTGGCGGGAGGTGCGGTGATAGAAACGTGACGATGGCACCACATCAAACAGTTCCTCGGAACATTCCCCATTGTACAGACGCTGGAACATGCAAAGAGAGCCAACGTCTCTCCGAAGACTAAGAGGTTCTAAGCCGTCAGTAAGTTCGGGATTGCTGACAATTTGAATACGAATAGATTCAGGCGTATTCATGCAAAAATATGAGTTAGAAGGTACTATATGAACCCACATTGTAAGTTTAATTCATAAAAATTATGAGATTAACCCTTAAATCGATAACGTCCACTATACTGGACATCCCAGGGAAAAAAATCTACGATAGCGTGGTACCTAATCACGTAAAATGTAGTAGGTACCATTTCCCAAGTTTATAGTATATTTATGTCTTTATTAAATTGTTAACGCGGGTTGCGTTCTGTGCAATTTCTACATTCACCATTAGACAACAGTATACGATTAACTTGTCTACTTCGTTCTAATATCGGTATTTATGGGATCTGTACGTGTAATTTTATGTTTAAAAATATTATATTCTCTATTTTACGTTACGTTTAACGTTATTCGAAAATAAACTCTAAAGTTCTTAAGTTGAGGTTGGTTTTTGATTGTATTTTTGTAAAGTATAAGAGGTTGTAGAACTAGTAGGCCACGGGTAATCCTTGTTGAGGCAATAGAGCGTGAAGTTAATAAACAGTGTAATTAAGCGGACTTTAAAAGGAAAGAAATGAGCAAGAGAAGTTTTTGTAAAATGTAGGTAATTTACGGAGAGCGACCTTATTATACAATAAAATACAAATACTCTTTATTGCACAGAAAACAATACAAAGAATACAGAAAAGAAGAGGTTAAACAACAAGTTATTATCGATGTTGTTTACGTCATTATTGACAATGCAACCAAAAATACAGACCAATCATCTGCAAGGTCGCACTTTTATCATCTATCTTGCCAATGCATGTCGCGAAGTTACATACCTGTTAGATAAAAGTTCGACTATCATAGGTCTGCAGATCTATGGCCGTTGGCCGTATCATATGGTCGTATGAGCCGTTGGATGGCTGTACAGTCGAAGGCAGAAATATCGATCCAGACAAATGGCTCAAAAATATGTGAACACGACTTTATTGTCTAAGGTGTAGGAGCGTACACATATTTTTGAAACTTTGGGAATCTATATATACATATTGATGTCCTTGACTGTACACAATAAGACGTTGTGGAGGTTCTTTGGGGTCCAATTGTAGACGTGGTACAGTAGAGCTATTGCAAAACAGAGGGGAAATGCGTAGTTAAATAAAGAAAAAGCTTTGATGTTTGCAGGCAACACAAAATTAACGACACAGAAGCCATTTTCAGTCGTTTAGGTCTCTTTGTACTTGTGTGCTAGCGCTAAACGTTGGCTTAACTGTGTATTTATAATGAATGCCTATTTGTTCACATATTTTTTGCTGTGTAACACCTTTTACGCAGTGGGAAGAAATTCCATTGGAATGTTAATAGTAACTTTGACAGACCAATTTTACTATTATCATAGAGTAACTTATACTAGAGACGTACTGTCATAGTAAATTTTGTAACCCCAGTAAATTCACTGCCATCTGTCGACACACTTTAAAACTAAAAATAAATATTTATAAAAATACGATAAAATGTATTTAAATACGGATAAATGATTTTTTTATTTGCATTAATTATTTTTATATGATTTTGACCCATGTTCTTTCACTGGTATGCGTTAAAATTATAAATAACAAACGAATCAGTCAACGCCCTCTATACGAGTGTAGGCCAAAACTAGTGGCGCCATCTCAGAATCAAATTTTCGTGATTTTCGAGGCACGTTTTTTCCTTAGACTGTATCCATCTATTACGGAGTTATATCTATCTTTGCTATTATAAACCTAGTGTTTTGTTTATTGTTACTTGTGTTATTTGTTTTGTTGTTTTTATTTTCTTTCTGTAATTAAAATGAAATTTAATTTTGGATAATTACAGGTTTTCTCGCGATGTATTCATTGTAGCTTAAGCAACTTGTACATATCAATATATATTTAGTATATAAAAATCCTAGAAATTCATTAAATTTTAAATTTAATCGGACCATAAATTGCGGTAAGTAATGGTTAAGATCAAGGAAACTATCCTTTTCCATATGTAGATGTAACACGAATTTCATAAATAAAACGAATTATATGTTTTTGCTTATGCCCAATTAACCGAGTTAAAACCACAAACCATCTGGTACCTACATTGATGAATCGCTACCAATTTGTAAGCCTATTTCCTTTACTAGGCAACAAATGAGTGCTTTACACCAAAGGGTAGTGAATAGATTACCGCCGATAGGCTCCGCATTATGAAACGTTTGTCTTCATAAGACGGCGGGAATATATTTAAGAATAATAGTTTCGTTAAGTTCCTGAAATTTCTGAGAACTTTTCCAACTTTTTAGAAACTCTCCTCAACTTGCACATCTGTACTCGTACAGTCGTTCGTTTTGTAGCTGGCCCTGAAACGCGAATCCTTTGTCTATTGTAAGTAAAACCGTAAAAGGGTTGGTCATTGGCGTATAATTCTAATTGGCACCAGAGCGCGGGCTAATCCAACGCTAAAAAACCAGTGTAAGTGCGCTCTCCGATAACGCGCCTTTGTTACGCATCTCAATGACACAGTTTAGACTGGTTCTGTAACGTTCGTCTCGCCGGCACTCAGTAACCGTAGAGGGAACACACAAGAAATCGCAAATCATTTTTCCATTTGTTCATTTTGAATCTTATTGCAATTTCCATAGAGTTGTAATTCAATAACCGGTTAAAGTGACCGAAGCTTTTGTTATGCAGGTAAGTAGCAAGTGCGGTGTTACTTACTTTTATAATAGACAATTTAGCCGTAAAGACTATACCTATGGGGATAGAACCCTTAGGAAAAGAATTCCATACTTACTTAATAGTTTGCCCGAGAAAGATGTGAAAATAATAAATCTAAATTTAAATCTATGTTAAAAATACACTACCTCAATATTTTGTAGTAATTGCACTATTATAATTTAGTTAAATAAGTTAAGTACATATGTAACTAGAGACTGATGACCCCACAGTCAAACTCTTTATTGAGTTTTGCGGGGCTATGATTATATTATTAAATAAATAATAAAAACCGGCCAAGTGCGAGTCGGACTCGCCCACCGAGGGTTCCGTACTTGTTAGTATTTGTTGTTATAGCGGCAACAGAAATATATCTGTGAAAATTTCAACTGTCTAGTTATCACGGTTCATGATATACAGCCTGGTGACAGACAGACAGACGGACAGACAGACAGACGGACAGACAGACAGACAGACAGACAGACAGACAGACAGACAGACAGACAGACAGACGGACAGCGGACTTTTAGTAATATGGTCCCGTTTTTACCCTTTGGGTACGGAACCTTGAAAATAATGAAATACATCGCATACGCTCCATCCATTAGGAAAGTCATCTATATAGTAGTGTGACCATAATCGTTGGCTACCACCCGTGTCGGGCGAATGTCACCCGGTGACATTTATTAACAGGAGACGCTTAAGGAGACATTCTTTAAGAAATGGACTTTTTCCCATCAAAGGGGTGTCACGAGCCATTGACTGGGGTGAAGTGAGTTTTGTTCAGGGTAAGTTACGTTATAAATTTATTTTCACCTTAAGCTTAAACACTTGAGCATATTTTTGATTTGGTCTCTAAGACAACTATAATTATTGCCTTATGAACCATCATTAACTAATGCCACCGTGAGCTGCAAATCTCGCGAGTCTGTCTTTGCCTTTGCCATTTTGATAAAGCAAAAAATTTTCGACAAAAGCACACGAAAACTTCTGACTTTTTTCATCACAAAAATTTGTGTGTGTACAGCAGCTAGACAGACCTATGCATTTTTCCCCCAGCTGAAATGGAGATGCTTCGAATTAGGTGCTACGTATAGGTGGCGGAAAAATTAAACCAGCACACAACACCATATTTAGGTATTTCATTAAGGATGGTCGGCTGTTTGTGCATTTTTGCATTTCCGAATTTCTTGTGTTAGTTAAATACGTGTTTTTAGGGTTCCGTACCCAAAGGGTAAAAACGGGATCCTATTACTAAGACTCCGCTCTCCGTCTGTCCGTCTGTACGTCTGTCTGTCTGTCACCAGGCTGTATCTCATGAACCGTGATAGCTAGACAGTTGAAATTTTCACAGATGATGTATTTCTGTTAACTGTGTAGTGTTCTGCTGCTACAACAACAAATACTAAAAAGTACGGAAACCTCGGTGGGCGACTCCTACTCGCACTTGGCCGGCTCTTTTCTGTCGAATCATATTCATGAATTCGCCCCTTCAAAAAAAAAGTTGTGAAAAATATTCTCCGATTAAGAAATAAGTATTAAAATGTAACTGTAGTTTACTCGTACGTTTTGGATGCTCAAATTTGACAGATTTATCGCAAAGACTCAGCATTCCTTACCAAACTTAGTTCAATATAATTGTCCTGAACAATGTTCCCACCGCGTTGGATCGTGCAAACAAAATACATTTTATTTACTGAAATTAGACCTTAATCCTTTTAAATACGGTATACAGATGGTCACGCTCTGAAATCTTCGATGGTTTAAGGAACACGTTTATCAAAAATGTGTCCACGTTTTTGTTGTAAAGAATTTTAATTGCTTGCAGATATGATTTTATTGGAATGTTACTTTTTTATAGTCTTGAGGTTTGGAAATTTCAAGGAAAGGAGTAGGGATGGATTCGTTTTCGTGTGAAATAAAATATATTAAAAAATACTTGGAACAATCTTCCAAAGATCAACTGACACTTATATCGCTTGTTATTTAAATTTTCATTTTGAATCAGTAACTTATTTTCCAAAAGAAAACTATAACAGATTTAAGGGTTTTTTTTTTTTTCGCAAATCATTTCAACCCAAACACTACCTACTTACTTGAAGTTACCACGAAATCATAAAGAAATGTACCAATTACTCACTTGAAGTTCATATTCCACGATAACACTAGATTATGATCATTATACTCGTAGCACAAGGCTCAAGTGAAACTATTTCAGATAAGCTATATCAGCTGACGGCATTTTGAGTACTGTTTTATACCGGTTTGATTTGTTCATTCGAAGTTTAAACAACTTTAAAAGTGCATTAAACTCGTCTTCTTCTTCTTCTCGTGTCGATGGTTTCAGACTTTCAGACTGTGCGGGACCAAAAAGCAGCGACATTTATCGCCCTGTCCGTCGCATCACGGAGATCCTGCTCAGAGCAGGAATGCGGGCACGCTGGGCAAGATAACATGTGTTCCATTGTTTGGGGAGTCGTCCCACATGGACATTGGGCGTCTGAGCCGCTTAGAGCGCCCCACTTCAGCATGTTCTCTTTGCTACGACCGACCTGGGAACGCAGTCTGTTTAAGGCTTTCCAGATCGGCCACGGCTGCTTATGCCCAGCGGGAAGCGCTTCAGCGGGGCGGACGTAGTCGTCAGGAGGGGCGCGGGAACTCTTCCATTGGGCAAGTCGCTTCTGGGACGGTGGAATCCGGATCGCTGCAGTACACCGCATAAATTAAACTCGTGAAGGAAGTTTAAGCAGTTTTAAGTGAGGTAAGTTAGAACGTGTTTAGAAAATTAGTGACTGATTGTGACCAATTGAACTTGGATTCTTCTCCTTTTGACGTTTTTTTAACATTCTTAAGGAACCATTTCATACTTACAGGAATTCCGGGAAACCAGGCAGAATTCAATCCAGGACCTCCGATTTAAAAGACGGAAAAACCGCTTAACTGTTAATGTTTAATAGTTGTTTTTTGTTTTTTTTTTTAATACCACGTCGGTGGCAAACAAGCATATGGCCCGCCTGATGGTAAGCAGTCACTGTAGCCTATGAACCGCCTGCAACACCAGAGTTATTACATGCGTGTTGCCGACCCTTTAAAAACCTGTACACTCCTTTTTTGAAGAACCCCATACTGTAGCCCCTCGGGAAAACCTCGATAGGGAGCTCATTCCACAGCCGAAGCGTCATTCCACAGGTTGTGGCGTAGTTTCACCAAATTACGCCACAAACTTAGGGTACAAGCATTTCGGGGGGGTGCCGTGATCGACATGCTCGCGACCCCATTGCACCCCCCTCAGCGGCATAGACGGAAACGCCGCAGGGAATGTTAGTAGGTATTCTCCTCCTCTTCCTCTGGCCAGCAGAGGAAGTTACGGGAGGAGCGAGTCCCACATACAACCCTCCAATGGGCTTCCCCAGCCCGGGGGTGAGATGCGTAAATGCATTTACCCCTGCGTCAAAAAAAAAGGCTACAAGCATTTGCCGTAACTTCGCAAATGTCAGCCTGCAGAAAATGGCTCTCAGTAATAGTTTCACAGCACTCACCTTAATGTAACTGTTTGTTAATCTTTTTTATACACACTAACGTGGTGAAATAGTAGAGTAATTACCGTGTGGTGTCCAGTTATTCCATGGTCAAGATCATTCAGACTCAAAATGTCGTATGTTTGTAGGAAAATGCAGAAGGATATTACTTTTTCGATTAGGAAGGTAGTGTGGTGGAACAGTTCTTGCGAGACTTGGCGCCTCCATGGCCCATTACGCACGGACCCGAGTATAGATGGGCAAAAACCAATCGAACCAATAAAATTGATACTTTATTACGTTTCAAATTCTCTTGTAGAAAATCGCTTCCATTTAGTCTATTTATGACGAGAATCTTTTTGCTCTTGACATGGAAAGTTTTTATTAATGAGGCATTTGAGAAAAGAGAATTGATGTATTTGTTTTTTTGTCGAAACGTAGACTTCTTAGATACATGGCACACCAATAATAAGCGGGAATCGCGCTTGTTTCTTCCCAAAACGAATGGGTTACCTCCTGACCTGAAGTATTTTCTCTGAGCTACGACATGGTGTTCTTAAAGAAGCGGTATTCAGGGTTCTCAAGGGTCGGCAACGCATGCTGTTCACGCATGCGGCTGCTCCGATGTTGGTTATGTCCATAGGCAACGGTGACCCCATCCTATCAGGCGGCTCGTCTGCTCGTTTACTGACTATCACTCCCGTTGAAGTCTGAGTGATTATTAGGTTAGACGCAAAAACAGACGTTAGAACATCTCGGCTATGATTACGTACAGCTCGTTAACTTTTTTCCGCAACCAATTTTACGCACAGTTTATCTACGAAAGCAATAGAAATGAATTATTAAGAGGCTATAACCGATCGCCTGCAAACTGCAAACACCCTTTCCCGTGTAAATTACGCGGCACCCTATTGTCCGGCCACCAGGCCACTTTGGGGTGACTTAAATCCGAAATTGGGTATTTCGAAAAATGTGCATGTGTCATTTATCACGATCCCCTCCAGCTAACCCTATTTAAAAAAGTGCCCTCAGTAATCCTCGGGCGCACTAACAGTATTAAATTTTTGTAGTATTAATACAATGGCGCGGCAAATAAATATAGGATGAGGGCGATAAGCCGTCTTAAGCGACGATGAATGTAGGTGGGTGACGGAGGGAATTAATGATCGACGAAACTTAATTAATATTAGTTTGGGCAAGTTGGAGTTAATACGGAAATAATGTAAAGATTAGGTACTACTTTCAATCTAGCCGTAAGAAAAATAACTTGTTCGTGCTTAAGGATTAGACCACAGACGGTTTTTTTTTCAGGTTAGATGTGAAATATCCGATTCGATCAAACTTGGTTTTTAGCTGGACGATACTATGAAATATCGTAATTATGTTTTTTTTTAAGATTTATGTTACATTCAAGTACACTAATATTTAGTTCTAAACTATAACGTATCAAGTTTAAGTAACCAATACCCCAGAAAGCGAAAAAATAAAACTCAAAATATAACTGTTTTTTTTAGCCCGCAAACAGCCGCATTAATCCAGAGGACATAATAACCTAATTTAATTGTATTTCCTCACTTTAATAGGAAAAATTAAGAGTCGCGTGTCGCATCGCATCAAAAGGATCCCGGTAGCCTAGAGGACAATAGCGGTTAAAGTTTTCAATATTTTGGGTGGCGCGAGTGTCTGGCACGTGACGCCGCGTGCCCCGGTTTAGCCCCCCGCCGCCACCGCATTTTTTATTATTTTTATAATTCATATTTCACAACTGAGAAGGCGTTTCGCACGGTTGGCTCGCGATACCGCAAGGGCCACTTACGGGCCCGCTTTTATTTATACTAAAGGAACGCGTTTTGTGATCCACTTTATCAAACGCTTTGCAGAGATCGCCCGGTGGGGTTGGAATGACTGGGATCATAATTCAGCTCAGTCTTATGACGTTGCTGGCTTATTGTTGTTTTTTGGGAAGGGATTAGCTCTGGCCATAAAAGCTTCTGTTTGCGTCACGGGGACAAGCTAAGCCTGCCTTGTTTTATTGAAGTCGATAACGTGGCAGACAATGAGCTGATTTATGTACTAGGATTTGTACAGACCAGAATAAAAAAGAGCAACAGCAACCGAAACGGAAATAAAGTTTTTCATTGATGAACGATAAAGATCTTTATCGAGGTCGACTGACGATTTCATTGCAAAAGACATAAAAGTATGGTCTGAGATATCACTTCATTACTTTCATAAAAGAAAACAAAGTATAAGTACTAAGTACACATTTTTTTACGTTTTAACTAAGTTATTTGCATAACTTCATTTATAAAAAGGGAGGGAAATATTTACCTCTTTATTAATAAAACTATCAGCTATTCGTAGAAAAGTTCGATACGTTATTATAATATTTAAAAACCTACATATATGAATTCAGCACCCCCAATTTATACGAAAACGATACCAAACCCGGCCTAGCAGCTTCACTGATGTAGATAATCAAGATAAAAATGGGAGCCCTAAATAAACCTTCAAGAGCGGATATCTCAAAAACTATACAAGATATCGAAAATCTTGACTGAATAAAATGTATTAGTTGCCATGTTGCTCAGACGCATAGTTTCCGAGATATAATGGAAAAACCGAAAAATTGAACCTTCAAATCCCCCTCCCCCCGACACCAGGGTTACGGGCGGGGACTTTTGATATGTTCACCTCCTAACTAGTCCAAAAGCTACGAAGTCAAAAATTGTGTTCCAAGCACTTCCCTCTATAACTTTTTTGAGCATTCATTTCCTGGCCTAAAGGGTTGAAAGGAAAAGTCTAAGTATAAACTCTAGGAACTAAGTAGATATGAGCACTCTGTAGACCCAGGCAGGAATAAATTAAAAGTGAAAACATTCACCATCTCGGACGAGACTTGAACTCCCGAGATGGTGAATTTTTGCAATTTTAATTTATTTCTAAGCTTATTAGCATCGTTTGCAGATGAATTAATTTAGTGTAACCCATGTTCTAAAGTGTACATAAATAAAACATGTGTTAATAAATAAATAATACTTAAATATTGATGATCCAGTCTAACAAGCTAATAATATATCATAAACCTTAATCAAAAAGATTAAAATTTTAGCGACGGTGCTAAGTTACATCTATAATTCCTAAGCTTATTTATTGCCTAACATCTAAAACCAAAAAAACTTAATCCGCAGTTTTACAATCCGTTATGAAGAACACTAGTAAACAGACTTTTAATTTGGCAATAAAATGTTTACATTCATTAAAAATAATAGGTAAGTTAAATTACAGAAATCATTTACGGTAGCGGCTGGTTTATGAGATCTGCGTTTTTTTGGAGTAAAAAGGAAGTATAGCACAACGAGTTGCAAAACGTAAATGCTTTTTTGGAATCGAAGTCCGTAGTATCGCCTCGCATATTGGGAGTTTCTTCTAAGTGGAATTTTTAGTGTCGAGCCTGGGGAGCCTTATCCAAATCGCTGTAACGGTAGGGTTCCGCTGGGGAGACGTTTTTTTTATTTTAGAGTAATTTCCCATTACATTTTACGTGACTCAGGTTATTGTGGGGTTGTAGTTCCCTCTGACAAACCGCTTTGTTGGGTTGCATTTTGAATTTCTTTTATTTTAGCAGTATCTTTATTTGAATCTATTTTATTGCTTCTATCAATTCCCTGTTGTACCTTATATTTTCTTTAAAAATTTACTGCAACTATATACACTTGCATCATTGATTGATTTATAAGTCATAAACTTACTTGTGAGACTTAACGTCTTTTAAATCTTAACAACATTCCAACATGAGCATAAACCCTCAACATCTGTATCATCAGTTGTCTAATTGCCCCAAAAACAGTAAAATCAAAGGCAAACACATGTAATTAAAATCTAACACGCATCGTGTCCGAACTGGTTGAATTAACGTTAGCCGGTAGCCCTTATTAAAAACTTGATTGAGCCTTAGATGCTACTGTTGCTTCACTGAGATACGGAGATGGATGTTTTTGGAGATCGTAATTAAAGATGGATGCGATAAGGTTTAACTATTATAAAATGTCAGAATATGCCTTTGGTGATGTAGATTTTGGACGTTTTCAAATAATTTTGAGAGATGCTGTTTAAAATTAGAAATTCTAAGTTATATCTTGACGCTTCCCGTGAATTCGTATTGTGAGACCTAAACAAACAAAAAACCACAATTTTTTTTAGTACTGTTTTTGCTGTCATAATTGAATGCACTAAACCCAGCACTGTTTTCCGCAGATTAAAACAAGCAAACGATAACTGTTAGCCGGTACCTCCAGCAAAAAGTCGTCTCATTACCCCTCGTCTAAAAAAATGTCCCGTACGTGCTGCAGGAAGCATTAGGGCCCTAGAAGTGTGCCCTGCGGCAGACGATCGCTGCAAAAAACCGGGGGTGCAAGACACATAAAGGGAAATTTATCCGCAAATTAATTTGTTGCAGAAGAAATTGGATGCAAGTGTAGCTCTTGTAATTTAATTTTGGTAAGGAGTTGGTGGAATTTATGAAATGGTTGCGGTTTATTAAGGTATGCATACATTTTGTTAAGTACTTACTTAAAATAACAGAGAAGCATTCGATCGTGTAATGTAAACTTATATTGTGTAAGGTAAAAAAAAATCCTTGTTATCAATACAACATCATTTATTATTTGAGAATATAATTAATAACATTTTATTAAAAAGGTAAATATTTGAATAACTATTAATCGTAATTAAGCGAAGGATCCTATTAGTTTGTTTGTATATTTCGGAATATTTTTTAAATAATAATATATATAAATTAACAGTCTTGAAATAAATCACACAAGTTAATAAATCAAGCACACTACTAAAACACATAAACAAAATTAATTTAGTGTAGGTAACCAAAACCGAACTTTCGATTGGCCTCATCTATAATGTCCCCAAAACTATGATATCCATAGTCCACCGCTTTCGAGCGATAATTTTCAATTTGTTTCTTAATTATGACAACCCACAAGTTCCTGGCTGTGGGAAATGTATGACGAAACCGAAGAAATTTGCCGTTAATGCCACTACACTTGATTTATAGTAGATAAGTACATTAACCAATATTTCCTTGACAAACTCTTATCTCCTTCAAAAACAAAGCCTGAAAAGCTACTTTACTCCTAAGAATTAAAGTTTCTTTCAGATTGAGTGCGTGCTTGTGTTATGAGATTATGAGGATGCCATTGGGCTTAAATTTTTGTCCGTGTTGTAAATAACCGAACGTACAAGATTAACGTGGCTGATTTATTTATTTACGAGATATGATGAATGATTTGTGCTAGGATGATGGGGCCTTGACCTCCTGCAGGTGCATTAGATAATGAAGATGTAGAATCGTTATTTGAATGAGTGATTATTGTTTTGCGATGTCTGCATTGTCTTAAGATCATTAATATCAGTGATAAAAGAAGTGGCAAACTATTATTTTCACTTTTACGTGCATTTGGTTTTTGGTTCGTAATCCAACGAAATATTAACCATGCGATGTCTAACAGTTGAGAATAAGACGTGCTCTGAATATACAGTGTGGAAATTTTTTATGGGCCCTGAAGGGAAAGTGCCTTAAAACCTTAAGTTAGCTCATTTTATTTTTAAAAAGAAACAAAACTGCATTCAAAGGTTTTTTGAAATTCGCTTGTCTCGCCTGGGAATCGAACCGACTAAAAATTCCAAACAATAAACACTCCCTATTTTAGAGTTTTGAAATAATACAAAAGGTAATCACGGTCTATATCCCGGTCAATATAAGTCTAGTGACTCCCTATTTTATTCTACTAGTCGATACAGTTAATGTTAATGATAACATTTCTTCAAGAAACATTAGGTCTTACACTCGTCTGTCGTACAAAATTGCCATAAAATCGAATATTTAGTACTCAAGAATATTTTTAGACAAGCAAAATTGAAAAAAAAAACCTTTGAATGCAGTTTAGTTTCTTTTTAAAAATAAAAGAAAGAGTACAGATGTTAACCATGCGTAGCCAAACTTATACGAAGATTCACCGAGGTATGCAATGGAGGTATGAGTTTGCGAAGGCAAAGTCAATCAACTTGAGCATTTTAGAACTGAACAAAGTATGTATGTCATAGATATAGTCAGCATCAAATAGATAGTGACGGCAAAAGACACACCTTTGTTACGATATATTTGACCGCTTTTGCCTATCACTATATCTATTTAACGATGACTGCTCGAAAGGTTTGATTCGTAAACTAATATTAGTTACTAGCATCTGATACCGGGCATCAGTTACGACTCCTGAACGGCAATTTTAAACTTGGGCCCGATTTTTTCTCATAATTGCCTAATCTTTCCAGTTTAAAGAGACTGCACTTAATCTCGCGAGGTAAGCCGCCCTTCAATTGGTTATTTTTTGGGTTCTGTGTCTACTGTGTAAACGGGAAGACCTTTGAACTAAGTGGAGCTATATAGGTATATAAAAATCGCATTGTATGGAATGAAAATTAAATCGAAAAAAACACAAATATAATTATAAAACTTACCTACTAACAAAATTTCAACGGTTCAACCTGGAAGGACATTAAGTTAAAATTTACAACTAGTCGAATTAAGTCCTTGAAAAAATAAATTAGGTGACGCTATAAAAGTCAAACTCGCTTAAAACTTGTTTCACACATGTCTTCCTAACACCTTTGATCTTTGTGTAGGTAATTCTAAAAGACCGTCGAAATTATAAGAACGTCGTCTTATAGATTCTAAGACGTCAAGTCGACGTATTTTAAAGGGGTCTCTGTTGTTTGACGTAATTATTGAAAGTCATAATGTAATGATTGTCATATTAAAAAAGCTGACAAAAGCTGTAAAAAGTAATGAAATAAACTCATTTGTATTTGTATATTATCATTAGTCATAACTTGGTTTTTCTCAGAAACGCGTAACTTTTCGGATTGCCATAAAACAAACCTAACATAACCTAACATAACCTATCTATAGGATAACCCGAGGAAAATCCTGAAAAGTTAACGGTTTCAGAATTATTACTAATGATAATATGGCAATCATTACATTATGACTTTCAATAATTATGTCAAACAAAGGGACCCCATTTTAAAGTTTGCTGAGGTTCCCTATACGGGTCGCAGATATTAAAAGATATGGAACCCTCTAAAAGAAATACGTTTTTGAACTTGGCTTTTTTAAAGTTCCCTTCGCGGAGGGTGGCTAGATTTAGTGGCAATTTTAGGAGCTCTATTGATTGTTTGTAATTTTTTCCTTTTATGCGTCGTTGGCCCTAGGATTAGGGCAGTGCATTCTTATTAGGAATTGTTCCTATTATGTTTTCTGTTACGGTTGGTACATTCGAATAAGTACTACAATTGTGAGAGTAATTTAATTAAAGTTGGCATCAATCAAGCGTTATTATAGTCCATCTTAGCTGACTATGTACCGTGTTGAGAACAAAGTGAGAGAGTGTCATTTTAAACGTTATATTTTCATAGACATTAGGTATTAATGATGTCATTGCCACATTTTCCCATTGCAAATGCCGTGCAGACTTAGTTTGGTCTGACTCTGAGAGTCTCTGTCTCGATGTTAATTATTATTTTAATTTAATTGCCTATTTTTTTAAACAGACCAAATTTAATAAATACATCATAGCGATTCATCTCCGATGTCACCGGTATACCACCAATCCGGATTTGAACTTATTTACAAGATTTTTCTTGTCCCTCATTCGCGAGAAAGCGGTACATTTCGATATTAATTATGCAAATACAAATCCAATAGTGAACATTGGTTTGATAAAATACAAGGTGGGCACCAATACCCGCAAAATTTTAATCACGTTATACTGTCCTTAGATTAGATCCGTTAACCAGGCATTGAAAAAGTCTTACAACAATACGAGTAGGTACTACTAATTTTCCAAAGCCAGAATACACCGGCTCTTTTGCTCGGTGATGCAGTATTCCCGTATGAAATATTGTAATCAAAGATCAAACTTTGCTATTGCAATTTGTATTTTTCTGGAGCAAAATAATTCAATGTTGTTTAGTGTATTTTCTGTAAACAGCGCGTTTAGATTACGCTATGGTAAAACAATAGACAACTGACGGCGTTTGAGCTTAAGTATGGTATGGTATTAGGATAAGTAGGTATGTCAAGATATTTCTTGACTTGTTCATCATCAGCCTACTCTCGTCCACTGCTGGACATAGGCCTCTCCTATTGCACACAATTGAGCACGATTTGCGGCAACTCTGATCCAGCCACCTTGCGATTTCTTGACTTGTTATTTTTGGCCAATGGTTGACAAACCTTAAGATAATAAGTCCGCCCATTGTACTCTTAAAAAGTTAAAATAGATAAGAAAATACACTGCATTTTCTGCTTACACAGAAAAGAGTATCTGTTAACAACGGAAATGTATAGTTATAGTTGATCAGTTTACGCGGGCCCACTCTGTATAAACTTTATACGACGCTCTGCTTATCTGACCTTCGCGATGATATGTTTATGGTCATTGGGATTCTCCTAAATTATACTTTCTAAATTTTATGTAACGTGAGCTGTGGTTTTGGCTGACACGGCAGGTTAGATTATTTAAAATAATTTTGTCTTTAGAAATATAGCACCTTTAAATTTATTATTTTGACACGGGCTAACATTAAGTTTTAGTTTTGCCAGTTTTGGCAGTTTTAGTTTTGCCAGTAGCCGCTGGCGCTAGCAGCTGCAAGCTGGTTTTTGACAGATGGTATGGTCGCATTCATAATTATTAATTGTCTATGGATTTGTTTGTTTGTTTCTTGAATGTTTTTCTTTTTTACCGCATCACCGAATGGGCCCTACGGAAGACCAGCGCTGGCTTTATAGCTAGCATTATGCTGAGTTGGGTCCATTTCGTGATGCACACTTGATGATCTCTTCTTTTCTTGCTGTTGTTGTCTGTACATGTTCGTACTTGTGTTGTGATCGTCAGGAATAAATGTCTTTTATCTTTTATCTTTATCTTTAAGTAAGTTTAAAATTTGTGGGTCATACACAGAAAAAACTCTCGTCAATCTTGTGAACATATTCAAATTCAAGAGCTAATAAGCCAATTTTCTAAACTCCTTTCTATTAAATATAGGAGTACCTAGTTATTTTCTAATAACATGAGTGTGATAACATTTTCTTTTACTGTCGTGCAACTCTGAACAGCTGATTTTGTATTATTTTTTGAAGTAAAACTTCTTTAGGCCCGCCCGACTAAGAGGGTAACTCAGATTTTTTTTTCTGACGGAAGTAACGCTCAGTCGTGACACACGCACGATTAAGACACACGTCAAACTGCCAACATAGCGATAAACGTCATCGTGCGTCATCGTCAAATAAGTTTTGCTTCAATCGCGCATAAAGATTACACGCACACTTTTTTTATATTGGCCCTAGTGGAAAAGTTTTTCATTAGGCTTTCATAACAACACCAACACCCTAGTAGCAGTGACGTCATTTATACGTCATAATGACGTAATGGACGTCACAATGGCGTATAAATGCTACCTGGGCAGGTATATATATGGTCTGATATTAAAAAATCGTCCTATAATCGTATAGTCGTTGCCATATAAAACCATGTATTTCCTTATTCGTTATTGAGAGCAGTAAATAAGTAGATTAAATAGAAAACATCCTTGGAAGTTAGCGATATGTGCAGTGACAAAGAGCATTAGAGTTATCGCGTAGGCGGCAGAACTACTAGTGAGGTACACTCAACAGAATCGGTTTGTAATATTATGTGAATAATTTAATATTCTTTACAAGCTGTTAAACTTGCACTGTTCAAAAGGATACCTAAGTGTCTACACACTGTTTGGATGTTTTAGGATCATCTCAATGAGGAGGTACTAGCATATTACCATTTTCAGGGTTCCGTACCAAAAGGGTAAAAACGGAACCCTATTACTAAGACTCCGCAGTCTGTCCGTCTGCCACCAGACTGTATCTCATGAACCGTAGTAGCTAGACAGTTGAAATTTTCACAGATGATGTATTTCGGTTGCCGCTATAACAACAAATACTAAAAACAGAATAAAATAATTATTTAAGGGAGGCTCCCATACAACAAGCGCGATTTTTTTGCCGTTCTTTGCGTAAATGGTACTTAACCCTTCGTGCGCTAGTCTGACTCGCATTTGGCCGGTTTTTTTCTGATGTAGCGAGCAGACGAATCTCCTGATAGTAGGCAATTATTGTCGCCCACGGACACCTGCAAACCCAGAGGGGTTCCAAGTACATTACCAGCCTTGTAGTCGGGAGTATGCTCTATTGATGAAGGTTTGAAGGTCGTATCGGCCCGGAAATACCGCAGACGACAGTTCATTTAACAGTTTAGCTGTGCAAGGCAGGATGTTTCTGGAGAAATGCACGAATTGAGGACTGCCAATTAACAGTGCCAACCGTCTAAGTGTCGTTATGGTGTGACTCTGTCCGTCCGTCAGTTTGTCACGTCGCTATTTTTATTAATTTAGTTGATCTAAATAGGCCCGAGTGTACGTCGGCATGGCGGTACCAGCATGACACGTGTCGCGAGGAATGCCGCCGCCAGGAATGCGACGTACTTACCTACTTTACCTAGGTACTATTCTCAATACCTACACACCAACGGCATTAGAACATTTAAAATCTGATCTTGATTTTACAATCTGCACAACGTCTGAGAGATGAATATGTAAAAATCTGTTTCGGTATCGATACGAAGGAAGATTCGTAGCATTATTACGCCACATTTCACATAGAGAGCCTGGGGTCCGCTCGCCAACCTAATCTACACAGGAACCTTTTTAAGGTTTCGTACCCGAAGGGTAAAACGTGACCCTATTACTAAGACTCCGCTGTCTGTCTGTCTGCCTGTCACCAGGCTATCTCATGAACCGTGATAGCTAAACAGTTGACATTTTCACAGATGATGTATTTCTTTTGCCGCTATAACAACAAATACTAAAAACAGAATATAGTAAATATTTAAGTGGGGCTCTCATAAATAAACGTGATTTATTTGCCTTGTTTTTGCGAAATGGTACGGAACCCTTCGTGGGCGAGTCCGACTCGCACTTGGCCGGTTTTTTTACAAAAGCGACAGCCATCTGACCTTCCAACCCAGAGGAGATACTAGGCCTTATTAACACTAGTCAGTTTATTCACTATGTGCCTATTCCTGCACCGAAAAGCAACTGGCCTACTTAAATATTTTACCTTTAAACGAACAATTCTTGTATATACAAGAATCCATACTAATATCATAAATGCGAAAGTCTGTCTGTCTGTCTGTCTGTCTGTCTGTTACCTCTTCACGCTTAAACCGCTGAACCTATTTAATTGAAATTTGGCGTAGAGATAGTTTGAGTCCCGGGGAAGGACATAGGATAGTTTTTGTCCCGAAAATCATCCCTTAAGAGGGTTAAAAGCGGGGTGGAATCATGGTGGAATTGAGATAATGAATGAGTTGCCTAATATTCTCAAATTAAATGATTGCTATAAGACTTTCCCCAGGCGCTATTCTTACTCCAGCTGGGGTTACTAAGTCCACGCAGACGAAGTATAAACTATAAATATGCGACTATAAATATGTATCGATAGATACATATATATTAAGCTATTATTAAGGCTATTAAGCTAGTTTATATCGCCTTGGTGAGAAGCAAGTTAGAGGCTTCGTCGATCGCATGGTTACCGTATGAATCAACTTACGCGTTACTGCTGGAGAAAGTGCAAAAAGCTTTCCTAAGGTTTTTGTACAAGAAGATTTATGGGTACTACCCGTTCCTGTATCCAACCAAGTATCTCTTGGGAACCCTTGGATACAATTCATTAGAAGTCAGACGGACCTTTAGTTTGCTATCTACTGCGTGTCGAACACTGCGCGGAGAGTCAGATTGTCCGGAACTTGTGAGCCGCCTCGTGCGACTGTTTGTTCCAGATGTCTCCAGAATAAATCTCAGGCCGCGGAGACGCGTTCTTTTAGCTGTGCCGGCTGCGCGAACTGTGTCGCGAAGAAACTCGCCACTGCCGCGCGCTCTCTCTCTACTTAATGCGCTCTTGGCGTCAGCACCGGAATGCGATTTGATTGCATGGCGATGGGTGGCTGTGAGAAACGAATGCTTGAGGTTCTGTGAGGTGATGGACGCTAGGCCCTCGAGTGTAACGTAATGTTTGTTATCCGTGTGTGAAATGTAATGTAATACTTAGTGTAATGATTCTATGTTGTTATGTGTTAGTTTCATGACGTATTGGTTTACTGTAAAGTCGTGTAAACGTATTTATAAAATAAATAAAAAATAAAAAATAAATAAATATATATATATATATATATATCGATACATATTTATATATTTCGGGGTTCTCGGAAACGGCTCTAACGATTTCAATGAAATTTGCTATATGGGGGTTTTCGGGGGCGAAAAATCGATCTAGCTAGGTTTTATCTCTGGGAAAACGCGCATTTTTGAGTTTTATATGTTTTCCAGACATTGATATATTTATACCTAGTACACATGTTCCGTAAAACTAATTGGAACGAGCCGGGTTTCGAACCCATGATTTCCAGTTACAAAGTCGCGCTCTTTACCGATACCAACGCTTCTTTGACGTCAAAATTAAATGTAACTGTTAGACACGACACGTATGAATTTAATAAGAAAATTAAGTGTTTAAAATTACTTTTATGGAAGACTTTTAATCAACTGTTGGCCAAGCAAACATTGACCCAATATTCGGCTAATTTTGATTGACAATAAATCTTTGCATGCCACAGTAATGCTCTGTTTGTATGTAAATTTGATTAAATAAACCACTAAGGAAGTGGGTTAAGGCCTCAGGGTCTGCCGCGAGCATCGAAAATCGAAATTTCGTTATCAGTTTCTCTATCGCTCTGGCATATACGAGCGATAGAGAGGTAAATAGATACGATACGGTAGGAAATAGGTACGAACGACTATGTTACTATGTTTAAATACTTAATTTATTTTTGTGACTATCTAAAATGTAATTTTAGTTTGCTGATGTTGAAAGTAGATTGTTGTTATGGTCAATTTGTAGGTATAGTGACGTTTTCAACCAAAAGGTACCACATTGTCGCTTGTTGATAAGATTGATTTCTAATTGAAGCTATATGGAAATAGCGCCTTACTGACAAGCGACAATAAGTACCCTTTTGGTTAAAAATGGCATATTATGTATAGTTAAGAATATTTGGAGGTATGTACTTAAAAGCTTATTTGCTTTTTTAAATTACTATGCAGCCAGTTTTGCGATTTTTTTTTTGCTTTATTTTTTATGTAAAAAGACGGAAAACCAAGTAAATCAAAAACGGAAATGCTGTATTTTTGTTTGTTATTATTTATTTAATTTTTGGACAAATTTACACAAAAAGAGTACAAATGGTAACGCCTTGAGGCAGTATCTACCAGTCAACATACCAGTCAGCCATTGGATTAAAGAGAGACAGTTTGGTGTAGGATTGTAAACAGCAAGATTATCGCAACAGCAACACCAGAGGGTGCAGGATTATCGTTTTTTTTATATTTGCTAGGTGCACGACTAGCTCTGTCCTCAATTTGTGGGTTTTACTACGTTCAATCTTATGAAGTAAAATTAGTTCAAACGGCTGACGCTAGAGATTACGTGTGTTTGTGACAATCAGCGCCACTTCTCTCTCCACCAACTTCGCACCTTGCCAATAGAAGCAAATCGAAACTCGAAAGCTAGTTCCTTATTTAATTGACGACCGGTCTGGCCTAGTGGGTAGTGACCCTGCCTGTGAAGCCGATGGTCCTGGGTTCGAATCCCGGTAAGGGCATTTATTTGTGTGATAAGCACAGATATTTGTTCCTGAGTCATGGATGTTTTCTATGTATTTAAGTATTTGTATAAGTATTATATATATCGTTGTCTGAGTACCCACAACACAAGCCTTCTTGGGCTTACCGTGGGACTTAGTCAATTTGTGTAAGAATGTCCCTATAATATTTATTTATTTATTTATTTATTTTAAATAAGTTATTTAATGTCAAAAATAAACATGTAGACAGCATATACCCTGGCTCCTGCCAAATAGAAATAATTTTGTAAGTGAAAATTAAATACACTAATAGTAATAATAATTTAGTTTTTAGTTGCTTAAGATAGTATTAAGTACTAACATGTATGGACCATTATGAAGTCTGAATTAAACGATTTTTTTATGTAATATTATGAAAAAAAAACGTATAAAACTGTTTTTTTTTTTAATTTCCTTAATGCACTATTTCTTTTCAGTACCTCCTGACCACTTAAAAAAAACTGTGTCCTGGCCGAAGTGGCCGACCACACAACGCCTTTTTTGTCCACCATAACTCCCGTCCCATAACTCCGTTCGACAGGACCAAATTGCGCGCGCAAACATAATGTTGTTTGTGTGACAGCTAGTGTTGTGACCAGGGAATGTTCCCAGGAGTGGGAATATTCCCTCTCGTATTCCTAGAATACAAATAATAATATATATATATATGGGAGAAAATCCGAGAATATAATTATTCTTTGCACATTGTTGTTATAGGTATTTTAATGAGATAAAGATAAAAGATTTATTCGTGATGATCACAAAACATGTACGAAAATGTACATTACAAAAATACACAAAAGGAATAATTAGGAAAACGGACAAAACAAAAAAATATACAAGAAAATCATTAAGAAGACAAACAAAACAAAAAATATAGAAGATAAATAATTAAGACAAACAAATCAGTAGCATAGACAATTTATAATAAAAGAGCACGTCTTGAAACATTTTAAATTCTATACATATTCGTATAAAACGTGTTGTTATTCGATCTAAGCAAATAAACCTACAGAAAAAAATGATTATTTTAAGTGTTATTTTTTTATTTATTTAAACTTCTTTGCACAATACATGAAGAGTACAAATGGCGGACTTAATGCCATTTATTCTATGTTATAAAGTTAAAATATCACCGAATTTTATCCCAGTGGTTTCAATTGCTTTTGGATAGATTTATAGGTAAGACAAAAAACCTCACATTTTTTTGCAATTTTTATATTAATGAATACTACACTTAACCAGCTTTCAATTTAGAATTTTTGACTTCTAACACTTTAACACTATTATCAATTATTATTTATAGGTTATTATCAAGTATTAGTTTAGTACTATCTACTATACCTACCACATATGTTATAAGTACCTCAATCCGATGACAATGCCACTTATACACTCTTGATTTATAAATCTTAGTGGGAATTGTCTCAGGATGTAGGTTGCACCTATTAATGTAAAAACCATTCTCTTCGTTTTATATTATCTTTCTATGTCTGTTTTTTTCCCCAATAAAGAAAAAAGAAAAATATTTAAAATTCCCCAATATTCCCAGGAACTGAGAACATGACATCACTATTTGACAGCCCTACTGGCCGGTGTAGGTTATGAAGCGTCTCGTTATCTATGCTTTATTATTCGGTTAGGGGTGTCACACTTTAATAAGATAGCTGAATTATAAGCCGTCAATATGCAAAAGGTGTTATTTATTTGATTTCAGCTGTGTTTATAATTTATAAACGGGTAGGAAAGAAAGTTGACTGGGTAATAACAAGAATTGTGAATAAATAATACACTCCTTGTGTTCTTTATAAATGTTTGCTATGATAGGTATTATACTTGCCCGTAGTTGGTCGACGCAGAGAAGCCAAAGCTAATTTAGTTTTTCTTTTTTCACGTGTCTCAGTACATATATTTCTACAGATCAAAATCAAAGTAGGCGCTTTAGGGCGTATGCGCACAGGCTGCGCGGGGGCAACGCGTAGGTGTCGCTAGGTGTGTGCGCGGCCTTATTTACGCACCCACCACTGGCAATACGTGGATTTATTGCGGTAAGACAATGGGAACGGGGCGGGAAATTTATGATTATATTGAAGTTAGTTACTTACCAAAACACGTTTTTTTTCGTATATATAATCTGTTGTTAAAAAAATTGTTGAATGTAAACCCAAATCCAGTAATAACTGGCCAAGGTCAAATCAAATCCTTATCAAATGTGCAAAATTTTCATATAAATTTCATATCATCCCTGTTACCATCATATTAAGTTTTATAGTCAGTGAAAAAAAATTACGGAAGGGAAAAAGTTAGGATTATTTTTAATTTTAATAAACCGAAAGAGCTCGAATTGAGCCATTTTTAAATAAAAAATGAAGTAACTTCTTATTAAATGGCTCAAGACCGGGTCTTTTCTTTACTCTAATGTACCTTAATTCCTTTTTAGGGTTCCGTACCCAAAGGGTAAAAACGGGACCCTATTACTAAGACTCCGCTGTCCGCCTGTCCGTCCGTCCGTCCGTCTGTCCGTCTGCCCGTCTGTCTGTCACCAGGCTGTATCTCATGAACCGTGATAGCTAGACAGTTGAAATTTTCACAGAAGATGTATTTCTGTTGTTTGTATATTTAAGTGGGGCTCCCATACAACAAACGTGATTTTTTTGCTGTTTTTTTTTTTTCGTAATGGTACGGAACCCTTCGTGCGCGAGTCCGACTCGCACTTGGCCGGTTTTTCAAACCCACTATCAAAACTAAAACCTAAAGCGAAAGAACTTGCATGCAATTTCATTACATTGCGGTATCCGATAAACATTTTAAATGCAGTTTACCTTAGTAAGCAGCAATGTAACGTAAATTGCATGCAAGTTCTTGGTAGTATAAACTTAACAGCTATCTTATTGCACTTTGTTTCCACACTTTACTGACTGAGAGAATAGGTAGACAATGTCTTCAAACCCATAAATTCCCTCAAGAAATCCTCCGGCATTACAAAACCACATTAAAAAAACATTAAACTCGCGATATTACCTCCAAATCCCGTAAGCTTCAACCCTTCCACTCATTAAGGGAAGATTGGGTCTTTGTAGAGGAAGGGTTAGCTGGCTGGTAGGGCGGAAGTGTTAAGTAGCACGGAGATAAATGGTATTAGGACTGAAATACAATAAAGTCATTATTTACGTTTCTAGACATTTAGATATTTTTAATTTTGATTTTCTAAATTACGAGCAAGCTTCAAATCCCGTTCGCACACTTTTTAACAAGCTTTTATTTAACTTACAATGTTTTACGTTGTATTGCTGTCAAATTAATTACGAAACTAGACATTGAAAGCCTAATTAGAGAACCTTCGAAACCCTCGCATATTGGCACTGTTACTGTTGTCCACAGATCTCGTATCATTAGATTGAGCAAATGAAATGACTCGCGGAAACCGTTTTTGTCACTTATTTCGCAGGGAACCGTTGGATGATACAGCTCATACAGCAGAAGATCAGTCGTTGTGAAGATCTTTGTGGAAAGCCTATCTCCAGCAGTGGGCGTTTTATGACTCATGTGAGACATGTAATAATTATGAATTTTATGTTTTTTTTTTGTAAACACATTGATTTGTATTAGTTACTTGTTGTTGTGAATAAAATGGATCGAGTAAATTGTCAGGCTCATTTTGAAATTAGAATACCACCATTTGGTAGGTACTATGTTACCTATGTGTGATTCTACTTCCATCGTTCTTTCTATTGATCTTTTTTGTGACTTTTATACATGCAAAAACTATGCGATATAACCGAATATGCAGTACCCACTGCATGAACGCTTTACCAACACATACGGACGCATTCAACATGCAAAAATATATTCTGTAAGTAGATCTCAAGGGCTCTTTTACAAGTCAATACAACATTTACGATGACATCATGTAGTGTCATGAAAAATACATAAGTAGCAACATTATCATCATTATTATCATTACTCTACTATGTAATAAGTTGCATTTTTGATACATAAATAAATCATTTTTCATTTTTTTTTTCATTTTCATTATAAATACAACAGCCAATACCTGGGTTACCACGGCATTGTTTAAAATCTTTATAATGTGGCCTCTATTTGAGGAAATCTCTCGTGTTGCAACATAAATTATACTAATCCGAACATGGCCCGCAGCAGATAATAAGTTGAGAAAACAACGTGGGATTCTGGTATTAATCTGTAACCAATATAACAAATATAAACAAAACATTAAAACTAGTAGTTCGCCCCGAACTGAGAATTCGCGGTTCGTCAAAAAGTTAGATCAATTGAATGCACCTACCTAAACTCTGATTTATAATTAAATTCCAATAATCTAACCTCACTTTTTCTCTTTTCCGTATGTTTTAAGAAACTAAACAAAGCTAAAAGGATACATCTATATTTATTTTAAATGCTAGAGTATGCAAAAGGAAAATTTAAGTTTACTTCTTTACATATTTTCCATTATTACGAAAGAAAAAGGATCTGAGTGAGGTTAGTTTTTTGGAATTTAATTACAAATCAGAGTATAGTCGGCAAAGGATCGAAAAAACTCCGTCCGTCCGTCTGTCTGTCACATTGCTAAATATCTCGAAAACTACTTAAGCTACCGATTTGAAATTTGGAATAGTTATGAACAACGCTAACTTCGAAGCTACCGAACGAACGCTAGCGAACGCTATCTTGGAAGTGTATTTTTTAGGGTTTCGTACCCAAAGGGTAAAAACGGGACTCCGCTGTCCGTCTGTCCGTGTGTCCATCTGTCCGTCTGTCCGTCTGTCCTGTCCTGTAGATCAAGTGGGATATCATTTGAAAGAGCTGAAATTGAACATTACAAAGCAATTTTTCATTTAATTTTGTTACACTGCAATCTCTGCATAGTATGCAGTGTAAGAACCATGCAGTATGTATGCAGTGCACACAACCTACTCGTGTGTATTGTACGAGTATATCAGCTGTCTTAACAAGATCTAGTTCTAATACACTTACCATAACATCAACATCTATCACTGCGTTGTCTAGCCACAGCTGTTTTATCTTCACCCGTATTGTCTACGCAATAGAGATCAACTGCAAACAAATTAAATGTCTAGACAACTCTGTTACCTTCGCCGTTATTACCTAAGTGATAGAGTTCAAAGGAAATAAAACTAGAATAGTCGCCTGCGCATATACGGACCGGGCCTGACTATACAAAACTAATCTAATTACTATAGACGTAAGGTTTAGGAGCTTGTAGGGTATAAATAGACATTGATATAGTGCAGTACGATATGGTAGGTTTAGGGTTCTGCAGTTTTTTTCTTGAAAACTTGACTACCTAACCAGCCGGGCTAGCACATGATTGGCGCGAGAGTATCTCGTCCCTCTTTAATTCATACAGTTAGTAAAAGACGGGTAGTCTATCTCGCGGCGAGATACTGTCGCGCCAATCATGTGCTCGGCCTACTGCGCTAGTGTTTAAACCTAAATAGGCGCAATAACTTGGGTTTGCTTTTGGGTTAAGAAAAAATGTAGAATGAGTACGATAGCATCAGGTGGTCGAAATGAGCCATTTTATAAATAAAATTGTATGTATGTATAAACTCTTTATTGCACAAAACACAGATACGGCACAGGATAGCTAGACAGAAACACAGACAGGATGGACAGGAATGTACCTACACAACATTTTTTTTCACATTAAAGATTTTTTATGTTATTCTACTCGGTCTTTAGATCCTACTAGGACAAATAATTGTCCTAAGATTTTATAATTCCGTATTTTCATAAACTTTATATAACAGTAATGGAATGGAATGAATGAAAAATGTAACTGATGTCATTCAGTTATCGTGCATGTCGCTCGTACTTGTTCGTACATGTATTGGCGCGGGCGAGACGTACAATAACTAAATAACATGATTCAAATATCACTCTGATGTCATGTACGTTCGAATTAGCCTGTAAGCCCTACCAAATGTCTTTTTTTCATCCGCTCTAACCATTTGCTTTACGGAATACCCATTCCATTATTTCAATGTCCAATGTTGATTCTTCTTTGCCCCTGGTGAAACGTTTTTTCCAGGACTTTTAAGTGGGAACACATTTTACAAACCAGCTATACATAGTTTATTTCTTTCTATTCTTTTCAAGGTCTCAAGATCATGATATAGTGATTAGACCAAAAGACACACTCGCTAGGAAATAAACCACAGCCTATTTGAAAACCAGCCTTGATATAATCTGACATCTGATTGATGCCAGCTATCGACAGCTGATAACTGCTACCAACTAATTATTACACCACTTTATAAAGTACTACTGTGGCATAAAGGCCGATGCACACGGCATGCAGCACGGCTATGGCTTAGGTACTTCACAGACCATCGCTTGCGTTGCGAAGGGGTCTCTATTGATTGACATTATTGAAAATCATAATGTAATGATTTTCATATTATAATTAGGCATAATTTAGGCGTTTAGGCGTTTAGGCGTTATGGGCCAGTGTTGTCTTAAATAAATAAATTGAATTGAATTGAATCGATAATTTGGTTTTTCTTAGAAACGCGTAACTTCAGGATTGCCATAAAACAAACCTAACCTAACCTATAGGATAACCCGAGGAAAATCCTGAAAGCTAACGGTTTCAGAATTATGACTAATGATAATATGACAATCATTACATTATGACTTTCAATAATTATGTCAAACAAAGGGACCCCGTTGCGAAGGTATAGCTTGTCCGAGTTCTAAAATCAAGTTGGCCATAGATTTACTATGGCGTACTTGATCTTAGAAAAGCGGACAAACTATACTTATAGAGATGACATTCAAGTGACGACTGCCGCAACATTAAGCCATTCGGATATCAAATGCAGCTGCATTACTGCTGCAGCCTTGTCGCGGGCATAACAGCGCCCGTACCTTATTATTAATACTAATTTATAAAAAATCACGTTTGTTGTTAATATTTATTTTATTCTGTTTTTAGTATTTGTTGTTATAGCGGCAACAGAAATACATCATCTGTTAAAATTTCAACTATTAGCTATCATGGTTCATGAGATACAGCCTGGTGACAGACAGATGGACAGACGTACAGACGGACAGACAGATGGACAGTGGAGTATTAGTAATAGGGTCCCGTTTTTACCCTTTGGGTACGGAACTCTAACAATGGGAAGAAAAGAAGTCTAACGCCGATTCCAACAAATCAGCATTATATCTACTCATAAAATATGAACCCACCAATCACTATAGGAGCCGTAAAGCACAATCATCCCCCAGTAAAGACAATCGCAAATAATATCCTATGTTAGGGAACGTAGCGATAATCCGTGGTTACAGTCTTACAGCAGAGACATTGGCAGTACATTGACTATTCACTTCTTCATTGGTGTTAAAGTCGTGTGTAAGCTGCGGCATAAGGTTGTTTTAATGTATAAATTACATACGATATATAATCACGCCTATTTCCCGGAGGGGTAGGCAGAGACCACGGATTTCCACTTGCTACGATCCTGACATACCTCTTTCGCTTCCTTCACTATCATAACATTCACACGCTCGCCGGTTTAGGGTGCTCTTGACCTGGCCTTTCTTCAAGATTTCCCCGATCTGATCAGAGAAAGTCCGCCGAGGTCTACCCCTTAAAACTCCCGTTTCTACCTCTCCCTTATACACTCTCTTTGTTAGCCTTCTTTCACTCATTCTATCTCTAGATATGTATAAATTAAAGTGTATAAAATAAATTAAAATCATTTTAGTCTTGAATAAATACGGTAAAATAAATATTTGGTAGCCGTAGATGTCCTTGTTGTATAATCTATCATTACATTGTACCCAACCTAAGGAAACCATTATGAAAAACGAGTTAGTTACACGTGTACAACATTAGTAGAGTAAACCTCACAGTCGGTCAATGTCATCACGTCATCAGGATTTGATGATGGGATTTTGGAGATACTGAGAGTACGTTCTTAGTGATTTTAGTTAATAGGTACACTCAGTATCAGTAGTACCGTTAAAACAACGCGCCAAAAGTACATATTATCTATCACCCTCTAGCCGGTGTTGCAGGCGTCCATAGGGTACGGTAACTGCTTACCATCAGGCGGGCCGTATGCTTGATTGCCACCGACGTGGTATAAAAAAAAGGTTCTTCACCAAATGTGACGTTTTCAACTAAAAGTTACCACATTGTCGCTTGTTGATAAGGTTGATTGCTAATTGAAGCTATATGGAAATAGCGCCTTACTGACAAGCGATAATAAGTACCCTTTTGGTTGAAAATGGCACAAATAAAGATATATCTCGACAGTTTTAGTGCAAAAGTACTTGCTATAGTCTAATTGTTCTACATATACAAGAAAAATGACCCTTTTTGTTGAGCTATAAGAGAATGGTAGATAGTATTGGCGCGTAGTCATACTTTTCACGCTGACTGGACATACAAATTTTGTATTTAGGTACTAGTGCTATGCATTTTGTTTGTGGAATTTTTTCACAATCTGGTGAAGGACAATATTTTAGCTGAGATCTTCTGTAAAATAAAGCCATTATGCCTTTTAGACTTCTCCAAATTTAAGTACCCTTTTGTACAGTATCTCCGTAACAGTGTCATTGTACTGTTCATAAATGTATTGTGCCAGGGTATACCCGGGTCGGGGGCGTAAATAACTATTACGATCTAACCTATCCTGTCCGGGAACCTACCCTTCTTTCTGATTCTTTGATAGATCGTTAAGAAGTTGGTGTAAAGGTCCAGCAAGGAATTTAGGCTTTAATTCATTTATTGTATGATGTCTACAGAAAAGACGGGCAAAGCAAATCATACTTATAAGTTTTTGGCATAGACATGTGATAGGTTAGGTTTGATGATGGTTCTGTGGTTCATTGGTGGGCAAACACTGGGGCTGCAACACAGTGTAAACTAACGCAGTCTCCAGGGCTCCAACTGCATATGTACCATGTATGTTTTGATCAATAAAAATTTATTTATTATTTATTATTTGCAGTGTTGCAACGATATTGCTCGCTTGAGAGCACACATGTGATGTGACAAAACAAGTCACTGCACAGAAATATTATGTAAAGTGAAATAAACGAATGAGTGATTGTAGTTTTTCATGTGTTGAGCTCTTTCTTATTTTAGTTCTTGATCTCTTTTGGCCTATAAGGCGATGATGATGGCTTAAAAATTGGTATTAACTTGGTTGGTTGACAACCGGTCTGGCCTAGTGGGTATATAGTGACCCTGCCTGTGAAGCCGATGGTCCTGGGTTCGAATCCCGGTAAGGGCATTTATTTGTGTGATGAGCACAGATATTTGTTAATGAGTCATGGATGTTTTCTATGTATTTAAGTATTTGTATCAGTATGATATATATCGTTGTCTGAGTACCCAACACACGTGGGACTTAGTCAATTTGTGTAAGAAATGTTCCCTATAATATTTATTTATTTATTTATCATAATGACAGATTTTTTTAATTCGTAAATCTGCTATGTTATACCTACGTATAACATACCAGATAAATACCTGACAAGTTAATTTATTTATTACCGATAAGAATTTTTATCCAAAAAGTCTTTATCTAACACATTTTCTTTACCGTATTGTACGAATACTCTGCAAACTGACACAGACAATTAATTAAAGTACCTACTTAAGTTTCAATCCATTTAGGATTTAAAATTTTACAAAAATCGCCTACAATTTCTTATATTGATGCAATATAATCTTGACTTATCGATGTGAAACTAGCGTTACATCGCTTTCTACATCTCAATAATAGCTCAGAATAAAAAAAGCCTATACGTATATGACTTTCCAAATATTACACTCAGTTTCACTACCAAGTTCACTTTACGAGCCAAAGCTTTTTACGACTTCCCTATATTTCACGCACTTGGGAAAAAACTGGGTATCCGTACGATTGGTTGATCTAAATAGTGGTATTAAATGGTATTAGGACGGCGCCATGCATAATTTGTGTGTTTTGGTGTATTGGATGTATTGGGGTTGCGCTTATTTGTGGATATGGTTTGGGATGTTTCGTTATGATATTTGGTATATCGACTTAATTTGGCGAAAAGCAAACACGATTTCTGGGATTCGCTGTCTATTATATACTTTGTAACAAAATTACACACAGAATATTTTTACTTCTATATTTTTAAAAACTGTAATTGATGTCATATATTAAAGAAAAAGTGACGAAGTCCTCCAGTGGTGAAGGCCGGGTGGTGGAGGACCACTGGAGGGCTTCGTCACTTTTTCTTTAATATATGACATCAATTACAGTTTTTAATTTATATATAGTAGTGTGACTACTTAAAAAACACAAATCAAAATATTTAATAAAATAATTTGATTTGTTCCCAAACTTGTTCTATATTTTTGTCAAACCAAGTAGGTACACACCTTTGACCTACCTTTAAAGCGAACGAAAAACTATAACCGTCATAAATTTACAGGTTTACTTAATGTTTGGACGATATATTAATTTAGACACTGTTACACCTACTCAATTAAACGGCAGCGCGAAGTATAGTTAAAATATTTATTTATTGACCTTTAATTTCTGACCTATCTTTACTCGAAACTAATAATGGAAATTATTCAATAATTAATTTTATCTACACACATATCATAAACCCTTTACGATGCCTTCAAAATCCGTAAGTAATGGCCAACATTAAAATAAACTGTTTTGTTTCAGCAAATTTTTTTATCTGTGAAAATGTTATTATTGCTAATCGATTTCGATAATATTATTTTATTCAAATTTCGAACATCTCTGAAAAACAAAGAAATTTGATTTGACCTCTATTCTAATATCAGTCGAGATGACGTTTTATTCAAAATGAAATGTCAATTGCATACAAATTTGACAAATCTCGCTTGTTAGTTGGTATGGAACGATATGGCAATCAACCCCCACTCTAGTTGGTCTCTGAATTTAAAAAAAACTACGGATGCGTAACATGCATGAAAAAAGATTTCTTTGCCGCCATTTGACGTGCAGTTTATCTTTTAATTAGTTTGTAAGTAAAAAATAATTTGTTTTGTTGTTTTTAAAGTAACTCTAGCAAAAGTTTCGTGTAAAATCTGCGTTAAAAATATTTCGGAGACGCCACCTCATATCCGCGAATTCCGCCAGAGAGCAACTATACCCCAATGTCGGCTGTAATATGAGGTTAGTTAATATATCATGGAAAGTTTATAATATGTGTGTAGATAAAGCAGTGTATGTAACTGTACATAATTAGGCATTAAAACACTCGTGTGATTCTATTATGAAACTCACTACGTTCGTTTCATAAACCCACACTCAAGTTTTAGTGCCTTTCATTATGTAGCAGTCACATAAACTACTATTAATTCCATATAATACAAAACATCACACATACATTTGGTGTTTAGTATTCAAACTTTATACAAATTAAAGAGCAAATCGTCGCTATACTTAATACTCAACCTCATATCTGCAACAATCATTTGATGGAAATGTCGCTTTTCTTTCATTCGGAATACGGGTGTTTTTGTCATCAAATGAGTGTTGCAGATACGAGGTTGAGTAAGTATAGCGGCGAAATGCTAACTCATAACGCGGCTAATACTGGCCGGCTGCACAAAAAGTATTAATATATAAAAACTGACAAAAATCAGTGTCATCTTTTACGAGAAACAACATTGCTTTTCCGTGATTGTTTAATTTTAATTAAAAACATAAAGCGCATCTCAATATTAGAAAATAAGAATCAACGAGCCACCTGCAGAGGCCGAGCTAAGGACTCGCAGCATCACCGGTAAGCCACAACATTTCATTTGAATTAAATAGCACATTTCAAATTTCCAATACCTGCAGTCCACTCCGGCTTGGATTGGCCATGAGACAGAACCAAAGAAAAGTGAAGCAAAAACTAATAACCTAAAGTCAGTTTGTATAAGTATAGACATTTTATAAGCTCTATAAATTTCCCATAGACCAACTAAGCCCCATAGCAAAACGTAATATCTTAAAAAACCCACATTTCACTGACCACTTTTTAATAATATCTTCCACGACATGAATCCTCGTCCATAACAAGAAAATAAGATGTTATTAGGGCCGTGTACGGAACCGTAGGCTGTCAAAAAAATAACCGTTCGCATTTAAAAGGAAATATAGTTAGTCGGGACGTGAGGGGACCCTCCTGGGCCGAAGTTGCAGGAGTTTTTTTAATATTTTGGCAGTTATGTTTACTTGTTGGTGACATTGTTATATCTATACTTAAATAAAAAGCTATATAACGAATCACAATACTGTTGTTGTATAAAATAATGTTCATCATTGTATAAACTTACGTTTACGTGTAGCATAGAGTAACTTATACTAGAGCGGTACTGTCATAGTAAATTTTGTAACCCCAGTAAATTCACTGCCATCTGTCGACACACTTTAAAACTAAAAATAAATATTTATAAAAATAGGATAAAATGTATTTAAATATGGATAAATGATTGTTTTATTTGCATTAATTATTTTTATATGATTTTGACCCATGTTCTTTCACTGGTATGCGTTAAAATTATAAATAACAAACGAAACAGTCAACGCCCTCTATACGAGTGTAGGCCAAAACTAGTGGCGCCATCTGATCGAGAATCAAATTTTCTTGATTTTCGAGGCACGTGTTTTCCTTAGACTGTATCCATCTATTACGGAGTTATATCTATCTCTGCGTGTAGAAACTAACATCAGTTTCTATTTTAAATATATTATAGTCATTCAGTGGCAAATTAATTTTCACCTTTAATTACTTTAACGTCACAGAAATTTAACTACTTTTTACATTTATAAAATCAAATTAATTCCATTTGTAAATATCCTATACAAAGGAAAAAAAAATCACCTGAAGTCACCTGAGTTTGATTCGGCTAGGAGGTCGAACCGTACTGTTCTACCTCAGGGATAGCCAGGGGGTGACTAGCCTTCGGAAATTGTCATATACTTGGAAATTTCGACCCATGCCACCGAGCCCGGGCGGTCGAGCAGTTCAGGCATCTGTCGTGTAAACGGAGGACACTGGTTCGATTCCAGCCACGGGCACTGAAGGCCTTGGTCATTTTTTTCCTTTGTATACGATATTTATTTCGTTTATAGTTTAAACAGCAGTGTGACTAGTAAAAACACAAATTAAAATATTTTCTTAAGAAAGTAATTTAATTTGTTATTGTAGTATTTTAAGGCGGTCTGTTTTTGTTTCCTAACTTAATTTATTTCTATCGTCAGTTAGAATCGCCATTCTGTTTTTTTCTGTTACTGTTTTGAGCATATTCTCTATAGCATGGTATTTAAGAGACCAAGAGATAAGATACATTTTAAAAACGATACAATAAGAAATGGCAATAATACTCGTAATGTTTGTTTTTCACACCAAGGTCGACGATCAGATTTTTTTCTATACAATTTCCTAACACACTAAAACAGACGCCCGACGCATAAAACAGCATAACCTTAATCAGATCAAAAACGCACGGAGATCCATTCAATTCCCTTCGCCCGCAATAAAGCGTGATTGTCACGCACGTACGCCGCGCGCGCATTAGAAGGGGGCTCAAAAATATATTTTTTTGGGTTACGACAGTTTCGCTTCTGACTGGTTACGACATGGTTTGGGTTTTAAAATTGGAATTGATTTTTCTGCGGGTGAACGGTTGTCAGGGACATTGTGATTATGTTTTATATTCGGTTTGTTTTATAATAGAAAACTTGACATCATAATACAGGATATTTTTCAACTTTGAGTCATAATTTGAGTCGTTAAAGTAAATCATACTTCGGTAGTGTTACAGCGGTACTCAAACTTTTTTGGTGACAGAACCCTAAATTAAAAAAAATTGTTCGTCCCCGTGGACCAGAGATACGTATAGGAGAGCCGTTCTTTTCTTATTATTACAATGGTTCTCGCGGAGCCCCAGACACTTTGCGGAGGAGAATGGCTGTGTTGGACCAAGCTAAGTTGGCAGCGATTTTGATAGCCCATGTGCAAGTGTTATTTTAAACGTCACACTTAAATTATACTCTAGTTCCGATAATAAGTTTCTGCCATACAGTTTTGTGAATTGAGTCTCGAATTTTTCTACGGAATAAGCATTTTTTTCATGATTTTGCAAGTTTGTTGTGAATCGTCGATAAACAACTGTATAGTGGTATTACCAGATTCTTCTTTCCAATATCTGTACGAAATAAATGTTTCTGCGTCGATGCCAAATAGCTTTCCAAATTGTTCAGCCTGCACTCTAGTAGGTACTTCTTTAGGGTTCCGTACCCAAAAGGTTAAAACGGGACCCTATTACTAAGACTCCGTTGTCCGTCTGTCCGTCTGTCTGTCACCAGGCTGTATGAAGCGTGAACAGCTATCAGTTGAAATTTTCACATATGATGTATGTCTGTTGCCGCTACAACAACAAATACTAAAAAGTACGGAACCCTCGGTGGGCGAGTCCGACTCGCACTTGTCCGGTTTTTAGTGTTTCCTAAATCGTTTCTTTTAGACATAATTAATATTTTGTAGAACCTTGTTGGCAATTGACTGAATTAAAGCAAAACAAATTCTATGTTATTTTATAACGTTATTGATCATTTCACTGTTAATATTTATTTTATGATGGGTCTAACATACTTAAGTACCTAAAGATAGGTAATTAGATAAATAAATAAAAATAAATATATAATTAAATAATAGGACATTCTTACACAGATTGACTAAGTCCCACGGTTATGGGTACTCAGACAACGATATAATTATATAATATATAAATACTTAAAAACATAGAAAACACCCAGACTCAGGAACAAATATCTGTGCTCATCACACAAATAAATGCCCTTACCGGGATTCGAACCCAGGACCATCGGCTTCATAGGCAGGGTACTCACCACCCACTAGGCCAGCCCGGCCGTCAAGATAAATAAATAAATAGGTTATTCCTCCAGGTTTGTGTAGTTCGTGGCTAAGACGCATCGATTGACCGAATCCCGTCGTACGGGAGCGTAATTCTCCCGCTACGTGCGCTGCATGCGTAACGCGCGCAATCGCTCACCCCATTACGCTGCGATACGCCCGACGCAAGCGACAAGCGAAATACCTGGGCCACATACTCGACGTGTGGCATGGGAAGTAGGGAGGGAAGTAGGCAAAGACGTAGTGTGGCCGCGCTACTCATCATTCCGCTTGTTATTCTACTCGTCATGCCCACTTATACATGCTTACTTACTTACTGCTGTGGCGCGACGACCCGAAGTGGATCTTAGCCTCCGACACCAAAGACCGCCATGCTACTCTGTCCAAAGCCGTTTCTGTCCTGTCGACGACGCCGAGTTCGCTGAGGTCTTTCTGCACTTCGTCTCTCCAGCGGTACCTAGGGAGTCCAGAGGGTCTTCGGCCACTTGATACTCCAGAGTACGCCCTCCAGACTGCGCGACCCCACCCCACTGCTCCCTATTTTGTCGGTTTTTTTGCGCGAGTCAAAGGACTGGCAATATGAAGTAAGTAAGTAATAGTAAGCAGCGTCGCGATTAATCGCGCGAGTAGGGCAGTGTGTGGCCGGAGCGAGCAACATCGCGGCAACGCGAGGAGCAGAGCGAGGAGCACAGTTTGACCGAGGTATTATACTCCAGCCACACATTCGACGAGTGGTATGGGAAGTAGTGAGGGAAGTATGCAGGGCAGAATGGCGGCCGATGACGTGTAGCGCGGCCACACTACGTCTCTGCTTACCATGCCACTCGTCGAGTATGTGGCCGAGGTATTAAGCTACTTGCTGCTACTGCAACGAACGCCAAAGAATAGTTACCAAAATTGTGACTGTTTTCAATGTGGACCAACTTTTTTCTTGTTAATTGAACGAAATTTACAAGCCATCGTTATTACGGGAAGTCAAGCAAAAGTTGGCCATTTGTTCATTGGCACTCTCGACACTCTTTTAGTTTTAATGAACTGAAAATCAACGAATCAATCCAGTTTTAGCGTCTCATTTGTATTGTTTCTCTCTCATTTTGTATTTTCTTTTTTTTTGCTATCTTTTATTGGAGACCGCTACCTCTTGCCTTTTAAATCGCCTCGCACATTACTCGGATCGATGTCAGATCGAAGCAGGCAGTCAGCAGACTTTTATAACATCCCCACTCGATTACCACCCTTATCACCATCACGTAAGGTCAAGATACCCGGGATGTTAGCTACAAATCGTAGGCATTTTTCAGAATACCTAAAGTAATTCGTGAATGAGGCTAAATTGTAGGATTGGATGTATTGTTTAGTTTTAGTTTTTGTCTGTTGGTTGTTAAAGCTGTGATTTAGCCTTAGCAGGGTTATACGGAAGAAACGATTGACAGATAAATAATGTCATTTGGAGTCATTCGACATTAAACTGACTATCAGTCCGCCGGACGATATCGGCCTGTCAGTTGTTCGGAACTGTCAAATTTTTGTTCTAACTGACAGGCCGATATCGTCCGGCGGACTGATAGTCAGTGGGCCCCTTAAGTCTGTTATTTGTAGGTATATGTAATTGGTTATTATGTAAAAATATTTATCACTATCTTGTAAGAGTTTTGAATGATTCACGGTTAGTTTCACTAGACTTTTATATTGACCGGGATATATACCGTGATTACGCAATCACGGTCTATATCCCGGTCATTATAAGTCCACCATCATGTAGCTAATTGCAACTAATTCCATGATTTGGCGTAGTGATTTGGCTCTCTTTTACGAAAGCGACTGCCATCTGACCTCCCAACAAATATTTTCCTTTATCGGAAAGCGACTGGTGAATATCAAAATAATGATATTTCGTGCATATTTACCTTCCAACGAGCCGCGGTGTGAAATCGCGACCTCCAGATTGATAGACGCGCGCTTTACCGCCAGGCTACCACGCTCCTATGCAATGATATTTATATAAATCAAGGGCCTCACACTCTTTGATAGAGAAAGATAGTCTTATTGCGATTCCTATAAGAGGAAAGAGAAAATAGTGCCATGTTTTGTCCTTATCACCGACCGGGTTTTTTTTCATGGTCGGGTTATGGCAGCATATGTAGGAGGCGAAATACCGAAATTTATAAGTGAAAGAGAAAAAGGATTATGCTGCCATACATTAACCTGTCAATACATATAAATATGATTTCTCTTACCCCTGGTCGCTCGGTTTCATGTCTATAACTAAACTATGTCTATGATATAAATAAATAAATAAGTATGCCTTGATTGATGACAATTGCCTTCATAAATCCAGAGATATTTCTAGTATAAATAAATCTTGTCACTCATTGCACGCATTGCAGTTGTCTTCATTGCTGACATATTTACTCGTATTGAGAAATTCAATTATAATATATATATAACAAATCCATCACTTAGGAATTCTTGTAAAAATCTATAAGAAAAGCTGTTAGTATTTGAAGTATTAATAGTTCAAATACTGGCGACGCATTGACGCTACTAATATTAATACCTATTAGTAGCGTCAGTCAATGCGTCGCCATCAGCATAGGACAGGTACCTCTCGTAGGTGTTTACCTTTTCTTCACGTTTCCATATTATTATTGGAAACATATAGAACTTACAACTTTTTGGTGCAAGAAAATGGCAGCACACATGACGAGTTAAGGTTGGATGTCAATTTAGGCTTCATTACAGTGACATTCGGGTGTCAACTGCAGCTGCAGCTACTTACAGGTGTAATCGAATTTTAGTTAATCGATCTGTTTCCGATATCATGCTGGTCTGTCAATGTCCAAAGTGATATTTCTTCAACCTGAAACGTCACTTTTGACACCGACAGATCAGTAACAGATCCAAACACTAAAATTCGAACACGCCTGTTCCATAGATCATATTCCTGTGATACATGTATTGTCATGTAGGTATCACAGGAATATCAAAACGGATAAATTGAAAATCTAAATACCGGCTAATAAGTTCTTGGGGTCTATTTATTAAGGCGGTTCCCTGAGCCAGAAGGCGAAATATCTCCTTATATGATCATGTTTTTCTAAGAGGCGTTGATATTTGTAGACGTGGAAAAAATATATGTAGTTCTTGACTATATTATCTTTAACAACATAGCTTCCGATACACGAATTATGACACTTCGCTCGATACAATTAATTCCCAAATTAACCTCTAACTCGGACTTTTAATCCTACTTTACTCGGTTATTTATTATGTGATACTATAAACAAAAAAAAAAAACAAAAAACAATCTTAACATAAATAGTAATTTCATAGCTTTAGAATTTTGATATTGTAAGGCAACGTTTTTAAAATAAATAAAAACCGACAAAATTCGATCAAAATTGACACTTGGCGCGTATGTTCTTTCCCGTTCTTTCTTGCGAAATGTGACAAAGACAGCGGCAAACCGATGGAACGGCCTTAAGCTCGTATTTGTCCTAGATAATATCAGTATTTCCAACTATCATTATATAACCGCTTAGCACGACAAACTAGACCTCAGGTAAACACGCAGGATTTATGTTTCCCGGATATCGATAAATTCCAGCTGACAGCGAGTGCTTTATGCGATGCGCCAAGGCCGGTGCGTGTGCGACGTTACCTCCACTCTTGCGCATGTGAAGTATCTAACTAGCTAGTAAAAAACGTGAGATGTTCGTTGCGCCTTTTTTCCTAGCTTTCGGTCCGTTTCTGATTCATTTTATCATCATCATTAACTTAAGAGTTATTCTCTTGTCGGTGGAGTATCTTCCAGCTTTCCCTATCCCGCGCCAGCTCTTTGACTTTTTGATACGACACGACCCCCTACTTTTTCTTTCACTTGATCTAAAAAGCAATCATGATTAATTTTTTACAAGGTTTTATTTAACTTGCAATGTTTGTATGTATGTACGTATTAATTTTCGACCCATATCGTACAGTCGCCATCAGATATATCGAACACGCCTCTATTGTCAAGGCGTTAGAGTGCGTGTTCAGATATTTTGAGCACCTCGGGCGCTCCGATATATCTGATGGCGACTGTACCTTGACAATCAATATGAAAGTCGTTAGAAACCTCATACTATAATTAAATATACCTACCTACAGGTTAAACCTAGCAAGTTAAATTAATATTGTAGTTTTCCTTTTTAAATATTATTGTACGTTCTATAAGTAAATTTTATTGTACAATAAAGTGATTTACTACTATTACTACTAAATTAGACCCAATTCCCATTATTCGATTGAGCTTAAGCTTCAGATAAGTACATGTAAGTTGACAACAACCAACTTACATAACTTACAACCCCTCTGGTGTTGCGGGTGTCCATGGGCGGCGGTAATCGCTTACCATCAGGTGATCCGTGTGCTCGTTTGCCTCCTATTTCATAAAAAAAAAAGATATATTATGGTATCATCGAACCAAAGATAGATATAACTCCGTAATAGATGGATACAGTCTAAGGAAAAAAGTGCCTCGAAAATCAAGAAAATTTGATTCTCGTTCAGAGGGCGCTACTAGTTTTGGCCTACAGTCGTATAGATGGCGTTGACGGTTTCGTTTGTTATTTAACAATTTTAACGCATATCAGTGAAAGAACATGGGTCAATATCAAAAAAATAATTAATGCAAATAAAAAAAATCATTTATCTATATTTAAATACATTCTATCGTATTTTTATAAATCTTCATTTTTAGTTTCAAAGTGTGTCGACAGATGGCAGTGAATTTACTGGGGTTACAAAATTTACTATGACAGTATCGCTCTAGTATAAGTTACTCTATGTTCTAGGGAATGGTGTATTAAACGAGATACTAAAAGTACCCGAGGGTGGGGGTGAAGCTAACGGGCAGGATAGGAAGGGGGTTTAAAGGTCCGTTTTTTTTAGTTATTCGTAATTTTTTTTTTAGCAAAAAATGTTCTAGTACTTAAGTAATCTTCATAAAATTTTCTACAAAAACTGTTCAGTACACTTTTTCGCTAGCTTCAATATTTCAATATTGGGAAAGTTACTTTTAATTTGTACTGTTTTTATTTTTTATTTTTCGTAAATCACACTTCCCAATAATAGTACGTTGACATGTAATAATTAAGTATTTGCAAAATGTTGTAATTTGTAATTTAGTGTAATTTTGAGTAGTTTTAGGATTTTTTTAAAATAATTTTAGGATAGTTTTTGCTCCTTATATTTTTTCTTGCTATGCATGCTTACTTTGGATGGCATTCTTATGTAATACCTACCACTCATGTACTCTTTGTAACAGTGTTGAATGTTGTCTGTTTAGTGTGCCTTTTAAATAAAAATAAAAAATAAAAATAAACGGTAGTCCACAGCAAAAAAAAATCTAGTACGTAAATGCGAGTTCTCATGGCCACCTCCTGTCTCTAATTCTCTATCATCAGATCAGTTCGATCATAGAGTAACTTATACTAGAGCGGTACTGTCATAGTAAATTTTGTAACCCCAGTAAATTCACTGCCATCTGTCGACACACTTTAAAACTAAAAATGAAGATTTATAAAAATACGATAGAATGTATTTAAATATAGATAAATGATTTTTTTTATTTGAATTAATTATTTTTATGATTTTGAATCATGTTCTTTCACTGATATGCGTTAAAATTGTTAAATAACAAACGAAACCGTCAACGCCATCTATACGACTGTAGGCCAAAACTAGTAGCGCCCTCTGAACGAGAATCAAATTTTCTTGATTTTCGAGGCACGTTTTTTCCTTAGACTGTATCCATCTATTACGGAGTTATATCTATCTTTGCCTAGAACTATGCCTAAATTTGCTTATACATGAATTGTTTTTCCTTGTGTTTCCTTCGTTTGGTGGCCTAATTAGAATTGTCTTGACGAGTATTAGTTTCCTATTGAAAGAAAAGTACAGTCAAACACAAAAGCTTGTATCAAAAAGGACATTTTTTACAAAAAACTTTTTGTTTTGTATATAAGCAAGGATACGTGTGACTGTGACTTCATTCTCAATATGATTATAATTCTCGAGTTGTAATGAATGATCTTTCCATTGATCTACCTATATGTAAATAATAATATGTATAATTTTAGATTAAATAAGTATGTTTCCCTATGTGGAACTATGTTGCCGTGCCCTAACAGGGCGTCACATGAACAGCTTATATTTAAGAACACCTATACCTGCTATGTGATATGAAATAAATGATTTCAATTTCAATTTCAATTTCAATTTCAATTTCAATTACATGGTTACAATCATCTACCACCATACTTATAACCATCTACTACCTATCCATATCTACAGTCATTATGCAGATTCCCCATTTGAGTGGATCTCCCATAAATCATATCAATGACCACAGATTAAGATCTCAATTAATTAATTAAAATTAATATACTGTCCGCGCCCAATCAAACTCATATTAACAGTCTCTTTGTAACCAAAATATAAGAGTGAATAAATGCTTATTAATAAATTTATATTGTGGTCGTGTATTTGAATGTTAAGAACATATATCAGTGAAGTGTATAAAAAATGGTTTTGGACTTTCACTATCATTCGTTAGATTTTTTTCTTAATTAAGCACGTTTTAAGTTAATTATATACTATTAAATGTTGAACTTTCGCCTAAATACAATTTGTAAAAGTTTGCAAACATTCGACATTACATAAACATTAAATGATTACCTGTTAATTAAAAGAGGGATAAGTAATCGTAATGTTAGTCATTAGGTCAGTACATGCTATAAATTATTTAAAATAGTCAAATAATAGAAATTTGCACGGATATTAGTGAACAATCGGATAATAATGATAAGATAACACACGCCAAAAAAGAATGGTGTCAACAATAACATGAAACCCGTTAAAAATAACTTAAATCTTCTTCTTCTTCTTCCTAGCCTTATATCCCCTTTACTTGGGTCGGCTCTCCTTATACGGCATCGCCAGGAGCGTCTTATCTTATCTTATAATTTCGGGGGCCCTTACGGATACACTTCGACCCATAGGGTTCTTTTGTGCAGTTACCCCCTAGGAAAGATCCGTCCGCTACTCAAGAGCTTTCCCCACCATCTCCATATGCCGGATGATGGACCTTATGGGTAGCTTTTTGAATTCCTTTGATACCAGGTAGCCTGTTCCAAAATCCTTCATTCTTTGTCTGGCGAGGGCGTGACATTCATACATAAGGTGTTCTATTGTCTCTTCCTCTTCGCCACACATACGACAATCGGTGTTGTCAGCGTGCCCCATCTTGGCCAGGATTCCTTAGACCCCGTAATGGCCAGTAAACACCCCCGTTATTATTTGGAGTTGCCGTTTGCTAAGTTTCCAAAGCTTTTTGCTCCAACCAGAGTCTACCCCTTGTATAAAGAGCTTTGAGTGCTTTAGACCCGTCAGACTGTCCCATTCTTCCTGGAGCCCTTCCAAGAGCGTCTGTCCTGGGTCATCTCTGGTGGTAATCTTTTTTCTTTAAGGTTCTTTTTTACAAGACCTATCCATGTTATCTTGGGCCTTAAAAATAACTGGGGTTAAAAATAACTTAAATAACGTCACTTATTTATTTATCTCCAAAACATCCAAAATAGTTTCTATCAAGGTAAATGAGTCTATCAATCAATCCAAAGAAGAATAAACTTAGCTGTCTTGTAAAATAGTTTGCAATCGATTGTTTATTAAATAGATTAATTTTATAATTGGTCAGTTATTTCAATGCCATCCAATTAAACATCACAATCTCCAATCTTGCTCAAACATTCATTCAAATTTTAACCTTAACACAAGCTATCACCGTTTCTGTTCCAAGTAATTGCATGATTAAGATAGGATGTTATGAAGGTGATTGTTCGATGATCGGGTAAAAAAGAAGTGTAGCACGTGTGAGTCGTGCTGTAGACGCGGAAGAGATTGCTATCGATCGTTAATCACAACGATCACGACTACCGAATGGCGTTTATGGACTTGGTACCTGTCTGTCATGACGGGTACTTACTTGTAGGAATAGTCGATATAATTATGGTATCACTTGGTTTAATACCATAAAAATAGTTGCCGATTAAGGTGGCATTCGTATGACAACTTTTTTTATGATATAAGAGGCAACCGAGCAGAAGAATCGCCCGATGGTAAGCGATTACCGATGTCCATGGACACCTGCAACCTGCAACACCAGAGGGGTTGTAAGTGCGTTGCCCGCCTTAATTGGAATACGCTCTTTTCTTGAAGGTTTGAAGGTAGTAAGCATTATTGCAACGTTAAGCTGACGGTCAGATGTCAACTGCAGCAGTAACCTCTGTTTAAGTGTAGTATTAGGCATAAATAATTGGGATGTAGTGTAGACACTTCGACCCTTCAAAAATCTATTTTTAATCATCATGAAGACCTCACAGTCTAAGTACACAAGTACACAACCTTTATCACCGTAAACACAAATTTAAGAATCCCAAACGTTTTTAGATTGGTATTCGAAAACAATAATTCGATCGCCATTTGTTTATTTCTGTGCCGCAAGCCATAACTTACGTCAAATAATGGGCAAACATCTCTAATTCGAAAATATCCTATAAATCAGTTAGAGTAAGAGGATATAAGACTGTTTGAAGATAAGATGGTTCTGACATGAAAGGGAGCATGCAACCGAACTTAATAAGTGCATCGGAGGTGAGTCGAAATTTCTCGAATGCCGATCATATTCGCGAACGATTAGCGGCGCGTGAGCACGCGAGCGGTCCCAGAATATAACATTGCAGACTTGTATATGGCAACAAATTTATTTGTTTTTGAACTTTAAAATTATAATAATATAATTTTAAAGTCCAGAACTCAGTTGGGTTTTAAATGGATACCTACAATTTGATCAACGCTCTATGAAAATACGCTAATTTTTTTTTGTATCAAACACAGATAAACAACATAGTGTAAGATTCTTTAAAATTACTAATTATTCGAAAAAGATTTTATGAAATAAAGAGTTGAACAATCATTGCCGATCTATAATTTAATAAATTTAAAAGTAAAGTTATTGATTGTTAACATTTGTAAATGGAAGGTATTTTTAAGAAAAGAAAAATGAGACTGGCATGGCGGTTAACGGACATTCGGTTACGGGCAGAGGTGAAGGGAGGACGATTGTGAAGAGAGGTGATTGAATGTTGAACAGAACTGTAACGGAATATTGGGATCAAGGAATATATTTATTAAATCACATTTAGAAACGGGTCTATCGCGAATTTATTTTGTTACCTTTATTTACCGACGTTTCGACACAGGTTTCACTGGTCGTGGTCGCGGCTAACTGACGTCCCAGCAAAATGTCAAAACAGAGATTTGTGTGACTACCCCACGAAAAGTGCATTTAAAGTTCGAGGTAGACATCACATTTTCAAACCACCCACTACACATAAAAGTTAATTATTGTCAATAGTCCGACACACAACACTCACAACATCCGCGCACACATCCGAAGATAGATCCCTTGGCTTTAACTTCTGGATCACTGGTCCCCAACCTGGTGGTCTGTTTTGACTTAATTTCTTTAATTTTGTCTGATTTAATTTTAATGTCAAACTTAGGGTAAGCATAGTAAGATAGCAACTTAAGTAGGTGCATAAAATTGTAAAAAAGAGCGCTTTCTCGCCAACAAACTGCATACGCAGTTTGGAGAGTAATTTTGAAATTAATTATGTATATGTGCCTTTGAAAAATAAATGAAAAAAAAAAAAAAAAAACACAATACTATACTGCACATTTTGCCTACTTATAGTATATTATGATTTTACCATGCATAATTGATATAAGAATCAAGAAACGTCGCTAGATTGATTTAACCGCCAGAATAAAGTAAATTGAGTTCTAAGATTGCCACATTTCTTACTAGCTTCTTAAATGCTAAGGTGCATTGGAGAAACTTCGCAATAAAAATGGCAAATAGGGACCTATTTATAAAGCCAGATCATTTTATTCAACACTTACGCTACTGCAAGTTGCAGTCTACAACGCTTATCAAGGCATCTTGCTTACTGTTCCTACAGTAGAAAGTATATTTACCATTTTCGAAATTATCCTGCTTTCAAAGTTATCCCGATGCACCTTATTATCTTAAATAAAATTTATTTTAGAAATTACCTGTCATAAAGTATGGTAAGTAAGCAATGACAATAATATCTCTTTATGAAATTAGACTTATATTGACTGGGATATAGACCGTGATTACCTTTTGTATTGTTGCCATTGCCACCCGCTATCTTCAGTCATTCTGTGCCCGTGAACAAGATGCATGTAACTGCTTCGAAATATCGGAAGCTCATAAACAATACAAAAGGTAATCACGGTCTATATCCCGGTCAATATAAGTCTAGTGAAACTAACCGTGAATCATTCAAAACTCTTTATGGAATTGTTTACACATTCTACCTTTTATCTTTGCCTACACTCTCCAAATAGTTGCAAAACTCCCGGACCCCCACCGGGATCGATTGTCTGAAGCTCACGCTATAGTTCCAGGTTTTAATTTTCTGTAATACGACACTACCATTCTACATTTAGTTATTCTTTGTATGCGTTTCCCAAATAGTTGCAAAACTCCCGGACCCCCACCGGGATTGATTGTCTGAAGCTCACGCTATAGTTCCAGGTTTTAATTTTCTATAATACGACATTACCATTCTACAGTTAGTTATTCTTTGTATGCGTTTCCCAAATATTTGCAAAACTCCCGGACCCCCACCGGGATTGATTGTCTGAAGCTCACGCTATAGTTCCAGGTTTTAATTTTCTATAATATGACATTACCATTCTACAGTTAGTTATTCTTTGTATGCGTTTCCCAAATAGTTGCAAAACTCCCGGACCCCCACCGGGATTGATTGTCTGAAGCTCACGCTATAGTTCCAGGTTTTAATTTTCTATAATACGACATTACCATTCTACAGTTAGTTATTCTTTGTATGCGTTTCCCAAATAGTTGCAAAACTCCCGGACCCCCACCGGGATTGATTGTCTGAAGCTCACGCTATAGTTCCAGGTTTTAATTTTCTATAATATGACATTACCATTCTACAGTTAGTTATTCTTTGTATGCGTTTCCCAAATAGTTGCAAAACTCCCGGACCCCCACCGGGATTGATTGTCTGAAGCTCACGCTATAGTTCCAGGTTTTAATTTTCTATAATACGACACTACCATTCTACATTTAGTTAGTCTTTGTATGCGTTTCCCAAATAGTTGCAAAACTCCAGGACCACAGATTTAATATATACGCTAGATGACGCAAATACTACGATTTGTATTGAAATGAAAGTATTGAAACCAAGCGTGCCGAATTTTTCATACAAAATTTACGCAATAATTTTAAAATTACTTATCTGTGATAGGAAATATGTTCTTGCCTTTGGGTGCTCGCAATTTTTGGGCTGTTGCAGTTAATTATCATGCAACGAAGCATTTTTTAAGTTTTCACGGACGTCCGGCTGCAACAACTGACTCGCGTGGACTGTAAAGAGCGACGGTCAACCTCGACGCTTGGTCGGGGTTCGGACGCGAAGTAGATGCATTTGCGTCTTCTATGGTATATTTATTTCTGTGTCCAGGACCCTCGGGATTGATCCCTGCCTGCAGCCACGTGCTGCGTGCGTGCTCACGCTACGGTTCCAGGTCCTGTATAATTTTGTGTAATACGGCACTATCATGCAATAGTTATTTACGATACAAGTGCGGAAAAGAGGAAATTCTAAACGAGTGGCGATAAATTAAAACACGACCGCAGGGAGTGTTTTAAATCGACACGAGTTGCGAATTACCTTTTCGCACGTGTATCGTACAACGTTTTACAGTACATATGGCCCTTTAAACTTTCGACATATGCACGAAAAGTGCTCATTCCCGCACTAGTGCGAAAAAGTAGCACCATATGTACTGTAAATATCATTAGGGGTTTACAGGATTTTAATATCAGGTTTTTGAAACAGTGTCCATCATCATGTAAGTAAAATGAAAACAATGTATCCAGGGTTATTATGTGATCTGATTCTTGTGTTGGTAAGTATTGGAAGTGAAAGTGAAAGGTTTTATTGTTTAATTTAGGTAATACACTGTCTTGATGAATGTCAAACACTACCACCGGTTCTAATCCCACATCATGGCTCAGAGAAAGTAGTTATAGGAAAGGTAGCTTTAAAAGAACTTGGTTAATTTTAAGTTCAAATTAATTATATAACATCATTTCAATTAAAACTTTACTGTTTCAGTGAAAATAGTTATTTGTGCAACAAGAGAGGAAAGTTGGTTTTTCTTGCGAGTGTTTATTTTGAGTCCCGAGAAAGCGAAAGATTCTATAATTCTAAGGTAGAATCTTGAGCGTAGCGAGGGACTCAAAAACACGAGATGTAAAATAACTTTGCTCTCGTGTTGCACACATAATTTTTCACCTCAGTAGTGAGAACATATTAAAGGTTAAAATGTATTTCGAATTACAAAGAATAAACAGAAAAAAAAAGTATTATTATATGTACGATACGATAAGACGAGAGAGACGAGACCGGACCGGACCGGACCGGACCGGACCGGACCGAACCGGACCGTACCGTACCGTACCATACCGTACCGTATCGTACCGTACCGTACCATACCATAAAAAAAAATGTAATAAAAGTATGAAGTTCATGGCCTTCACTAAATTAAAAAGCTACATTGTTTCACTCCCTGGAGTGAGGAAAGTCGCACTTTCCTCACTCCAGGGAGTGACGAAAGTAGGCTTGTTCGAGCTGCTGAGGTGAAAAGAATATTTTGCAGTTTTTGAGTTGTAAAATCGGACAATATTGTTGTTACCTACTCACTTATGTCCTGTCATTGTTTGTAACATGTATTTTTCTTTGTAGTGCACAATAAAGTATTTTATTATTATTATTATTATTAATAATATTCTATTTTTCCTTGAGATAGTGTCGCTACAAGCAGCTTACAGTATACGGCAATAATGTGCCGTACGTCCACCACCACCAGATATAGTCAGATTAAAAACCGGCCAAGTGCGAGTCGGACTCGCGCACGAAGGGTTCCGTATCATTACGCAAAAAACGGCAAAAAAATCACGTTTGTTGTATGACCACTCAAATATTTACTTTATATATATATGTTTTTAGTATTTAGTATTTGCTGTTATAGCGGCAACAGAAATACATCATCTGTGAATATTTTAACTTTTATCACGTTTCATGAGATACAGCCCGGTGACAGACGGACAGACAGATAGAAGGACAGACGGACAGCGGAGTCTTAGTAATAGGGTCCCGTTATTATCCTTTGGGTACGGAACCCTAAAAATCACTAAAAGACTGCCAAAGAGCAATCCATTTTTTTTTAAATAACCGTTATTACGATTCTCCCCACGTACCTCTCCATCTAATCGCCCACAATTACACGCATGGGTATAATTGCTATCTGAGGAGATTTCTAGCCTTAAGGTCACGCGCCAAGGATGCTGTGATTACTTGATTGATCTGCGATCTCCTAATTTAGGAATTATAGCTATAAGTAACTTTGTGTGCAGTATTATCTGAAAACGCGTTTCTTCAAGTTCAGTGATTATCCACAGTAGACTTTTACTCCTTATCCTGCAGGCGTTTTATGGATGGCTTTATCTACGTGATAAAATAACTGTCACTTTTTAACACCGCGGGATAGAAAGTGACGGATACCGTTTTATCACGCTGTCACGTAGACAAGAACGACCATCATATCCGTGCTGGTTCTAAAGAAACACAGCATGTTCCTAACGATCGTGCAGATCGACTACGCATCCAGCTGCAAAAGTGCTTAGCCACTTTATGAGTCAATTCCATTCATGATAATTATTTCCGTGCGATTTTGCAGCTCACTGTAAAAGTTGTAGTTGAGGTGCAGCCCATCTGTTATATTCTATGTCAAATTCAGTCGTATTTTAATACATTGTCTTGCCTTTTTTTTATTTACGAATTTGACTGCTACTTGACTTAATTATTCAGAGATAATGATGTTTTTTCAATCAAAAACCATCAAATTATCGATATCGAGCATGTCATGGATAAAGCCAATCACTCAATCAAGTTTGATAAGCCTCTGGTTCTTGCCAAGGAGAAGCGTTACATACCCAGAATGCTGCGCGAGGCCATTGAGATTAAGAAATATCCAAACTTTAATAGGGAAGATGGCTTTTCTCTACCACCAGCTTGGGATCCTGTAGTCCATCTGATAAAGGAGCAAGCGAGACATAGACTGTGAGACCTTAGTGTTGGATGATGCTGGACATTCTGATGTTTTGAAAAGATGTATCCCGCCGAGTTTGTTGCCGGTCCCATATTGGGATACCCTCCTACAATTTAGGAGGGAATTAAATCTTCTCGGGTCCGTGGTGTAGGGTTGGAGCCGGCGTAGTTTTTATCGCGTATATATATATATCTTTACTTGAAAAATAATTATAGTGTATAACTAGCCTTATGAACCGATTTTGCATGTACAACCAGCCTTAAAGTTTGTAGTCTATGATTGTTCATTATTTTAGTATGTGGGTATTTTTGCACTTTGTAATTTTTCCTCAGTCACCCGTTGACCACGAACGCTGTAAAGAGTTCGAAACGTCGGGATGTATTATAAATTCAATATACGCGATATAATCCGTTTTCATAGTTTTATTTCATGAGTAACTATCGCGGTAACCGAAGACAATATCGATATTTTGTCAATAACTTCCAAGAAGCTCATTATAGTATCACATTTTTGCGTTTAAGGTTATGATGATGACAGCTGTCACCGTACCCAAGCTATGTGAAAAATAGTATAGGATGAGCCGAGGTATCAACACCGGGCCGATTTGTAAGTCGGACGCCTTTCCACCGCCATCCTTATGGTAATGTTGTTTTTGGTTAAGACGTTAACTAATATTAATTTAATAATTTGTAAATATTACTCTCATAATGAATGGCGTGTTACCCGCATTCTCCAGCTAATTTATAGTTTGTTACTGCAATTTATATCCAATGCATCGACAGTACACAAGTTATTAAGCGGTAACTTTAGTTTTCCCGTTCCCGCAGTTCACGCGAATCAAATTCTCTAAAAACTAGTCTAACTTGGCCTTTGAATTATATCACACTAGCTTTTGCCCGCGACTTCGTCTTCGACTTAGTAACCCGTAACCCCAGCTAGAGTAAGAATAGCGCCTGGAGAAAGTCTTATAGCAATTATTCAATTTGAGCATATTATGCACACAAATTAGCAGACACTTCATTAATTATCTCAATTCCACCCCGCTTTTTACTTTCTTAAGGGATGATTTTCGGGATAAAAACTATCCTATGTCCTTCTCAGGGACTCAACCTATCTGTATGCCAAATTTCATCTAAATCGATTCAGCGGTTTAAGTGTGAAGAGGGAACACACAGACAGACAGACAGACTTTCGCATTTATAATATTAAGTATGGATTTACAAACGGGTCTATCGCGAATTTGTTTTGTTACCTTTATTTACCGACGTTTCGACACGAGTTTCACTGGTCGTGGTCGCGGCTAACTGACGTCCCAGCAAAATGTCAAAACAGAGATTTGTGTGACTATCCCACGAAAAGTGCATTTAAAGTTTGAGGTAGACATCACATTTTCAAACCACCCACTACACATAAATGTTAATTATTGTCAATAGTCCGATAAATTCGCGATAGACCCGTTTGTAAATGTGATTTAATATGTGTTCAAATCGCGAAAGTTTTAAATGTTACTTTGAATTACAATCAAATATACAATATCATAGACCAGTTAATTACTGGTTTGTGATTGCAATTGGAATGATATTGAGTTCGCGTGCTTGATGACTTACAACACAATACGGATTAGAAGGTTCCTTGGGGCAGTTGTACTGGAAGTACAAACGTTAACAGTTACGACTACGTTAAACAGGAACAGGACCGGTTAAATATTATAAATCCATACCAATATTATAAATGCGAAAGTCTATCTGTCTGTCTGTGATGGTTCCGGACACCATATCTAGTTTAGTTTTATTTGTTATTTTTTTTTAGAAATGTCATTCTATATATCGTAAAATGGAACACATTGATTAGCGGCAGTAGGTAGGGTAGTTTTTCGAATATTTTTGACGTTTATAAAAAGCCAGTTGAAGGTAGATTGATTCGATGGCCGCTCATTCTCGGATGCGCAAGCTCGTTCGTTGTGATAAACCCAAAATGTGTTAAAACTGTCGATCTGTGTGCTCAAAACCCTCGCCGCAGCCACTACAGCATCAGCTCGCCGTTGGAGAGTGTCGGTACCGACCAGCTGTTCGACATGCAGACACGGGGTGAGTTGGCTTCTGATTGATTCGCTTTCACTGGGTGTTACCTCTTCACGCTTAAACCGCTGAACTGATTTAGTTGAAATTTGACATAGAGATAGTTCGAGTCCCGGGGAAGGACATAGGATAGTTTTTATGTCGGAAACCATCCCTAAAGAGGGTGAAAGGGGGCGTGCAATTGAGATAATTAATGAATTGCTTGTTAATTGAAAATTGAATGATTGCCATTAGACTTTATCCAGGCGCTACACTTACATTAGCTGCTGTCACTAATTCCACGCAGATGAATCGCGGGCAAAAGCTAAATATAGATAAAGATAAATACATAGAAAACATCCTACATTTGTCACCCTCTTTTCACTTTCTCCTCTCATCTACTCAAAGGTTAACTGGAAGAGATCCCTCAAAGGGATAAGTTCGCCTTTGTACATCTTATTATTTGTACCATGTATAGGTATAATAAAGAGTTTACTACTACTATTACATCCATAACTCAGGTGTAAGTGTAAGCAACAGTTTTAAACCAAAATATAGGTATAAAAAATATAACATGGACATTTTTCGCGTTGTTTTATGGAGGCTGTCAGTCTTATTTATTTACTAGACTCTGGTATTAAATAGCATTTACTTAAAAGCAACATATTTGTAGTCATAGTGACTAAGATGAAAAACACACGACGGTTCGTCTCGATTTGGCACGAGTTGTTACGGCTGAGTAATGGTCTTGTTGCAAGCGTTAATAGGCAGAGGCGCTAGGGATGACACACCATGCACAGGTTAAATGGAATAGGGTATTCTACTAGTCAAATTAGTTTCTTTTTTAGAACTGTCAAAATGATTAGTTAATATATGGAATTTAGATGAAACATTACACAATGGCGTCGCGGTCAACTCACCTACTTTTTATATTTTTATCTGTGTTTAAAAATAATTGCTATCTATTTCTTTCTAATAATTATCTGGTGCTTTATTTCATGCATGGTGTGAAATTGTTTTTTTTTTTAAATACAGTCACATACCCTATTGTAATTTAAGAACATAATATGAGTATTTCGTGTCGATTTGGCACGAGTTGTTACGGCTGAGTAATGGTCTTGTAGCAAGCGTTAATAAGCATCGACGCCAGGAAAATCAAACCACGCACAAGTATAACATTTAGGCACCGACTGTGCCTGTACTGCGACTGTGTGTATGTTTTTACTCCATCCTTAGATCTCAGAAGTGGTAAGGCTGCGCGTGCGGTGTGAACGTGTAGCGCATGCGTGCAGATCGGTTTATGCGCGCGCGGCACGCGACCCGCCGGCGATGGACGCCAAAGACGTCAACTGACGCGCGCGGCTGCAGCCCAATCTCAACCTTGTATTCAGACAAAATTCAGGACGACGCGCTGCGCACGATAGGCGCATTTTTTTTTGTATTTTGTATATTTATTGATAAAGTTAATTACACGTCCAGAGTACATAAAATAAAATTACAAAAGTAAACATCGTTTTAACTTAAAAACCAATCATAGCCTACATATATCTTAAAGCGAAAAACGGAAATACAATAATGTGTCATGTCAGTAGTAATTATAAATTAAAATAATTCAGAATTTGGTCACATCATTTTAACTTAGTGTATAGTAATCCATATAATAATGAGTAAATTAAAAATAAAGATTCACAATGAAAATAATGTCCCATCAAAAGCAGCGAAATTAGACTTTAGCATCGTGTGTGTGGATCGATGACACCCTGTCGAAAAATTCGTCGATAGTGTAGCAGGCCATCTCTAGTAATATATTTTTAATTTTATTAGCAAATGTGACATCACTAGAGATCTCTGATTTCAGCTGGTAATGTGTTGAAAAGTCTGACCCCCAAAACACCAAGTGATTTCTTCGCTTTAGCGGTAGTATGGGCCGGGACCAGAAGGAGACTTCCACCGAGCGTGCTTCTACCTGACTGCTGCTCACGGGGTTTGTACGAGCTGAGATTGTTTTTTACGTACTTACACGCTTCTAAAATGTAAACACTAGGTAATGTAAGAATTTTGTGCTTAAGAGCCAACAGGAGTGGTCATTTCTCCATACAAACGTACTCGACTGTTTCCTCCCTGGTTTTTGAAGCTAGAGGAATGATTTTTTCAACACAGATTAATATTGTCAATATCTGTGTCGGTGTGTTTTGCTTTTTTTGATATTTTTGTTTTTTAAGGCGCTAGAGCCCTTCAAACATGGCCAAAAATGGCCTCACTGACTATGCCGCAATGAGAGGCGTGGTATTCAAAACTGGTATCAATTAGCCAAAAAATCAAAACAGTCCGACACAGACAATTTCATAATCATTTAGATTTACAAATTTGGTTACAATTGCTTAAGTTTTGGAGGAGGAAACAGTCGAGTACGAAACCTCGATTTTTGAGATTTTTACGCAGGATTTTTCGCCTAAGCTGCAGTTGTCCTTATCGCACTAATTTTAGGGGCGGGGTCAAGTTTCTAAATACGTACACGGACAGAAAAGTGATGGGCAATAGTCGACATTGAAAGTCGATAATCTAGTGATGTGATAAGTTATCGATAAACCATAACAAAGTCGCGATTTGCCTCTTAGTAGGCGAAGTAAGTAAAGTGAGTATGCACTTTGGCCTCAGGGGATATCGTTTAATACTATTTATTATTCCTTGGTTCATACAAAGCTGAGCTGACGCACTAGCTACGAGATTAAGTCCTGGCTACCCCCCAAAAAGGGAGGGGAAAAGTCGGCTTCTGCGGTCCAGTTTGCCTCTATTTCTACCTATCTCTTGATATGAGATCAAATTTGGTATAAATTTTGTGTAAATTAGGGACGAATAATTTATTTTAGAAATAATAGTTTCACATTTTCATACACAAATCTGAATATACGAACGAAAAATTAAAACTATATATAATTTTTGGTCACAGATTTGCTCTTTAGAAGCAAATTGTGGTGATTTGCACTAAAAATTAATTACACAATTTAGTTTATTCATTCTTTATTTAGAAAAGTATCAGTTCTAAGTACGTATTATTATATTGCTTTATATTTTACAATTTTCACTATTATTCAAAAATTTATTTTAAACAAAGTATTAATTTTATTAAAACTTTTGTGACGTGATCTCATGAAAGGGGCTCCACGAGGCGAAATACTTTTTACGCCAATTATTTCCTTTTTTTTTAATTTACAACAAAGACGAAAGTTCGAAAAAAATGTGGTTACTTAATAATTGCCTAACTTGTTGAAAAAATTACTTTACATAATATCAATTTATAACCGTAGTATATTCCATGATATGTTTTAAATACACCATATTATTTCCTAATTTTTAAAAGAATATTTAATACCTTTAAAATAATATCTGTCTGTCTGTCTGTCAATCTGCCTGTCCGTCTGTCACCAGGCTGTATCTCGTGAACCGTGATAGCTAAAAAGTTGCAATATTTACGGATGATGTATTTCTGTTGCCGCTATAACAACAAATACTAAAAACAGAATAAAATATTTTTTTAAGTGGGGCTCCCAAACAACAAACGGGATTTTTTGCCGTTTTTTGCGTAATGGTACGGAACCGACTCGCACTTGGCCGTTTTTTGTTAATAGCTTTGAACTTTTTTTATGTGGGAATAAACGCTTCGAATACATTTTTCTAGACATCATTCTGAATCCAATGAGGTATCATACGTATTTTTAGGAGTTAGTATCTCTATTAGTGGCAGCCGTACAAGCCCAATTTCAAAGAAAAACCGCAAATCGATGTACAGGTTAGCCGTTTGGCACACGCATACTAAGAGGTCAAAACAAAATTTTTGACCCGCAGTTTCTAAAAAAAATCCCTTAGGAGGGGTATGCTGAAACATTTTTTTTGTATGAAAAAAAAAACACATTTTTTTTCCAAAAACCTATCGTGTGTGGTATCATACGAAAGGGCTTTTTGAGGCGATTCTAAAATTATACCACATCATTACATTTTAGCCATTTTTTTGTAAATTAAAACAAATAGAATTTTCAAAACACACCAAGTTTGGGGTCAAGTTAAAGGGTTAAGTAGAACTGTGTCACTTTGTATTGAAAAAAAAAACTAAATAAATTTTTTATTGCTTTTTTGGGGTTACATATGAGGATATCACGTATCATTTGTACAAAAAAAATCAGCCATATCGTATCTGGAGGAGCCCAAACTTGGTATGTTTTGAAAATTCTTTTTCTTTCAATTTAAGAAAAAACCGGCCAAGTGCGAATCGGAATCGGGCGCCGAGGGTTCCGTACATTACACAATTTAAACAATGTATTTTTATGTGAAACGTGAGTGAAAGGTAAATTGCGGTTTACGATTTATAACGTATTAAAAAAAAACTACTAACTAGATCTCGTTCAAACCAGTTCTCGGTAAAAGTTGGCAAGGTAATGTACATCATATATTTTTTCAGTTTTATCATTCTCTTATTTTAGAAGTTAGAGGGGGGTTACACATTTTACCACTTTGGAAGTGTCTCTCGGTCTCGGTATTCAGTTTAGAAAAAAAATATATGAGAAACCTCAATATCATTTTTGAAGACCTATCCATAGATACCACACACGTATGGGTTTGATGAAAAAAAAAATTTTTGGGTTTCAGTTCTAAGTATGGGGAACCCCTAAAATTTTTTTTTTCCTATTTTTGAGTGAAAATCTTAATGCGGTTCACAGAATACATCTACTTACCAAGTTTCAACAGTTCTTATAGTTTCGGAAAGAAGTGGCTGTGACATACGGACGGACGACAGACAGACAGACAGACATGACGAATCCATAAGGGTTCCGTTTTTTGCCATTTGGCTACGGATGGCTAAAATGCAATGATGTGGTATATTTTCAGAATCGCTTCAAAAAGCCCTTTCGTATGATAGATGAGAAGTATACGATAGGTTTAAAAAAAAAGTTTTTTTTTTATACAAAAAAAGGTTTCAGCACTCCCCTCCTAAGGGAATTTTTTTTAGGAACTGCGGGTCAAAATTTTTGTTTTGACTAGTATATACGTGTACCAAACGGCTAACCTGTACATCGATTTGCGGTTTTTTTATGCGAACAGCTTGCACTATTTTTTTCACCACCTTGAACCTTTTGTAGACTAGACTATTGTCCCAAAATATTGGGCGACGACCGGTCGTCTGGCCTAGGAGGTAGTGACCCTGCCTGTGAAGCCGATGGTCCTGGGTTCGATGATATGATATGATGAGCACAGATATTTGTTCCTGAGTCATGGGTGTTTTCTATTTGTATTTAAGTATTTATATATTATGTATATCGTTGTCTGAGTACCCATAACACAAGCCTCCTTGGGCTTACCGTGGGACTTAGTCAATCTGTGTAAGAATGTCCTATAATATTGATTTAATATTTATTATTATTTATTTATTTATTGGGTTTCATATTTATTCCGATCAGAATTAGGAGCTCTTCAATTTATACCTATTTTTATCAAAATCTGACACATAAATAAAAAAACGGACCATCAATAAAACTGTATAATTACATCAAAGTAAGAAATATCACATGTCACATGTTTCTTTATTATGATAATTTTATCTAACCTGAGGCTTTCTTTTTTTCTATTCAACGGAGCCGGAGAGCGGCAAATTTGTTTTTCAAGACGCTTGCTCGAAAAGATCTTATTTCATGCAGGTGTACTGAAGGGAAAAGGCCTATATTGTTCCCGCGGGAGTTATAGCTTTCTTTTTTAATTAGGTATGTCACTAATTCATACGAACCAAGTAAGTTATAAGTAAAATACTTTGTTTAAAATCAAGGTATAAGGGAGTTTTACTTTTAAAATACTCACGACTATAATTTAATATTTTTGTTTATCATATTTAAAAATATTTAATTGGATTAATTTAACAGCCGTTATCTTGTATGTTTTTATACAACAATGTTTTCTTGTATGTCCATGTTATGTTATGTTTTTTTACTATTCTGTAACTCGAAATGTTAATTAGATTGCAGGTTGTAGAAGGATATTGAATTTAGTTACTAAAAACGCGAGCGGCGTGAGGCCGGCGAGGAGCGTAAATAACGTGCGCGTCGGTGTGCGTGCACCACACACACTGGGATAGTCCCTCGGTACGCGGTACCGCCCCCGTCAGCGCGACGACGATATTCTCTTTCAAATCTCAAAATTGAGTTTGGTCTCGGCTCCTGTTGGCTCTTAATGAATAAGTCGTGTGCTGAGTGGTCGTAAGGTTTCCTTTCAAAGGGTTAAGGTGACGTTCAGATGACTGCGCCAGGGTTACTGCAGTATGTTGTCCTTAATGACAATATCAGTTTTGATGTTCGCATTTTCGATATTTGCAGCAGCAATGCAGTCGGCAGCTTTGTTGGTCTCAATCCGAACGGTACGTTTAAGGTGACTGTTGCTAACGTCACTTAATTGTTTTAATCCATATGCCGTCATTTTTAACCCTCATCAGAAAATACATCTAAAAAATGTATCGAGAAAATAATAATTGTCGAATCTGCTCCCAAATTTTTACACATCAGTACAGAAAAACATTTATTCCCAAGCTTAAACGGATACGCTTCACACTCGCTTAGTCTCTCTTTGCCTAGCCACTTTTCCCATTTCATTTGGGGTCGGCTCTCCTTGTCAATCTTCTCCACACTCTTCGGTCCTGGGTCGTCGTGTCATTGACTTGGGCTTTCATTAGATCATTGTTGATAACGGACATCCTCGGACCAGTGTTTATACTGAGGACTTTTCTCATTACGTTTCCATTTTTCCATACCACCTAAGACGGGTTTCAGCGAGTTTTTCTTCAATGGCTTTGACCTTAAAACTTCCACGGATGTATTCATTTCTAAACCGGTCTAACAAGGTGACACCTCCCGCCCATTGCAAATTCGCAACATCTTCATCACCGCTTAGTCAATCAAAAATACGAAATTCAATAAGTGCAAAGCAAGCAAGGCATCTGCGGACATTTCGCCAACAACGTGGTATGAAATAAAAAAATGTTAGAAATGTTTCACAATTACGCCACAGATTAACAATTGACCTTTGTGTCTTTTAAAGTCATTAAAATAATCCGATTAACTAATACATCCAACTATTTACAATGTAGACATTACATCGACTTAAATCACGATAATTTATTACAAGAAAAAAAACTAATAGTCCCATTAATAATTCGAAACATTATTCGCTAAAGATATTATGTGATATACCTAATCAATTAATTATGTTACATGGACTGTATATCATAGTAAACTGTGCTTTGACGTTGACGCTTTGGTTATGTCTGACTTTGGATGTGGTTTTGCTTCACGATATGTTTGTCTGTTGTGCAATGCATATTCTTATAGAAATAAATAAATGTAGTACAGAAATAAAACTATGAAAACGGATTATATCGCGTATATTGAATTTATAATACATCCCGACGTTTCGAACCCTTTACAGCGTTCGTGGTCAACGGGTGACTGAGGAAAAATTACAAAGTGCAAAAATACCCACATACTAAAAATAATGATCAATCATAGACTTTAAGGCTGGTTGTACATGCAAAATCGGTTCATAAGGTAATCGGTTCAGTCACCCGTTGACCACGAACGCTGTAAAGGGTTCGAAACGTCGGGATGTATTATAAATTCAATATACGCGATATAATCCGTTTTCATAGTTTTATTTCATGAGTAACTATCGCGGTAACCGAAGACAATATTATGTAGTACAGAAAATTAAGACTTTATTAATTAAAACATAGGGATAAAAAAGTCAACATAAATTACAACTACATAATCTGCCGTTGCTGATGTAAAGGTGCCCATGATACTTGCAGCATTTCCACGCAAGAAATGCAAACAACTATTTAAAAAATCGGTCCTAATTGTTATCGAAAGCTCATATCATATTCAACTGTATCAAGTGTAGTAAAATTTTATAGGTTGTTGACCGGCAAGCGCAAAATATCTACATGTGCCATTTTCAACCAAAAGGGTACTTATTGTCGGTTGTCAATAAGGCGCTATTTCCATATAGCTTCAATTCGAAATCAACCTTATCGACAAGCGACAATGTGGTACCTTTTGGTTGAAAACTTCACATATAGTCGGACCACGCTCACTGCATTGCATTTGCAATGACAGTGTGATAAAATCATTATTAGTGTCAAATTTATACGAATCACGTTTATAATGACACCTCCTCACTGTTATATTATTCAAATCGGTACAATATTAGCTTAGACGGTCTTCCAGTCTTTAAGGGGCCCACTGATTATCAGTCCGCCGGACGATATCGGCCTGTCAGTTATAACAAAAATTTGACAGTTCCGAACAACTGACAGACCGATATCTTCCGGCGGACTGATAGTCAGTATGTCCCCTTAAGTCGTAAGTATGAGTGACATCTAACGTCTACGTATTTAAATAACATTATGCCTTGATTCTTTTGTAATATCTTCTTCTGATAACATGTCAATAAATTTGTCACAATGGTCAAATCAAGCATAAATATCTGTATAACATGTTTATGAATAAAATAAACAACATTATTATTCAGAATCTACAGTTAGACCAATTTTATTACTAGATCTAACCAAATACTGTTGAATTTATTGTACTGCTTCTAAAATATTCTAATACAAAGTCATTTGGCTGAGCAACAGTTATTTTTAAAAGACACTAAAAAGGTTTTTTGTTTGGAATTTTAACTATGCCGGAACTCCTTAAATATTTATATAGCTTTATTTTAATACTTACGTGTATAATTTCCACATGTTATGTATAGAACCTACCTACTCGTAACATGTAACAAGCCTAAGGGACTTCCTAATTCGTATTAAAAATTGGGAATTTCTATTCTCGCACTGTGTGTAACTTTATTTAATGCAGGTTTTTGATGACGTCACTGAAATTACATATTAATATCAACCACTAGCCTTCCGTTAGCTTTCTTTAAATTGCATCACGTTTGAGAAAACTAAGAAATATAGTTTTTCCAGCGTTGCAATGTTTGACATGATATGGAATGATAAGGAAGATATCGTAAACGTATCGGAAGGTGGTTGCGTGCAACTAGTTTGGATTATAATAATAATAACATATACACACATACACATATTATTATATATACATATTACATACATATTACATATACATATTATTATATATTATACTTAGTCAGAAAAAAAAATGGTGAGATGTACTAAACTTTGCTTTGATTATGAAAAAAACCCAGGTAGCTTAATTATAATGAATTAATCTCATAAAGTTTATTGAAATAAAACGCCTATATTAAATTTATAACTACATCCCGACGTTTCGAACCCTTCATACCTTCCTTTTTGTTTTCATAGTTTTATTTCATTAGTAACTATCGCGATAACCGAAGACAAAGTATATTGATTTTGACTGACCAGCACCAGACACAGTAAAGTAACCTATCTTACCATTCTTGAACCTTAAGGCAACGAGTTAAGAGGTCCATCAATGGAAATATCATGCGGTGAGTACCCTTGGCCTGGAGTCAAGCGTTGCTTTCTAAGCACAACGAGATCATTACAACGACCTTCAATTGACCCGTAAGGCGATTGATTCTTCTGCGCCTGCACATCCGTCATATAACGCTAGCATGACGAATAGCAAATCAACTCACAAAAGATTTAGTGGCGGCTATAGGTACCTACTAATAACGTTCGTTAAAATTTTATCGGGCGTCTAGCAGTATTTAGTGACATCCTACCTTAGTTAGCACTACAGGTTTTTCATTTATTTAGTGCACGTTATTGGTTGCTGTGTTTCCTAGCCATTTCCGTAGTCATATTGTAGTGCCTCTCGGAAACGGCCCCGGTCTTATGACATGAGGATTTGAAATTGCCACTTCAACGACCGTATCAACATATTTACCATCAGAACCAGGTAAGAGGTCCTTAAACTATCGAATAAGATCGTATACCATTCATTGGTATCTGGGATGCATCCTGATCAAATGCCTATAGCTCTTCTTAATCAGCATCTTCATTGCTGAAGGTCGTGTCTAGCTTGAAAAGTTTCCTGCGCAATATATGTACCATGCTCTTCTGTGTGTTTCTGTCCTCGGAGGTCTTAGGCTTTAGGTATCGGCAAACCGGCGGTGATTGTTTTGTCGAGTCAAGCCAAACCAACTCTTTTCCCGTCAAATAAAATCAGATGACTATGATCTGATAATACCGGCAGTTTTACGTTTTTAGATCTCGAAGACGACACTCAAGAACACACCGTTCACAAGAGTCTGATCAAGATAACTAAGCATGGCATTTGCTTTGACAAAGTGCAGCAAATTAATACCAAATTCTATGAAAACATGTCGTTTTCAATGACACTCCCTCACTTTATTCTGTCCAAATCGGTGCAAAGTCGCTTTGACGGACTGCTGCTGAATAACCACAGTCATAGTGTTCATGCTAAGCTGGTGTATCCCAAGGCAGCGCAGGAGTCGTAAATCAACAGACCGCATGCGGCGTGTTTTTTATGTTATTTATCACGACGGACATTTACGAAATGTTTTATTGGTCTAACCGAGATGCCAGTGTCGTCATTCATGCTGTTTTGTACTACTTAAAATAAGTGTTACAATTGATAAACTTGAACTTTTACGCATTGCTCTGACACGATCACGCAACAACGCGACGTGCCATGTTGAACGCTTATTATACTTCCTATCCAAATCCAAGACAACAAAATATAACTTACAAGCGAGTTTATAAAAGTGACATTGTAATGTTGGGGCTTTAAATTTCCTTGGAGATCAGCTGACTGACTGACTGATATATTCCGGAATTTTGAATTTAAACCAACAGGACTAAAAGACCATAATTGACGATGTTGCTAAGATACAGATTAAATTGACAGTTAGATCAGAAAACGCCGATTACCGAGACTTAAGAACATAATGTTCGGTGACCGCTGTTGAATAAATATTACGTTTTTTTATCCAACGGGTTACTAAAAACATGATTAGATAAACCAAGTACTAAAATCCGTTTTGATAAAAGTCATAGCACTATTTTTGTAACAAAAATCAAAATCCATACCGACTCTTTGGGGTCAGCAATACCTAAATGGCACACTTCTCCACAAGACAACAAAACAATTTCGGTTTTTTGCGACAAGAATTTAGTTTCGACCTTTGCCCAGCGTCCTTCCAAAAAGGTTTACAACTAACAGCTACACTTAAGACATTTTGTAGTTATTTTAGTACTAATTACGTCCGCGTGAGCATCGTAACTTGGCGGATAATCGGTAAACACTGGCACGATCCATGCCGCTAATTTTGTGAGACCAGATTCGCTTGGGTTTCGGCGGTTCTGCGTCGATGGATAAGGATAAATAGTTATGATAAAATTGTTGACGATTCGCAGTCGCAATGGCTGGCTAGAACGAGAATCAAGAATTACGCTAGAACACTGGAATTCATCTCTTCAGCTAAAAGTTGGATACATGATGATGGATGATGAAACACCCAGCGTGTCCAATTACAAGCAGGATACCAAAGGTTAGTTTGAGGCACGCGTGCGTAACAATTGAGGCGAGTTACAAATTGTTATCTACACGGAGCGTTATCACGACATCTTAAACGTAGGATGCTGTGATTGATAAGTTTAGTAACTCTCATCTTGTAATTATGTTTTAATTATTTTCAGATTATCGGCCAATACGAAGTTTATTAAGAGGGGGCGTGATTAGAAGGAAACAAAAGATGTGGCGCGCCGCGCGAAGTTTTGCGTCGAAAGATATGGCTGTCGCACTGGTTTTTACCTTTTATCTCAAATAGTGAAAATATATTTCTGTTTAAAATTTTACTCGCTAGATCTCTCGGCTATATCACTAGCTGATGTCTGTGGGGTCGTAGAGCTCTCAAACGGATCTGGACCGTTTTTTTCTTCTTGTTTTGTTCTTAGCTATGTTTGATAAAAATCGATGCAGCAGTTTTAAGATTATCAGCTCTTTTCTAAAATGATGTAACTTACTTGTAAGGTATTTTTGGTTTAATGGATTATTTGGCATAATGCGTCGGGGGTGTTTAATTTTTAAAATTTAATAGTAATTCTAATTAAACGGTAATGCTAGTGTTTTTCAGATGGTAGTATTTGTATTACCTACCTATTAATAATGTCCATCAGTCTTGGTAGCATCGTATGTATTTTAATCGAGTCTTCGTTAGCATACAGTTTAGGATACTTCGCTATTACGTTGAATAAGAATAGGTAAATATTTTATTAGGTCATCAGACTTTTGTCTTTTGTCTAAAGATGAAGGCACTTTTTAGGATTCCGTACCCAAAGGGTAAAAACGGGACCCTATTACTAAGACTCCGCTGTCCGTCTGTCCGTCTGTCTGTCTGTCACCAGGCTGTATCTCATGAACCGTGATAGCTAGACAGTTGAAATTTTCACAGATGATCTATTTCTGTTGCCGCTATAACAACAAATACTAAAAAGTACGGAACCCTCAGTGCGCGAGTCCGACTCGCACTTGGCCGGTTTTTTATAGACCGTTTCATTATCATTAGTCAGCGATAGTGTTTTGTTTATTTGTGACCGAACCGTTGTTTGAATTTTAACTCCAACCGTTACGTTTGTAAAATGGATTAATATTAGCAGTTACTGAAATAATACCTAGTTCATGTTCATGCTTGTAACGATATTTTAAATTATAATTTAAATAAGCAATGAAATTGACTGCACACCATTGCTTCGTAGGGCATCTAATATAAATTTACGCAGATAGCCAGGCAGAGCTGTATTTACACGTCTCATTACAAATTTTATGTACACAGCTACACATTGATGTCAAATCACTCATGAATAATAAAACCAATTCGTTCAAGAAAAAAATCGCTATAAAATTCCAACTTGTCGCCGTTTTGCTTAAAATGATAAGTTTAGGAAATGTGTGAAACGAGTTATTGTAGTTATTCCGTGATAACGTTTTATCGCCGCGGTTGTACGTAATAACGAACTAGCCGACAATTTATGGCCCTCCTTACGAAACGCGACGAGTAGCGTTGGAGGGAAAGTCCTTCGTCTAATTGAAAAATATTTAGTAGATTATTTGAATTTTTATTTTTAAATTATCAAGCTTTAAACTCTCCTCTTCTTCTTCTTGCCCTTATCCCACGTTATGTGGGGTCGGCACAATATGTTTTTTCGCTTCCACTCCTCTATCTTTCTTCACCTCAGCACTCACTCCTTTCTTTCTCATATCCTCTTTCACACAATCCATCCATCGCTTTATGAGTCTACCATTCGCTCTCCTTCCATCAACATTCATCCCTAACATTCTTTTGCCTATATGGCATTCATCCCTCCTCATCACATGCCCATACCACGCTTACCTACTACTTCTTATCTTTACCGTTACTGGTGCAACATTTAATGTATTGTACCTAATTATTTCAATATTTCAAAAATAATGCACTATTTGTCAGGGCATTTGTTAAAAAATCTGTGTTTTAACTAATATTTTGCAACATAATTATTTAAAATTCACTCTTGAAATCTCAATTTACTCTGATAACGATAGAAAATTTTGTAGTTTGGTACCTATGTAAAACATATTTATCTCATTTTCCAATTAGATAAAAAAAAGTAACTCAGTTTCTCTTAAGCTATCGTATATAATCACCATGTTTTAAACCATTTAATATTTATACTTATGTCATCTTATGTAAATATACATGTTAAACAAAACAATTTATACATAATAACAAATACCCAATAATGCATAATTACATGTGAATATGCTATCGCTACCACGGTGTTCGCCACGGGGACACAGCTGGTTTTATAGGCCTATAAACTTGGCCGACCGGTATCTGGTATCTGGTACCCGTTATTTAATATTTATACTTATGTCATCGTATGTAAATATACATGTTAAACAAAACAATTTATACATAATAACAAATACCCAATAATGCATAATTACATGTGAATATGCTATCGCTACCACGGTGTTCGCCACGGGGACACAGCTGGTTTTATAGGCCTATAAACTTGGCCGACCGGTATCTGGTATCTGGTACCCGTTATTTTAGATACCGAAATCGTTATCAAATGCTCCTCTTGGAGTAAAGTTGCCTAATACATTCCGCGGTGATACTTATCAGCTTAGCTTACCGTGTGAAATTATGGGACGTTTTTCTTAGGGCTTGTTTTAGGTGTAATATTCTGGCTTTTCTGATGGACTACAAATGAGACTGGTAAAATACCTTTTATCAGTACCTAGGTAGAAAGATGTCCAACGTCTAGGTACGATAAATAGGGCTTACGTTAAAAAGGCATAAGACGCCTGTTTTTAGGGTTCCGTACCTCAAAAGGAAAAAACGGAACCCTTATAGGATCACTCGTGCGTCTGTCTGTCTGTCTGTCCGTCTGTCACAGCCTATTTCTTCCGAAACTACTGGACCAATTAAGTTGAAATTTGGTACACATATGTAAGCTTGTGACCCAAAGATGGACATGTAACGTAAACATATTAATTTTAAAGTTTTTAAACACGGGGGCCACTTTTGGGGGGTAAATGAGAAAATTAAAAAATAAAGTTTGTCAAACTATATCGTGTTGTATATCAAATGAAAGAGCTCATTGTGAGAATCTCAAATATATTTTTTTATAATTTTAAAGTAAATAGTTTAGAAGTTATTCAAGAAAATAGGCAAAAAATGACCATTCCCTCCTTTATCTCCGAAACTACTGGGTCAAAAATTTTGAAAAAAATACACAAAATAGATCTTTACCTATAGATCACCGGAAAACCTATTAGAAGTGTGCAGTCAAGCGTGAGTCGGACTTAATTACTTAGTTTTTGATCCGACCCCTACGGGTTTTTTAAAGACATTTCACATAAAAAATACATTGTTCAAATTCTGTAATGTACGAAACCCTTGGAACGCGAGTCCGACTCGCACTTGGCCGGTTTTTTTGAGAGTAAGCAGGCTTCGGTAGCTCAGTTGGTTAACCAATGGATGGTTATAGTGTCTCGACGTGGTGTAATTTACATATTTGCTACTATTAGTACGTATACTTACTAATATTAGTACGAGAGGTTGTCGTTAGTACAAGAGGTTGTCGTACTAATATTGGTTCGCGAGCAAGCGAAAGATTCCAAAAAAAGAACCGCGAGCGTATCAAGTGGATCATAAAGTAAAATCTTGGGCGTTGTGAGGGTTTCAAGGTACGAGGGTTAAACAAACTTTGCTCCTGAGTGAAACACAAAAAAAAACCCGGCCAAGTGCGAGTCGGCCTCGCCCACCGAGGGTTCCGTACTTTTTAGTATTTGTTGTTATAGCGGCAACAGAAATACATCATCTGTGAAAATTTCAACTGTCTAGCTATCACTGATCATGAGACAGACAGACGGACAGACAGACGGACAGACGGACAGCGGAGTCTTAGTAATAGGGTCCCGTTTTCACCCTTTGGGTACGGAACCCTAAAAATTAATTAATTAATTTAATAACCAGAGCAAAATCCACAACGTTTCGTCCAAGTACTTAAATAAGGCAAGAAAATAAGGTTTTCTTCGGTACCAAAAATGCAATATGGCGCTCGAAACATTGGAGTTTCACGATGCAAGCTTAAATGTGACGTTTTCAATCAAAAGGTACCACATTGTCGCTTGTCGATAAGGTTGATTTATAATTGAAGCTATATGGAAATAGCGCCTTACTGACAAGCGACAATAAGTACCCTTTTGGTTGAAAATGGCACAAATCCATACTTATATTATAAATGCGAAAGTCTGTCTGTCTGTCTGTCTGTGTGTTCCCTCTTCACGCTTAAACCGCTGAATCGATTTAGATGAAATTTGGCATAGAGATAGGTTGAGTCCCTGAGAAGGACATAGGATAGTTTTTATCCCGAAAATCATCCCTTAAGAAAGTAAAAAGCGGGGTGGAATTGAGATAATTAATGAAGTGTCTGCTAATTTGTGTGCATAATATGCTCAAATTGAATAATTGCTATAAGACTTTCTCCAGGCGCTATTCTTACTCTAGCTGGGGTTATTAAGTCCACGCAGACGTCGCGGGCAAAAGCTAGTAACGAATAATATGATAATCAGTACAAATATACAGGTGTCATCACAGTCTCGAACTTGGCCCCTATTACCCATTTTATAGCAAAGCATATAACTATAAAACGTAGGTGTTGCAACTGTAGAAGATGGTCCGTTTCGCCTACGACTAGTTTTATGGTCTTTTGAATGAATCTAGTTTTAAAACGGGCACTTTGAGCGAATGTTGTGTAAGGCCTGGTTGTTACTGCATAACGTGACTATTTTATCACACCGGTTGGAAATTTGCTGTTTTGATTTAATTGTCTGAGTAGTCTACTTTGTCGATTAGCTTTGAAAAGTAAAGTAAATACACATACTCAGTGTAATGCTATGTAAAAAAAACATAACTTTTCTTTGTAAAACTGCCAAACTAACTACCTTGATAACAATTAAATTAAAATCATCATCAGGCGGGCCGTATGCTAAGCTTGATTGCCACCGACGTGGTATAAAAAAAAAAATCTTAGTTATAAGTTATAAGTTTGTTAGTTATAGGCTTATCCCTTATGTTAGTTACAACAACAACAGCAATAGTAGTAATATTTGATAGGTTGTAACATTTATTTTCCTTCGAAATTTTTTTTACAAAAACCTCTTTATCATTCATACGATTCCCCGCATGACCTCATTTTGAAATTTTCAATGCATGTAAAATTAGCCTTAAAATTAGCCTCATTTATAATTATTTCAAATTTCAAATCGATAGCGTAAGTAGTTCCCAAGATATTTAGCGATGTGATAGACATACAGGCGGACAGCAGATTCGCACCATAAAGGTTCCTTTTCTACGTAAAACGGGACCCTAGCTGTTACTAAGACTTCGCTGTCTGTCTGTCTGTCTGTCTATCTTTCTGTCTGTCTGTCTGTCCGTCTGTCACCAGGCTGTATCTCACGAACCGTCATAGCTAGACAGTTGAAATTTTTATAGATAATGTATTTTTGTTGCCGCTAAAACAACAAATACTAAAAAGAGAATAAAATAAAAATATTTAAGTGGGGCTCCCATACAACAAACGTGATTTTTTGCCGGTTTTTTTTTTATGGTAAGGAACCCTTCGTGCGCGAGCCTGACTCGCACTTGGCCGGTTTTTATCTTTTCGGTACGAAGGCTACGAACCTAATTTTTTTTATTGATTGTTAGACAACTTGATTGAATGACAACTTTGTAGACTCGTTAAACAAATCACTTTTACTACTTATAAACACGCAAAGCTAACTTTTGCTAATTCTCCGCCATATCGAGAAGCACAACGTTCATTGGTATGTATGTATGCAGAAATGTACAAAGTGGGCGCTTGCCGCCGCCGTAATCGAGGTGCTAACAGGAACTCAAGGCCTAATTATATTGATTTACAGATATAGGACTGTGGGGATCCTAGGAGTTCTGCAATTTCTGGATGTACCCATGTAATGTGAGAACTGAGAACGTGAGTGTTGATAAAACCTCTCTCTACCAATCTATTAACTGAAATAGATCTCATATAGGTAATAAAGAAAAAATGGCGGAGGCAAGATTCAAACCGGCACCTTTAGCTTACGCGGCTAAACTAGTTAGCAACAACGCCGCAACAGCACTGCCGCTGTAGTTGACATCCGAACGTCATCTTAACGCCCTGGACTTCTACGCTACCCGGCTACGGTGGTACCTGACCCGGTTTCTCAACTATATGCAGCAAGAACCTTTTTTTCGGCGTTAAGACCTCTGGTTACACATGGAGACGGAAGTGACACCTCTCATGTGGTGCTAAACTGCAGCGGAGTAGCTCCATACAGGGTACAAACATCTCGGGTGTCCGAGAGATCTCCCCTAAGTCCTACGCAACATCAAAGGTTTGATAGGATTCCTTGAGGATTTGGCCAGTTAGACTAGCCTAGCCCAGGTCTAACCTAAATAGTTATATATAAATTTACACACACACGCGCACGCGCGCGCACACACACACACACACACACACACACACACACACACACACACACACACACACACACACACACACACACACACACACACACACACACACACACGCACACGCACACGCACACACCACGGCATTCGCTGACCCGTTGTTAAAAGCCTATTGTTTTTTTCTTTTTACAGTAAAAACCTTTGTCTGCGAAAGATAACACTATGTACCTAAGATGTGAACATACATATTAGACTGTAGTAAGCGAAACAACCTGTGGAAGAGCGGTGTTCTCTTAACACAAGTATTTTAAATACTTAAAAAGAGTCACCTGCACAGCTATTATAAACGTAATCTTTTGTTACTGAATAAATTTTATTTTTATTTTATAGAAAACATCCATAACTCAGGAACGCACAAAACACAAATCGCGATGAAAACACAAATAAATACCCTTACCGGGATTCGACCCCGGGACCTACTTCATAAGCAGGCTCACTACCGACTAGCGACTGAGTTAGGAGGCCATTATAGATAGGTTCTCAACCTCAACATCAAAGCACCTAAAGATAGAATTAAAATTCTTTAGGATCATTCGAGTCTCTTAACGGTTAACATTCCACGGTTAAATCATCAATTTGCGCTGACCTTAAGACTTTACACATTTTATGGTCACAAATTACGACTAGTGACTCTAGTGAGGTATGGAAGTGATTTTAAATGGGCGAACAGGGTCGCGAATAGGATAGGTTAGCGTAATAGGCCGAGAGTATAAGGTTACAGAGGATCTACCGTGAAAAACATAAATCGAAAATTCGTTATCTGTCTCTCTATCGCACGAATATGGAAGAGCGACAGAGAAGCGAATTTAATTTTATTCAATTCGTTTAATTAGTTTAAGTAACATGACTCATAGCAGTACAGTTACTACAGCAAGTGTTAGTATATTAGGTACAGTCGCCATCAGATATATCTGAGCGGTCAAGGCTCTCACAAATATCTGAACACGCCTCTATTGTCAAGGCGTTAGAGTGCGTGTTCAGATATTGTGAACACCTTGGGCGCTCCGATCTATCTGATGGTGACTGTACAATATGAATTCTTATTAAATAATTTCACGGTTTAGACTCGCTTGTTTTAGTCACTCGCCGAAATTAAATTGTTAATTATTATCGGCGTGAAATTATTTAATGTTAGTATGTCTCACAACAGTTTAAATTCGATGAATTCTTATCTCTAATATTAGTAAGTATGTACGTTATGATTACACATCATATGGGCTGCTGGAAACATGCATCTTACCTTAATTTGCCACCATTCTTGAGACGTGTCAGGCAGACGAGTTGTCCTTCTGCCGTTTTTGCTAATCCCAGCCTCGGGTCGGTCGACGATATTTTACCAACAGTAATGTTGCCAGTGAAGCCGGCCGGAATGTTTACTTCGATATCTAGCGCGATAGCAGATGTGGATAGGACGAGTAATTAAACGAGATGTCTTAGCTGTCAACGAAGTAGGGGTTCCTGCTGGGTTCGAATCAAGGTAAGGATATTTAGGGGATTTAAGGGTATTTGTTTATTTATCACGAATACTTCTTCCTACGTATTTTTTAACCAGCTTTGGTGACGTAGTAATTTAAGTACCTATTACAAAACATTAGAATCGGACCAGGCTAGCTCGGCATTTATAATGTGTGGCAATAGCAAATATGACGGTTAAATGAGATATCCACACTTCGTTGTTAGCGTAGAAGAGAAGGACTGTCTTCCTAATTTGCCGCCCGCCCGTTCTTGATAAGACAGGCAGACGACTCGTCCTTCTGTTTTCGCTAATATCAGCCTCGGGTCGCCGACAATATTTTAGCAAGTAATGTTGCCAGTTACCATTCGTGTCGAAACCGGCCGGATTGTTTACTTCGATAGATAACTGGTATCTAGCGCGATAGCAGATATGTGGATGGAACGAGCAATTAAACGAGATGGTTTCGCTAACAGTACCTAATGTAAACTAAGAGCATATTGTTGCGAAGTAAAAATGTCGTTGGTAATACTGAAACTCTTACTCACCTCTTCTAAAAAAAAACTCCAAAATCTTCCACTTCTGGAAGGAAGTATAACTATGAAGAAGAGGGAGGGGGGAGATGACCGAACGGGATGGTTTTTGGAACTCTCAGTAGGAGTAGCAGAGAACGCGCTATTATTGTTTGTCCACGTCATACTCTCACTTTTATTTTTGGCTACTAAAAATTCTTAAATACCGCGTCAAAATGTTAGACCTCCCGTTCCCCACTAAAGCTTGGTGGACAAAGAGAATAGAGTGTATAGAGGCTTATTGTCATAATAAATTTTGTAGTCACAGTAAATTTACTGCCATCTTTCGGCACAGGATTAAAACTAAAAATGAAAATGAATAAAATATTGTTGACCATTTTTTGACTATTTACTGACGACTTTCTTTTTCTAATAATTTTCAAATATAACCCTTACCTCACGAGTCTGACCACCTGTATCTATAAAATTTTTGAATCCGTTAAAATGTTCAGTATTTTTTTTTGAAGAAATGTCATTTGATATTCGCCTCAGCCTCAGTACCTACTCGTTCTCAGTGAAAGAAAACAGCATCAGATAACCTTAAGTATGATGTTTGAAGAAAAGGATAACCTTGAGCTAATAATTCCCATGCCAAGTCCTCCACTCGCTTCTGCTGGCCAGCATAGGAATTATCTCAATTCATCCTGTGCGTGAGAGACCTACGTTTATCAGCAAGACGTGCATATGATATTCCGTGAACGATGAATATACCTGTGATTCCTTTTTAACATTCTCGTCCTTTATCGTTTCGTTTGTCTTATCCTTACATTTCCAACGCTCGACGTCAGCGCCGGACGACCTCCAGCGACAGGTCGCTAATGGAGCCGGTTACCCAACCTCCCAATGGTGGGCAGTGGATACACACCCTCAGTGTTTACTGCCTAATCTTCGCCACCTTGGTAAAATACTAGTGGTACAATTGCAACTCCATAAAACTAGTCTAAATTGTAAATATTGGGTATTTTCTTATTCTTCTTCCTGCCCTTATCCCTCGTTATGTGGGGTCGGCACAACATGTTTTTCTCTTCCATTCTCCTGTATCTTTCGTCACTTCAGCACTCACTCCTTTCTTTCTCATATCCTCTTTCACACAATCCATCTATCGTTTTTTGGGTCTACCATTCGCTCTCCGTCCATCAACATTCATCCCTAACATTATTTTGCCTATATGGCATTTATCCCTCCTGCTACTCCTCATCTTCTCCGTTACCGGTGCTATTTTCAAACTTCCCCTTATATACTCATTCTTAATCCTTTCTCGTCACTCCACACATCCATCTCAACATTCTCATTTCCGCTGCGTGCACTCACTCTTCTCTCACCCGTCACTTTCGTCGTCCAGAATTCTGATCCATACATTACAACAGGTCTCACGTCGTCCTGTAGATTTTCTCATTAAGTTTAAGAGGCATTCGTGGATCGCAATTTGTTCAGTCACCATCAGATATATCGGAGCGGCCAGGGTGCTCACAAATATCTGGACACACCTCTCTTGTCAAGGCGCTAGGTGCGTGTTCAGATATTTTTGAGCACCTCGGCCACTCCGATACATCTGATGGCCACTGTTCCAGAGACCTGTCGCTATTTCATCCATCCCGCATTTATTATATTTTTACGTCACGGTCGATGTTTCCGTCACTTTGGATCAATGATCCAATGTACTCATAAAATCCTATACAATGCTTAGGTTTTTATTCTAAGTAAATATGGAAGGTCTATTATCGGGCACAGAATGCTATAGAAGGCATCTAGAGTCGAACCAATCAAACTTTGCATTCCATTTGCAATGCCAAAGTGTCAATGTCATCATGAATATCAAATTTCTATGAAAGTATGACGTATATAGGTATAATGACACTCCCTCCGTTTGTTCTATTCAACTCGGTACAAATAAGTTAGATTAGACAGACTCTGATAAGTTTATCGAGAAAGAAGAGTGATTGTTCTCAAGGGTTGATAATCACGTTGAAAACGTTGATAACCAGCATATTGATACTCTAATTAAACCGAATCATTTTCCCAAACTTTCAATAACTCGAAATCATGACACCGTTAACGACTTAACGCCATACAATCGTCAATCCCACAATATCATAAAACGAACATTACAAATCAAGCGTCAGTACTTGGACATAAAAAGCACGACCAAACCCAGTAGCCGAGCTGTCCGACGACTTATCCGAGAAAAGGAACACGACAAAGAGATTTATTGTGTATCGATCGCGAGAGCAGATCGAGGTTTAGAGGGGGCGACACGGAGACGTGACGGCGACGGACATTAGGGATCCACGACTACCCTATATAACCTTTTTAGTATGAGTTAAGGTTATGCGTCCTTCATGTGAACGTTATAAAATAAGTGGACTTTAAAGCCTTATGTTTTACCGAACCTTAAACTTTATAGGCACGTATCAATCATCTTTTTCTTAAAAGCTAATTGATTAAAGTCCCAGTAACATGTATTACAAGTCGTTCGCATTCGTATTGTCCACAGATAAGGCGTCAGTTTTAAGGAACGTTTTTGCCTCAGCTACATGTCTAGCTGAGTTTAGCTTAAAAATAATTTGTATGAACTATGAACTACCCACAAACTCAGCTTCCTAGCATTCTCATAGAAATTTGAAGATTAGCTTGGGTAACCGTCACTGGTTAAATGCTCAATTTTGCTCTAATCCTTGGACAAAGCCCATTGCTATTTCAACTGGTTGGGTAACCATACCCAACATGGGCAACCATCGAAACGATCATTCTTAAGAAACTAAAAGATGTTTTGTTTAACTCGAGTTTCGATAACGGTAAAAATACATTTTTCCCCTCACTAGCTCGGAAAGTTATCCTTTAAAACAAGCGGGGAAAAACGCATTTTATCCACTAGTGGGGAAAGTAATTTGACCTTGGATGGAGCGTGTTTAAGTAGCTTGACAGATAACAAAACGTAAAACGCTCATAATAATGATTCGTTTGATATTAATTATCATTAAACAAATGGTTTGAGAATCTAATAAAAAATACCAAATTTAGCTTTAATTAATGATTTTATGTCATAAACCTTAAAGTTCCATAAGAAACGTTTGTTTTTTAATAATGATGTTAAATATAATTCTGAACGCACAAGTTGAGTCGATGCAATTTCAAAACGCATCATTGACATTTCATACGTCAGAAATGTCATCATTGTCAACAAAATTTTTACTTAAAAACTTCTCACGTAAAATACAGAATTTCCAGAGTTTTTGTTATAATATCGTAAAAAAAATGAGTGATTTCAGTGATGAAGATGATCTAACGCCTGTGGATGTTGCACTTTCCTCGCTATAGTGAGGTGAAAAGTTTTGTGTTACACACGGGTGCAAATGTATTTTACTTCTCGTGTGTTGAAACACTTGCTACGCTCAGGATTCTATTTTAGAACCAGTCGCTTCGCTCGTGGTTCAACTATGGAGTCCTTTCGCTTGCTTGTGTTTCAATTCCACACTCGCGGGTAAAATACAACTTTGCACCCTTGTATAACAAATAACTATTAAATATCGCCAACTATTACATAAACCCTCGAGGTCTCCGATAGTGGTATATTATGAATTTTCTCAAATGATTTTTAGTTCTCAGACCCTAATCCGTTAAATAAAAGCCTTTGTTTCTTTTGTGCCGAGCGCGTGCCAAAGCAACCATGTCGTTAAAAAGCAACTATCGTGAGTATTAAGGTTCAAAATGTGAAGTACCTAGAAGGTAGTGTTGTTAAAGTTTTACGTTATATCCAAATAACAAGATAATTATTCAATTCCTACTTTTAACATTGCACTCAACCAAATTCTTCTTCTTCTTCTTCTTCCTGGCTGTAAAAAGGCCCTTGAGACATTGTACCAAGGATGCTGGCGGCATTTCCTCGTTGTATCGCAATGCTGATACGTTGTGCGAGGAAGCCGCCAGCTCTTCGGTCACCAGTTACGTCAACCAGATGCTTCGCGATTTCTGCAAAAAACTTGTGCGCGCTGAGACCCCATGGACCTAGAGTTTCAACTCCAAATGGAACGAAATATGATATTAATTTTGTTTACGTAGTACCACTGTATATATCTTGTATGTAAATAAAGAGTATTAAACATATTTTTTCAAGTAATTTACTCGTACTTAGTACAAAATATTTTCGGCCGTCAAATCGTAAAGTGTAAAACACATACCACAAAACAATACTCCATCCTCCTCTCACACAAGACCTTACCACCCATCTCTCTCTTCATTCAATAATCTCAATGGGTTTTGATCTTATTTCCGATTAAAGTATGATGAATGAGAGATTTACAGTGATCTCTGACGGACGTGAAATTATTCTGTTGAGCGCTGCTAAGGATTGTCGATTGTGTTTTTAATTTGTTTTATCGGGAAGAAATATTGTTTGGTTTGCATTTCATCAAAAGGATTGATGGGTTTTCTAGTAAAAACAATAACAGAAATTTTAATTAAATGCCTATAAGGCCACCTACCGTGAATAGTATAAATAAATAACATAAAAATATTCCGGACTGATACGACCGACGATGGACGATACGACGATGAATGTTTGAAATTCAAGAAAAGAGCGCACTCCCATCTGAAAGGCCGGCAACGCACTTACAACCCCTCTGGTGTTGCAGGTGTCTATGGGCGATGGTAATCGTCTACTCGTTTGCCTCCTTTCTAAAAAAGTATATAATGCCGAACACGACATAATAGAGCATTCTATGAAATTGTCTACCGTTGTCCCGTACAATTGCAGCAGAGTTGGGCGTTATCTAGATAATTTCTTATCTAGATAATTATTTCAAATAATGTCATTTCTAATAAATTTATTCGAAGATAAATTCAATCACAAATAGTGCGTTGACAACTTTTTTATTTAGATAAATTATCTAGATGAAGATAACTGGCCTCGTTTGTTATTGAAGTAAGCTTATAATAATAAATTTATAGAATGTCACGTCGGGTCAAACCGTCACACTGACACTGTACTACTGACATTCATATTTTATTTAAAATCCCAACTAATTTATCTAGATAAAAATTAAACTTCAAAATAACAAATGACGGATTATTTAGTTATTTCAAATAAAAGATGATTTAGTTATCCCCGGATGGTTTAGTCGCGGTTATTCGTAAATAGATATCTTTAGCCCAACTCTGATTTGCAGGTATAATAGTTTCCTTTTCTATGACAAATGGTCAAAAATATGCACAGAAAAATAATCGCCTACTATAAAATGGTCATCATCACGTCTAAGGATATGGCCATATCAGCGCAATCGATTTTTCCTCAACTTTCTCAACTATAGGTGCTACCTTAAACGATCCCCTGATAAATTAATTTCTGACCTTGTCCAATCGAGTCACTCCTCCCGCCCATCTGAGCATTTTCATCTCGCTTGTGTGGAGTTTCTGTTCGTGTACTTTCTTAAAGGTCCAGCACTCTGCTCCGTATGTCTTGGCTGGTCGTACAACCGTTTTGTACACTTACCCTTTTACTCTGATGGGCATTTTGTGATCGCACAGGACACTCGATAAAGATCTCCATTTAAGCCATCCGGTGTTGATACGGTGATCTACGTCTTTATCGACTTTTGCATCAGAAGTAAGTACCGAACTTTGAAACTGTTTACTTTGGGTAGTGCTTGATTGTCTATATAAATGTTGCACCCAGTTTCTTCTGTGCTTCCAAAGTTACATTCCAAATATTCGGTTTTACTCCGGCTTATACGTAGCCCGTGGCTTTCTATGCGTGTTACCCACTGACAGAGTGTTTCCTGAAGGTCTGTTGCATTTTTCGATAGCAAGACGATATCATCCGCGTACAGCATACATTCTAGTGTTGACTTTTGTATGTCTCTGGTGATGTAGTCCATGCATACGTTAAACAGTAAAGGACTCAAAGCTTATCCTTGATGGACCCCTACTTCTACACAAAACGGATCACTGAGGCCGGCAGGGCTTTTGACTTGCGTTTTTGTGTTTTTATACATATCTACACATGTAGCACTCTGGGATGTTTTGCGCTCTCATCGCCTGCCATACTAGCCTTTGGGGAACTCTATCGAAAACCTTCTCCAAGTCAATGAAAAGGAGATACAAATTTTCTTTATTCAAACGGTATTTTTCCATCAATCCACAATCAAAGTTACTCCATGGAGAATACAATTATGGTAAGGGTTTTTACGCCAGCGTTTTTTTAACGTGCCAAGCGCCGTCGACGCGCGTTTGTATCAATGTGGATACACCATAACACCGTTGGATGTGGCTATAAAACATGCTTTGCGTTAAAGGCAACAATAAAGCCAATTGATCACTACCACGAAAACAGCAATAATCCTCTTGGAGACATAAAGAAATCTACACTTAAATGGTACTGTTTTAAACATCACTATGGGGGTTCTTGCTAACCAATAAGTCTTATTCCAATAGCAATACGGTCTGATATGGGTTGTAGGCGTGAGTTAATATAGGTGTTAGAAGCTAGGAGAGTTTTTACGCCAGAATGTGGTAAAATTGCCGTCGATTATAGGAAAAATGTAAACTTGGCAATCATTTAAGTAGTTAATGGTTTTAATCGATGTAATCGGCCGAGCCATGGAGCGAGGAAGAAACGGAGGTGATTTTTATTGGTAAGGTATCAATAGTTTTATTATATTTTAAGGTTTTTACGATGATTTCAACCTCGTACCGCTTTGATAATTCGGACCTTGAGACCTTTTCCTATTGTACGAAATAGGCTTTAAAAACTTACTGATTTCAAGATAGATAAATCAGGCGAACTACCCATAGGTTTATGATTGCTAATACGAGTGCAGCAAAAAGAGTGTAATGTCGCCTGAACCTTCACGAAAAGAGCGTACCCATCTTCATGGCCGGCAATGCACTTGAAACCCCTCTGGTATTGCAAGTATCCATGGACGACGGTAATCGCTTACCATCAGGCGATCGTCTGCTCGTTTGCCTCCTATAGGTATTATAAAAAAGAATTTAGTAATAGATGCTCATCAACTTTAATTTTGCTTTGCTTTCTGTCACTTTGGTATTTGTGTTTGTCAGACACACAAAACATTTTCAGAATCATTTTGCCTTTATATAGCAACTAGCTTTTGCCCACGACTTAGTCTGCGTGGAGTTTGTAATTTGGTTAGTTTATTTTTTTATACAATTAGCTTTTTATCGATTCCACATACAAACTTCCACCCCCTTAAAGGATGACTTCTGGGATAAAAACTACCCTATGTCCTGACCGGGGAAGGCCCCGGGACTCAAATTATCTCTATACCAAATTTCAACTAAATCGGTTCAGCGGTTCAAGCGTGAAGAGGTAACAAACACACACACACACAGACAGACACACTTTCGCAATTATAATATGGGGCATTTTCTATGAAAAGAGACCTTATTGTCGATGGCGCTTACGCCGCACAGCGTCGCGAGGCATTGTATTTATATCGAAGCATCGTTTATAATGGCGTAAGCGTCATCGACAATAAGGTCCCTTTTTTATGGAAAATACCACATATTAGTATGGATGGGCTTCTCCGCTCTTACCGCTTGCCCCGTGCGCTCGCGTATCGGCGATCGACGGCATGCGCTATTATATATCTATAATTACGTGTAATTACGTTACACGACCGAAGGACGCCTAATCAGGTCACTGGCTATTAATTGCTGTTATTGGAGAGTTTCGTTGCGAAAATGATTTCTCTGCTTTCGAAAAGTTACAAAATGTTTAAGGTCAAATTGGAGAAGATCGTCTAAAAGCTCTCTCTATAATATTTCACTTACAGATTGCATATGGTTGTTAGAGAAGGAGTGAAGCTGATTCTTTTTAACTATGTCTGAACGACGTAAATTTTTTTTTTTTTTTTTTCAATTTATTTATACATATTATACTAATTACTACAATGTCTACAATATGCACTAATTAACATGAATAATGTTCATTCAGAGTCAAACTAATCACCGTCAGTCTTAAGGACTACCGGTGTCAACAACAACATAGAATGGTTGATTATGTATAAATATGTTAGGTAGGTACTTGAAATACAGTGTAAGAAACTAAAAGAAGTACTTAGTCTGTAGGGAGTGTTAAAACATCAATAATATAATCAATAATCGTTTTTTATATCCATACTAAAGCCTGACCAGAAATATATGATCATTGTATATTGGGCGCTGTTATTCTCAATGTATAGGGTGACAGTTCAGTATAGTATGAAAAAATTAGTTCCAGTGAAATTCCGCAACATGGCGCGTGATCATATATTCCTGGTCATCTGTGTAGCGTGAATAGGTAACCTTAAGGCTTAAACAGCTGAACCGATTTAGTTGGGCATAGAGATAGTTTGAGTTCCGGGGAAGGACATAGGATAGTTTTTATGTCGGAAATCACCTCTAAAGAGAGTGAAAAGGAGGGCGAAATTGAGAGATTTAACTTGATGTCAAGCAATAAAGCTTATGCTCAAATTGAATGATATTACACTTTATCATTCAAATTTGAATTAAAATACACATTGTAATTTACTGGGTAAATAATTTACAACTTGAAATTATTCGTATAGGTACATAAATTTAATTAAAGTGGTAGAAATTACATTTCATAATTACCTTTTAGAAGAATATGAAATACTCTAAGAACAAATTAAATTATTTTCTATGAAAATATTTTAATTTGTGGTTTTTCAAGTAGACACACTACTATTTAAACTATAAACTGAAATAAATATCATATACGAAGGAAAAAATGATATGGTTCGATTCCAGCTCTGGACACTGGAGGCTTTGGTCATTTTTTCCTTCGTATATGATATTTATTTCAGTTTAAGAATATGAAATATTAAATATGAACCTCTAAAACTTTGATACTTGATTTATTTACACTCGCTATTAATTGCAAGCTAAAACATAACTCTACCACAATAAATATAATTCCACAGCAAACCTGATACTTATGATGTGCGGTAGCAATATTTAAAATGGTTTGTCAATCGAATCACTATCGCCAACGCCAGAGACAAGTTCATAGTAAAGACATAGTCTTCATACTTCAAAGTAAGCGTAAGAAAACATACTTATCTTATGTTTTCTGTGATCTGAAAGAAAAATAAACGTTTTACTTAGATCCAAAACACGAACGAAAAAAAAAGCCTGCAATGGTGAGTGCCAGATCCTAAATCAGTGTTCATACAATTTTTTGTGTCAATTAGATACAGGGGATCTTGTGATGATAGAATACGAACACTTCCCGCGACACAAGCTACGTACTTTATCGCGTATAATTACGTTTTAAAAACGTTTCGAGGACGGCATTGTCCCCAGTCTCGAAGAAAGACTGGCCAAAGTTGACATCGACATCTCGCTGTGCGAGTTTTTCGAACTACCCGCACTTAGTCTTATTTATCAACAAACGTTTTGCTCACTAGGGATGTCACTCGATCGACACACAGCACCCACGATGTTTGGTTTTTCAACCGTTATCGTAAATAAATAAAAATCGTGCTAGTTTAAATCAGTGCTATGATCAATTGATCGTCTTTATTACACTTATCTTCGTTATCTCAAACCATCGACTGTATTCGTCGGGTCATAAAAATAATGAATCGCTGCGCCAGCACAAAGTAATATGTGTTTAATTATCGAGCATTTTTTAATTAAAACTTTTGATTAAGTGACGCAATGATTGAAAATAAACGTCGGAGATTAAAGAAATGGCTGACGAATTGCCAAAATATAAATGGCGGTGTCTGAGATATTGTGGTAAGATTTCCGGTGTTTAATATGTATAAAAAATGAAAAGTAATTTGTAAGAATTAAGTTAAGTGGCCGGTAGATTATATTTTATTAATTAAAAGCAACTTTTGTACAAAACGATTATTTTTAAAGACTATTAAAGTTTTCTGTTGTCAGTCTGTCTGTCTGACTGGTATCACTTCACGGTTAAACCGCTGAACGGATTTAGATAAAATTTGGTATTAGGGTAGTTTTTAGGGTTCCGTACCCAAAGGGTAAAAACGGGACCCTATTACTAAGACTCCGCTGTCCGTCTGTCCGTCTGTATGTCGCCAGGATGTGTCTCATGATCCGTGATAGCTAGACAGTTGAAATTTTCACAGATGATGTATTTCTGTTGCCACCATAACAACAAATACTAAAAAGTACGGAATCCTCGGTGCGCGAGCCCGACTCGTACTTGGCCGGTTTTTATCAGATATACAGATACAGATATACAGATCTTTTTTGGTAAAATAAAATACATTTTACAAGTCATTCAAATCAACCATCATCATCATTCCACGGAGACGAAGTCGTGTGCACTGGGCAGAAGCTAGTAGGTATCATATTTTTTGAATGTGGGCAAAATAAAGAGAGGGAATATATTGTAAATAAATTGTATAAAAAATATATTTTTTTTACAAGACCAACCATATTAAAGAATATTCCATGTAAGTCCTACTGGAGAGAATACTTGGTAATGGACCCTTTAAAATCGTTTAACTCCATAGGTTATTATAGAATAAATATTTTTCCTTCGCATTTTTTAAGGAAGACCCCAGTGACACTAAAATTTATTGTCACATTTTCTTTACAGTTTTAATAAATCCCTATAAAATTAACTAGTAAATTACATCCAATGACATCAATCACAATGGTTCCAAAGGTTACAATTACGTTGTAATTGAGAATTAATAGTGCAATACAGTATTAATAATTATTAATAATAAATTGCGCGGTTATCGTAAATCAATCACCAAAACTGTTACACACTTTCTTTACGAGAAAACGCGGTTTTATTGTGATGAGCCGGGAGCTCGAGGCAGCTGAAAAAAAAATAGTTGATCAATTTTAGCGTATAATGGATAGAGAACTGTCCCACCACTTTCATCGCACATAACCGTTACATTTGAAAAGTAATTCATTTGGTTACTATATTGTCATATAATAATTACTGGACACACATTTAAAAGAGAAAGGATACATAGGCAAATTATATTATTTTTTTATGATTTACTATTTAACTTACTTACATATTTTTGTGTAATTTTATTGTGAGTACGAGAAATGCGTAAGGCTGGTTAGACAGCTCGGGCACTTGTGTTGTGTCTTGTGTATGTAGATGTATACCACCTTTAACTGCTTATGTTTTAAATTACTTAACGAAAAAACATAGGCTTGTATTGCTTGATAAAAAAAATTGTCTTTGAACTGCTTGCTAACTGGTTCTCCCTGTCCCTAGTTCAAACCGATAAGATTAAAACTCCTGTATTCAAACTCAGAATGCAATAAGAAATCAATAAATGGAATAGCTACTGACCAATTCATAAAACTAACAGCAACTTTTCTGACAAGCTTAATTTAAATTATGAACAATGAGTGAATATTATTAATATTTTTTGTATAAATAAAAAAAATAATGTTTTATGTCAAAATTGATATATTTAAGTACATATCTTTGGTAACCACGATACAGGCTTTGCCTAGTGTGGAGACCACCGTTAATCTTAGGCTTTAACATTTAGATTTTAAACCTTTGCTGTAAAAGATTATCCTATTGTTGTAACATTAACTGGAAATAAATATTTTTATTATTTTATTTTATTATTATATGACCGCGCCCGCTCCCGGTCCACCGGCCATATCTCTCGCATAGCTGCTGATCGACATTTAATAGCATTAAATTCGCGTGAAGTCGACTCCGGCGCACCACAGTGTATTCAATATTACAGTATGTGAAGCATACAAGTTGTTTCTAAGACCTGAGAGTTAAGAGTTCGGCCGAATTGCACCTTCCCATACAAACGTGTGGTCTACTAATAGTGTTGTGTTCCTGCCGGTGATTAAGGTTGCCAGAGCTCGAGGGAGAGGAGTGTTAGGGTCGGCAACGCGCATGTAACTCCTCTGGAGTTGCAGGCGTACTTAGGCTACGGAGACTACTTAACATCAGGCGTGCCGTATGCTTGTTTGCCACCGACGTAGTATTAAAAAAAACGTAGTTCCGCTCTCATTTTAAAACTATATGTTGGATTGTAATGAAACTTTGCATATACAATGACATGAGGTATATCTTGGTCTGTAATTAGTTTATATAGCTCCAGTTTATAAAACAAACAAAATAGACCAAAAAACAAGTTTTGTATGAAAAACTTAAATTCGCTGTATTTTTAACTATGGTATCTGAATCTACATATAAACTAATTACAGACATACTTATTCATTACAAAGTAACAGAGCAATCTAGATAGTCGTTTTAAAATGAGAGCGAAACTACGTTTGTATGGAGAACCGAGCTTGCCGGGGACCCTTAAAAGGACTTTCGTTACAATGGAACCAACACGTAATTTGGGGTATCTTTAAAAGCGGGGTGATTTTGAAAATTGCTACTTTATACTGGAGCAACATTAAGCAAGATGCCTTGGTAAGCGTTGCAGTATCGTGAATGTTACTAAAGTATGAAATGCTTCTAGTTTTGTACATATTAGCTATTTTCAGAATTTACCGGTTAACAGATCAAATTAAAAAAAAACAAACAAACAAATTAGTTCGCGAGATCGGGTTCCCGCGGGATCAGGATTGGATTCCCTAGCTGTGCATGTGCATCCGGGCCATCTTATTTAATTTTTTTTTTTTTAGAGCTTGAGCTTTGTCGGTTCTAATTAGGAGTAAAGAAATAACCCAATATACCTATACAGTTTACGATTTTTCCATTACGTCACACAGTCTACGAAAAATAGTAACGGAATGAAATAAAAATTTTGGGACATCTTTTGTCTTCTATTAGGATAGAAAAAGCTCGTGAATCTGAGTAAAAATTTAATAATAATGCCCGAATTAAAAAAAGTGTAATTTACAATTTTAAATAAAATGGCCCATACCTACTGTCCCATATCTGTGTTCTGCACCTGCGCGCGCGCTGCACTTTATGCGAAACGGTGAGCCTATTAACCTTCATTGGCTGATTTAATTGCTCGGGATCATCCACATATCGTCGTAACTCCATCCAAACCTTTTAAGGCAATATAAAACTTTCTAAAAACCAGGCATTTAAATTTGCGACAAATTTATAATAAAGTCACGATTATACGACTTTTCGTTTTGGATAGGCCATAACAAAGTGATAATTTACATTAACGTTTTAACTGCGAACTTCATTCATGTTGGAATGTTGTCCATTGTGCGCACGCGTTTTAACATCATCCATCGTAATTAGACCCCTGATTTGTATACAATTTATAAGGATAATAGTTTAAGTTTAGTTGGTCCGGTTTCGACGCCCTCGATTGCCATTCGTCGCCGAATTTGTACGATATTATATTTTACTTACTTAAGAATTTTATAGCAACACCTAATCTAGGATTTTATGGCCTATTAGTTAGACAAAAATATAGTTATGTTTGACAGTTTTAAAGGTTGGTGGTAACATGATAAGCCAAATAGTTTCGAATTTAAATTTGTTTATTATTTTGATGTTGTTTTGATCAAAATTATAAAAATACATAGCTTTAATAATCCTAACATCATTGACGAAACTTACTGGGGTTCGGTAAACCAACGTCTTTTCTGTAGACGTTACAAAGTCATACAATCTGGGCACATTTGTATAAAACTTTCATCACATAAACTTTTTCACGCAAGGTTTTAAGACCGTTGATATTATGATGTCCTCAGGAAAGTCATACCTAATCTTAACACAAAAAAGTTTTTGACCCAGAGGTATTTTTAAACCTAGTTTTTTACTAAATTTTCCATAACTTTAACGACCGGTCTGGCCTAGTGGGTAGTGACCCTGCCTGTGAAGCCGATAGTCCTGGGTTCGAATCCCGGTAAGGGCATTTATTTGTGTCATGAGCACAGATATTTGTTCCTGAGTCATGGGTGTTTTCTATGTATTTAAGTATTCATATATTATATATATCGTTGTCTGAGTACCCATAAAATCCGAATGGATGATCGCCGCTTGCCCAAAGCTATATTCTACTCGGAGTTAGCAGAGGGTAAGCGGAAGCACGGCGGTCAAAATCTTCGATATAAGGATGTGCTTAAGCGTCACCTGAGCGCGTGCTCTATCGATCCTACACGTTGGGAGGAGCTCGCTGCGAAACGGTCATCTTGGCGGTCTACCATCTTCGAATCCATCAAGTCGTTTGAGGAAAACCGCCTCACGACGTTAGATGTAAAACGGCAATTGCGCAAGGAAAGACCTAAGCCCTCCTACGTGTATACGTACAATGCGGCCGGTCAACTCTACTGTCGTGAGTGTAAAAGAGTTTTTAAGAGCAAGTTTGGCCTGGCCAGCCACATAAGAGCTCATGAGAGGGAGAAACCTTGATTGTTGAGGTCGCCGTCATCGAAATCGATGTGGAGGACTACTAGTCTACTACCCATAAAACAAGCTTCCTTGGGCTTACTGTGGGACTTAGTAAATCTGTGTAAGAATGACCTATAATATTTATTATTAACTTACATTATAGCAAATAAACAAGTAGATAGTTTAAGATCAAGATAAGCTTGATTAGGTTGTAATAATAATACTTCATTTAGACTAGGTATTCAACTAGGCAAGATACTTGTCTAATAAGAATAAAACCTGACTTGTAGAACCTGTTTAGGATACTAATAGGATAAAATAGCTAAGCTATTTCTAAACTACTGTACATACAGTTGTCCGTCTCATATACATTGTACGTACGAATATATTTACGTTAGTACCGTAACATAATATAAGTACTCGTTAAAAATAACAGGCATTATCATATGCAGTTATACTTATTTACTTCACTTACGTACTTAACTTTCCTGCTACACAACCTTTGGTGTCTGAAGACCGCCTGTTGTTACCTAGTCTTCGACATACATAAACACATACATACAATCACTACATAGTATAAAACAAAGTCGCTTCCTGCTGTCTGTCTGTTCCTATGTATGCTTTAAAACTACTCAACGGATTTTGATGTGGTTTTTTTAATAGATAGAGCGATTCAAGAGGAAGGTTTATATATACACGGTGTTTCATGACCCACTGAAATCATAAGAACAGTTTGTTCAGAATCGATAGGAGAATCGATTGAGCTATATTATAATGGAAGTAATTTTTTTATTATTTTTACATGCCCAGTCTACAAGTTTGTAATGCAATATCAATAACTAGCATTTGACACGTTATTTGTCAATGAGCAACACCCTTAACTTGCCATTGGTAAACCTTATCTCGTTGCAGTAAGGTATGCAAATGGTCAGTTAACAGTGTTTACGATGGTAACTAGCAATTGTTTGATGTCACTAAAACGACGAAGTATCTTGTGTAGAATTACCAGTCGAATAGAATTGTTAAGAAAACTAAACAACGAATATTTTTTTAAATATTTATCGGATTAAAGAATACTCAAGATGAGTTTAAAATAAAATAAAACTGTTGGGGTGTCTCAGTTCAGTGGCTCAAGTAACACCGTGTATAAACCAGCATTGCCCCCGTGCGAAGCCGGAGCGGCTCGCTAGTAAATAATATTTACTTACTTACTTCAAAAGTATTCCTACTTTACAGACTGGACCCGTTTAATATCATTGACTTTAATACGATGGAAAAATAGTCACTTAACCTTATATTAATAATATCAATTCATATATTAAGTGTAAAGTATATCTTTGGCAACAACCTTTACTTCTCTTCCTCATTTTATCTTTATCGTACTTATGTTGCACATGATCACACGCACAAGAGAACAGGTTACACATATATATAGTTTTATACTTATAAGAACCTCCACACGTTCTACCAGGGTATCATAAACTACAAGAAGATTCAACAACACGACATACTTAACTTATTCCATCGCGGCAAAGTAACACAGTGTACTTCATAGTGTTTATTAGGAAACCTTTCTTGAAATTAGAAGAGGAACATATATGTTTTGATTAAGTAATCTTTAAAAACTGTAATAGATGTCATATATTAAAGAAAAAGTGACGAAGCCCTCCAGTGGTGAAGGCCGGATTCGAACCGGCGTCTTTAGCTATCGCGGCTAACGCCATGAACCCCTACTAGGCCACCCCGCCACGTCGGTGCCCGTCCGAATTTCTCGACTATATGCCATCTTAGTAAGACTAGGCGTCTTTAACCGGAAGACGAATTGTCGGTAGGCCTCCAACGAGATGGAGCGACGACCTGGTGGAGGTCGCGGGAATTCGGTGGATGTGAGCGGCACAGGATCGGTCGGGCTGGCGAGCCTTGGGGGAGGCATATGTCCAGCAGTGGACGTATATCGCCTAACATGATGATGATGATGATGATTTTTTACTTATAACTTTCTTTTGTTAAATTCTGTTTGCATGGACTAGGTTTTACCACCTTTTATTCGATGAACACCAGCATCATATTTATCTGTCTATCAGCAGCGTCGTGATTACCTATGAATCTCAAATGCCATGGCTTCTTTATTTTCAAGATGTACCTAATCTCGAATATAAAGCTTATATCAGGTGAACTTTCGGCCACGCAGCTATGTGGCCCCGAAACAATCTTGATTGTCGCGCACTTGAGATCGACAATCGCGATTGACCATTTACAACCCCGATTGAAGCCAATGCTTCGCAATAGAAGGCGATTGACAGAAACTAATTGGCACCACCGATTGATCGATTCGCTATGTGGCTTCTTATTCTATCGTCTGTTGTTTTTTACGCGAGCTCATATCGCATAATCAATGTAAATCTGGGTCACACGCCAAACTTCACAATTTCTACACCTTAGTAAATTTTGACTATTGACCAGCAAACATAAGAAAACAAGACTTATATTGACCGGGATATAGACCGTGATTACCTTTTGTGTTATTTGACACCCACTCGCTATCTTCAGTCACCCGTGAACATGATGCATGTAACTGCGTCGAAATATCGGGAGCTCACAAATAATACAAAAGGTAATCACGGTCTATATCCCGGTCAATATAAGTCTAGTGAAACTAACCGTGAATCATTCAAAACTATAAGAAAACAACTCACGATTTGCATTGCTTACTTTGCCTCACATGTGTATAAAATGCAACTTTCTTTATCAGTTTAAGAACAATCAAGAGAGCCTTTACCAGCAGGTGTGGTGAAAAGGTTCTTGTAGTAACGAGACGGCCAAGCCACATAAATATGTGAGGCAAAGTAATCAAATGCAAATTTTGAGTTGTTTTCTTATGTTTGCATGTATTACGTACATTTTGAAACGATTTGCTTTGATTTTGTTTGATATTTCATTTCATTTCATTTTCATTTATTTATTTTTCATTCAATAAGCACTAGCAATATTTTACAGTTAGTATTTTCCTTGTGTTGGACGCTGTCGTTAGTAACACAACTCATGGATGCTGATGAAATAAAACTATGAAAACGGATTATATCGCGTATATTGAATTTATAATACATCCCGACGTTTCGAACTCTTTACAGGTGACTGATGTCACCCGTTGACCACGAACGCTGTAAAGAGTTCGAAACGTCGGGATGTATTATAAATTCAATATACGCGATATAATCCGTTTTCATAGTTTTATTTCATGAGTAACTATCGCGGTAACCGAAGACAATATCATGGATGCTGCTTAAATCATCTGTAAAGATGGACAAGGCCTAATGATGATGTGCTGAAAAATTTTGTGTTTCACTGCTGCTCATGCCTTTATTAAACCCTCGTAACGCTCAAGATTCCATTTTTTGAACCACTTGCTACGCTCGTGGTTCAATTTTGGAATCTTTCGCTTGCTAGGGTATCAATATTAGCACGAGAGGCAAAAACTTTGCCCTTGCAACTTGCAACCTTGCAACCGTTGCAATTTGTTTTGTGCAATAAAGTGTTCACTACCACTTTGTCCCCTTTTAAAACAAATAACTATTGTATATCAGAAAAGAGAAAAGTAGTGAACAGTGAATACATTTTTCACCTTACGACCATGTGACGGTAGCGAAACTACCAAGCGACATATTTCGACTAAGGTGTAGCGTAGCAATAAAATTGCGAAGCTAGTTAGAAGCTTGGCTCTACATGAGATTTGATCACTTTTTGGCATTGCGAGCCATATGGTCTCGTCTTAGCAATATTTTACATGAAAATGTTGGTGGGATATAGTATAGTCATCACTTCATCAGCAGAAATGGCTAAGCGGGCCAGGTGTTCAAAATGATGCGCACAAATTAATAACAATACAGATGCGTTTAAATAATTTTGTACACCTTACCCTTAGCTACTTGAGCTACTTCAGCCGCTGACTGTATCTATCTACCTCCTTTTATTATTGGCTGCAGGCCAGAGGCGGGACTAGGAGAGTAGAATCGATGAGGCTACTGTGCGAAACCTGAACAGCTACTGTTTAGGATACAATTTATAAGCGTGCTTAGATCATATGCTATCATTTGATATACAACAGACAATCGTAGCAGTTAATCTTTTTATCAAAGAATGTTTGTGCAGAAATTAGTTTTTTTCGAAAACGGTGTACTTACCTAAAGGTTTAGGGTGAGATTTTGTTTGTTTGTTTGTCTACCTTAATATTCTTATTTATTATTATGATATAAAATAATAAAGTCAAATCAAATCTTACCTTTTTGGTTTTTATTTCCTAAACCTTTAGTTTTGTAATCTTTTTAACTCGTTGGAGTCTTCTTAAGAATATTTCTAGTCTTAAATTATGGAAAACAAAATTCAAGACGTATGGTAGTCACAGTCATACATTAATTATAATTTACATTGGTTTATTGCAACAAAACTATTTAAATAGCGATTTATTTTCAAATAAATAATTAAGTTATTTATTAAAAACCGCCGAAAAAAAATTAGTCTAATTACGATTGACTTTGAAGCCTTTTATGTGTTCAGTGTCTTAAAATTTGTTTGTTGTTGTCTTTTAAGTTTTAGATAATAAATGAAACTACTCAAAATTTGCCGATTGACTCATTCTATTCAAGTTAGTAAATCTACGAGTATTATAAAAGCGTTTAAAATTGTATAACAACCCTTTGTATTAAAACAGCGGTTAAATACGCAGCTGCGTCCGCGTATATTTTCCACATCTATATCAAGTTTAATACCTGTAATTTAGAAAAAAAATCTTCGTTCATAACAGCATACCCAAGTGGGACGCGGAATCCTCAGTATGTAGCCACCGACCGGTTTCAAACGCCACGAAAAAAACATGGTCATAAACAATCATTTTATTTCACTAGTTTTTCTCAATAAACATCATACGTCCATTTACGTCATATTCCAAATACCTATAAAGCGAGCAACGTGAATGAAATGGTTCGCTGTACCATTCAACATCCACATTCTTTTAAAACCCCAAGCAAATACCAACTTTAACAGTATATTTACAGGGTTTAAATTTGTTTGGAGGTATCTCTGTTGGATGTTCTAGGGATCTCGATGGCAACACAAACACAGAAGCATAAAAACAACACTTGAGTTGGCCGGGGGTACCAGGCGTACAGCGCGCCGAGGTGGCCAGCGGTAGCCGGTCCACGTAATGATACCACTGCCTTATAGGGCACAGGTTATGATGGCTGCGGGCGTAGTGAGGATACGCGCCAATATATATAAATAATGGTGTAGTCTTGAGATACTTAAGACTATATCATATTTCCGAGGAAAGATTTAGTGCGGTTGCAGTCCAAGCTTGGATAATCAGCAAAGTTCTTGAAGTTGTGTATTTTGCTCGTTATAAATACAGAAGTATTTTTAAGACTATAAAGTTAGCAAGCAACGGCATAAAGCACAACTCCACTATAGGTTCTCGAAATATAATAAGGAGAATCGGAGCTACTGACTCTCTTATTATTTCTAATCAACTTAATGATTAGCTATGTTCTCTGTTTTGAGGGTTACATTATAAAACTAATTTTTTTACTTCTACCAATATTCATGATTGTTTGATTTATTATGTTATTATGCACTCAATAAGTTACGACACTTACGACTAGCTCTCTGAAATAAGTATATATAATAGTCTTTGATAGTCTGTGATTTTTACATATTTCAACATTATTATATTCAAATCTACAATAAACTTGATATATTCTATACACGAGGTCCGCTTTAAAATGCAAAAAATGGACTAAACGGTTACAATGAAAAATTATACCACACAGTTAAAATGAAATGGCCCTTAAAGGCGTATCCTCATTACGCTCTCGGCCCTCAACAGTCCTGTTTGTCCACTCTCATTAAGATCGCGCAGTTACGTTTTTCCATCGACACTTGACAGTTTACAAAGACAATCCAACCCCCACTCGATCCATGAGAGCCTGGTACTTCACCGTGTCTAGCCAACTACGATCATAGATAAACAAGCTTTTTGCTTAGCTAGGAATGTAGACTTAAAGCTAGGTTGAGTGGCAATGGCATCAGATTTAACTTATGTCAATTATTTATTACGTGGTCGAAACGTAAGATAATTGGTAGTTCTTTGCAAAGTGCATCTGTGTCCAGTTATTGCAAGTATGTATAAATTGGCCGATGCAGGTGCATTGTGTTCGTGCTTGATATTCTTTAACGTATGCTCGGTACGTGAACTGCCAGTTCGGATAATTGTGTAAAAAGTTTCCTGATGAATCTTAGCACACATACTGGTTATTTTTATTTATGATTTACAAATGTAGACGGGTATTTCTATTTGAAGTTGTACTTCCAATTTTTGTGTTGTAATTGGGATTTTCCATATTTTTCTACTCAGAATCATGAGTTCTTTCCATTTTTATAGAAAAAAAATGTCCTTAGGTTTTTTGGTCCATTTGGTTACGTTTTTAAAACAACCTTATAATATGACCGTAACAAAGCGGACAAAACGGATTAATATGAAATTTGGAGAGACTTTTTTTGTCATACTAGGATAAAAAGAGCTCGTGATTCTATTTTTTTAATACTACGTCTGCGGAAAACAAGCATACGGCCCGCCTGATGTTAAGCAGTATCCGTAGCCTATGTACGCCTGCAACTCCAGAGCAGCTCTGCTACATGCGCGTCGCCGACCCTAAGCTAACATTCCGCACCTTCGTTGAGCTCTGGCAACCTTACTCACAGGCAGGACACAACACTATGAGTAGCGTGAGTGGAATAGTTATGTGTTATACAAGGGTGCAAAGTTGTATTTTACCCGCGAGTGTGGAATTGAAACACGAGCTAGCGAAAGGATTCTATAGTTGAACCACGAGCGAAGCGAGTTGTTCTAAAATAGAATCCTGAGCGTAGCGAGTGTTTTAACACACGAGAAGTAAAATACATTTGCACCCGTGTGTAACACAAAACTTTTCCCCTCACTATAGCAAGGAAAGTGCAACATTCACAGGCGTTAGATTATCTTCATCACTGGAATCACTAATTTTTTTACGATATTATAACAGAAAACACTGGAAATTCTGATTTTTACGTGAGTCGTTGAGAAGCGTTTTTAAGTAAAATATTCTGTTCTGACGTATGAAATGTCAACGATGCGTTTTGAAATTGCATCGACTCAACTTGTGCGTTCAGAATTATATTTATATAAATAAAAAATCTAACGTCTCTTATGGAAATTTAAGGTTTATGACTTAAAATTATTAAATAAAGCTAAATTTGGTCTTTTTTATTAGATTCTTAAACCATTTATTTAATGATAATTAATATCGAACGAACCATTATTATGAGCGTTTTACGTTTTGTTATCTGTCAAGCTACTTAAACACGCTCCATCCAAGGTCAAATTACTTTCCCCACTAGTGGATAAAATGCGTTTTTCCCCGCTAGTTTTAAAGGATAAAAGACGGCTTTCCGAGCTAGTGAGGGGAAATAATATTAAACATTCCAAAATCTAAAATGCAAGTTGGGGTACAACTACAATTTATAAAAAAGTGTGTGCGTGTAATCTTTACGCGCGATCGAAGTAAAACTCCTTTGACAATGACGTTTTATCGCTATGTTGGCACTTTGACGCGTGTCCTATTGTGCGTGTGTCTCTACTGAGCGTTACATCCGTTAGAAAAAATCTGAGTTACCCTCTAGTCGCGCCTAAAGAAGTTTTACTTCGAAATTCTCTACATATGCCCAGATACAACAGGCGGCTATAAAAAATTCACTTCTCTCTTATCCAACTGTCGAAAATACGGTAATACATTGTATCAACAGCTTAAAAACCCCCGTAATCAACGTAAAAGTTAACATTCCTTCTTCAACCAGGCTATCGTTAGATTCCTCTTATTAAGAGCAACAAGGGAATCCCATTTGTGTCGCCAGTAGCCCGTGTACCGATACCGCGGCCTACGTAGATCCAAAGATAAGCAGGTGGCCCCCGCAAGAGATTTCAACGATATTTTATGTGAGAATGGTGTGACATGGCTTGTTACTTCCGTGTATGTGTTGGGAGTATCGATAACTGGAGTTAAAAGCTACGGTCGATAATAGATACTTAATAGTCAGTATCAAAAGTAACGTATCTGACTATGAGCACAGGGCGGACACGCTATACATCAAAAATCACTTGCGTTTCTACGCGGCATGCGTCATTGTGTAAGTTGCTTAAAAATAGTACTGAGCGGCCGGCAAACGGCCGTCAATCTGCTGTCGCGGGGCGAGGTAATTCGAGTCGGGGCGGGGCCGTTCTGTATGATAACACTATTACTTATTCTGTGCTATGAGTCAAAAGTAACTACCATTCTCTGACAGCTGAAGAAAAAACCGGCCAAGTGCGAGTCGGACTCGCCCACCGAGGGTTCCGTACTTTTTAGTATTTGTTGTTATAGCGGCAACAGAAATACATCTGTGAAAATTTCAACTGTCTAGCTATCACGGTTCATGAGATACAACCTGCTGACAGACAGACGGACAGACGGGCAGCGGAGTCTTAGTAATAGGGTCCCGTTTTTACCCTATAGAACTGTTGCAGATACTTTTGAATGCGAACTGTCTTACCACGAGTTTGACACTGGCATATTCACTAGCGACTGCGTAAACGAACTCACTATTCTCCTTTCCCTCCCTTCGTACTGACATTGGTGCAAGTGAAATGCACTGTGTTTGAGTTGACGCGGTCGCTAGCGAATATGTCAGTGTTAAACTCGTAATAAGGACTGTCGAGATAAATCTCAATTTAGAAAATAATTTGAGGTAGGCAGATACTTTTTGGGTTGTTTTATACGCTGTTGACTGTACAACCTAGCCCGGTCTTACGTTAAATTCTTTTTTTAATGACGGGGCAGTTGCTTTCTTATCCAATTGCCGTATCTATAAGAATAGGTATATAGAGTATATACCTAATAGGTGACAGAGTTTTTTTCAATATGGTATTAAAAGAAATGGACTAAGATCGTCACGCTGTGGTTTAGGCCAAAAGGAACGAGAAGACAGGACAAACCAAACGCTCGTTGGGCAGACGATTTACAGCGTAAAGTAAAAAACTGGCAAGAAATAGCTCAAGACAGAGCGAAATGGCATAATTTGGAGGAGGCCTTTACCCGAGAGGGGTCCAAACCTACTTAGTTTTAAATACATATGTATAGATCCAATTAATGATGTTATGTTAAGTGATTAGTTTAAAATTAGAACTCTATATTTATATTTTTTTCGTGTACCTGTAGTTTAAGTTGGTTTATGGAATATGGGCTTTTTATTTATTTATTTTTATTAAAAAAACCTTCAGGCCTCTCGTGCGCGAGAGGGCTTGGGCTATAGTCCCCCCGATAAAGGTTGGAGACCTCAAATACAACCTTTGATTTTTTTCGCTGATGTATGCAGGTTTCCTGACGATGTTTTCCTTTACCGAATAGCTAGTGGTAAATAAGATAAGAGATAAGATAAAATTTATTTCATTGAAAAATATCCAAAAATAAAAACAAACATAATACGCTTAAATACCTAGTTACTTAAAATATAAATGTACAATCATGGTTTAGAAAAATAAACATAAAATTTAAGATCTTGTAAGCAAAAATTGTAACTGGCTCCAACATATTTTACATCAATACCTAAACTAAGTAACTTAATACTTGTATCTTAGGTATTTCGTGTTAGTAGGTCAATGTAGTGTAAGTTAGGTGCTTATAAATATCAAATGATATTGCGTACATTAGTTCTAAAAAACCCATCGGTACGAGTCATTATCACAGGTAGCATTTATACGTCATTATGACGTCCGTTACCTCATTATGACGTATAAATGACGTCATTATGGCGTCATTATATCGTCGCTGACGTCACTTTGCTACGTGGGATTTGAAGTTCCTGATTGAAAGTCGGACGTCATATATAGCGGCCACCACCGCTTACTATCAGGCTTCTAACGTACACTACACACACCTGAGTACGTACACTGATTGACATATCTATCGTGCATTTCGCTCATACTTGTCCGTACATGTATTTTCGCGGGCGAGACGCACGATAACCAAATAACATGATTCAAATATCCTGATGTCAGTGTACGTTCGAATTGGCCTGTATGTTGCTCGTAATGGTGAGTAAATATTGCCACTGAAAACCCTCCGTCACCAGCAATGATAACTTCACCTCAGAGATAAATGCGCTCTTAATTGAAGCACGATTTAAAAAAAATCGATACAGTAATCGGTAGAAATGTCTTCATTTGGCTGCTATCGGCTGATTTATAATGCCCCTAATGTATTAACTCTTTGTCGGCGGCTTACCGACTTAGAAGGCTTCCGCTTTTCGCTTTTTATTCGATTTGTGACCAGGGATGATACCGGTAACAACTACATTCAATAGTTTTATTTTAAATTTATTGGTGTAAGTGCCTACTGCTAAATGCCAAGCCTAGCTAAGTGACAGAAAATTTATATTAAACGCCAAACGAAAGTTAAATAGTGTATATATAGGTAGGTACAACAACAAAAACAATATATGGAAAACATTTTTTATAACTAAAACGAATAACGCATATAATTAAGGCTAAGCTTAGTTAAAATAATCTCAAAATATAGAGATTGTAACTGAGCTAAGACGAATGTTTTGTACCTAACCTCTTATGAAATAAACAGTTTAAATTTTAATTTCTATTTTTTTTTTAATATTATTAACTTTGAAGTACCTATGTCAAGCGTGGAATACAAATTTATAAAAGGTTTTGTCAAACGTCAAACTATAGGTCTTAAAATATTGTGTGTCTTGGTACTCAAAGAAGTTTTTAAACCAGCAGCGTTATCGTGGTCGCATTTTTATCACCTGTCATGTCATGTGTCACTTTCGCACTTACATATTTCGTGACAGGCATAGTGACAAATGATAAAGAGCCGACCATCTGAGCCCTACATGCAAAGTGCATTTTGAATTTGGCAGTTTTTCTCAATAATGCTGTAGGTCACGGAAGTATTGTTATTAAAATTGTTATTAAAATGCTGTAGGAACCTAGATATTAGGCTGAATGAAATTTTTGACAGACTGACGCAGGCACAGTTAAAAACTAAACTTATTAAATGCTATTAAAAATACATTATTAGTTATCATTCATCGCGCTCTATTGGGATTCCTCTCTTGATGCATTTATATTATATCTCTCTCACTGTGCTCTGAGGGCCTACCACGAAAATCGAAATTCGTTATCTGCCTCTATCACTCTTGCATATTCGAGAGATAGAGAGGCAGATAAGGAAATGTCGATTTTTGCGGTAGACTTTCAGAAGCAACTAAAAAAAAGGTTTGCAGTTAAATCTGTTTTACAACCACCGCGATCATAAAAACAGCTTTTACTGTTTCACACGCAATTTGTTATCGTAATGATTTGGTTATTATATGCATTATGTGTAATAAAAGTCAGCTAATCACCGGTATATTAGTGAGTGTGTGAAATTAAGTGTTCATTAATATGCTGGTTATAGTGCACGAGCTTTATTGGTTTTAAATCATAATGTATTGTTTGTCCTCGTTTTCGTTAGTCATAATTTGTTTTTTTTTTTTAGAAACGCGTAACTTTTAGGATTGCCATAAAACAAACCTAACCTAACCTATCTATAATATAACCTGAGGAAAATCCTGAAAAGTTAACTGTTTCAGAATTATGACTAATGATAATCTGACAATCATTACATTATGACTTTTAATAATTATGCCAAAAAAAGGGACCCCTTATTGGACACTTTTAATAAAAATAAAAATAAATATAATGAAATAAAACTATGAAAACGGATTAAATCGCGTATATTGAATTTATAATACATCCCGACGTTTCGAACCCTTTACAGCGTTCGTGGTTAACGGGTGACAGTTGACAGTCACCCGTTGACCACGAACGCTGTAAAGGGTTCGAAACGTCGGGATGTATTATAAATTCAATATACGCGATATAATCCGTTTTCATAGTTTTATTTCATGAGTAACTATCGCGGTAACCGAAGACAATATTAAAAATACAATAATAAATACATTTTGTTAGCTCAATAATGCTATTGAGGTTTGAGGTATATTCAAACGAGAAAAACTATAAGTACTTAAGTTTACATCTAATATGTTACAAAATGCTGTATCTCAGTTATTTTTCAGGTAAGTTTTCACTAAATCAACTTTTCTTCAACACATCTTTACTGTAGTGCATTTCCAATGAGAAAAGATTTGCCGCGATAAACTAATATAAAATGATCTTTTTAAACACATCATATTTATTTACGATTACACCTTAAAATTAATAGAAAATAATAAAAGTGGCCATATAAAGTGTTACATAAAAATACCTACCGTAAAATGGGGTGAGTAGGAAGAAAACTGACAAAACCTCGATAACATTTTATTATTACATATGCAAACTGAATGGTGCATATTATAAGTGTTCCGGACGTTTGTATTTTAATTTTAATTTTATTTTGGGTAGTTCCATTTCATAATTTTGACGATAAACAGGGCATCCTACCTCACCCCGTAGTCCCTCATAATTGGGGTGAGATGGGTTTTCATACAAAGGTGATTTTGGAAGATTGTTGGATCGATTTTTTTTATGAGTATTACTATAGCTCCATTTTAAATTGGAATACATTATTTTTGTAGCAGTAGCCTTCAAATTCCATCTCACCCCTCTTTCATACCTTCTCTCCCCATTCATAACCCAACTCTCCCCGCGAACCCTACTCACCCCATTTTACGGTACCATTCTAATAAGAAGGCTTTGATTACGCCTACGACCAAAACTCTCAGCCTCACACGGAATAAATCAATCGGTAGCAATATAATTATAAACACCGGGACAGTGCTACCGTACATTAAGATCTGTGACCGCGTAAAAAAGGATCAGTTAGAAATGGGCGAGCGAGGAGTGATGAATTGACATGTTCCCGGACCATTAGTGAGCCGATAAGGAGCCATTTAACCCTATGCGTGTGCGCGGGTGCCGAGGCGGCCACAGGATGCTCGAGAAAACTGGACCTCTTTTATTAAAATACAGTCTGGTCACTTTGTGTCGACTTTTTTATACCAAAGGACTAGTTTTCTTTTATGCTTAGAATAAATTGAAAAGTGGGAAAATTACTACTTGGGTGAGACTTGAACTACTACTACTACTACGGGCTACTATCAAAGTACAGTGTGAGTTATGTTGGTATTCTCAACCAGCAACCTAACGTTTGTATTGGAATACCATCAGTTGATTATGTTTTCTTGGCTAACAATTTCATAACCAATAATATATTATGTAGCCCCTGTTTTTAATCTTTTGACTGTCTCATTATCAAGCCGTCATTCTCTTTTTGTTTTTACAGAGGTATTTTTAGCAGGAGGCACATATTTGTGATCACCCTATAAATCCCTCGGGTGTAAAGTCCGATAGTCAGAGCTCGTTAATGAGGCTTCCGTCAATACAATTGGACTGCGTGCGACTCCACGACTACTGAGACACCTCCTCTTCTTCCAATAGGTTGAGGATTAGCTGACAGATACCGTGGTCCATTTGCAAAAAAAAAACGAATGTTAAAAAAAAATCGCTGTGCGTATCATAGTGCTTAAATTAATGGTGTTTCTATGTAATTATTATTCTGATGACCGGTTTGGCCTAGTCGACACCGACAGTGACTCTGCCTATGAAGCCTATGGCCCTGGGTTAGAATCCCGGTAAGGGTATTAATTTGTGTGATGATCACAGATTTGTTCCTGAGTCATGAGTGTTTTTTAATACTAATTACGAGCCTAAATAATACAAGAATACCATCCTTTATTTTATTCAAAACTGTGAATCGGTTTGGGGTTACTCTTATTATAATCCAGGCATATTTTTTTTTATCTGGTTTTTATGGAGGCTTTGGACACTCTAGGTGAACATGTCAGCCTTATGGGTGCTATCATAGTTCCCTACTCAAGGGAGAGGTCAATAAAGCAGGCATATTTAAATGGTTCAACGATTTAATTTTAAAATTTCAAGATTTCATTGTATGCAGAAGATGTTCAAGACATCATTATCAGTAAAGCTCAGCATGGTTTGTGCCTATGAATTAGCTCAGCGTAAAATGCCGATAATTGGGCCAGTAATTAAAGGAAGCGATATATTTGGGATAGATGCATATCTAATGGGAACTGTCGATAGCGTTGGATTTGTTTCTAATGGGTCCTTATTTACAACTAAGGCGTTTGATCTTGACCAAAGATCAGAGCGAGCACCTTGAAAAAAAAATAGCTATCAGACATAGTTTATCCATTGGTAAAATAATCTTTCAACTTTAAAACATGAGATGATTGATACCTATTCAAATCTATAACCAACATGTCTTTTACACTTGTAAGTTTCGTTCTCATTAAAATGTGACATCATTAAAATGATCCATTAAACATTTTTAGACACCGTTTACTTTAATGTCATAATCACTGTCATTATCGTCTTGACAATTTTCCCGTTTTGTATAGAGTTTATGCCTGCCTTGATTTCTTTTATCATTTTCTGTATGGTTAATATACGGTTGTATTTCTCCACGTGATGGCGTGATAATGACAGTGTCAGTCTCTTTCAATCGTATGACGTTAGAAAGTGACATTTTACCACGTGAATAATTCGCATGCTGGATTACTTCAGTCTTCACACTTTTACTTAAACCGAATCAAATCAACTGCCAAAAATTATTTTATTTCAAACCTACAATTTTTTGCAAGGTGGTAGAACCTCCAATCGAAAACACTCTTACGTAATCTTCACATAACCTCCCTGGCCTGGGGTACATGCGCTAATTAAGGGCTTATCGGCGCCACGACGCCACTAATTAACTTGTTCATTAGCGCCCTGCGTCCGCGTAATGTCTCACTGGACTGTGATAAGGGACATCTGATAAGATTGCTATCATTTACGAAACTGCACTCAGTTAAAACCTGAGCTGTTTGGAGTTTGTCTAGCTTAGCTAGTAATGTGGCTAGGCCAGTTAGATTTTTGTAAATTTTCTTAGATCCACATTCGACTACGGCTTTGCGGGCTTTGACTTGCTTTGATTGTCAGAAATAAGAATTTAGTGTTTCGAAATCGGCCGATGAGCGAAAACCAAGAGTTTCGCTGTATGCAAACTCAATTAAGTATAATCATTTTAAATTTTAAATGTTGATATTTTTTCCATCTCGGTCTAATAGGAGTGCATTAATTTCATAAGTGTCTTGTACAAAAATACGAATTTCTTATAAGAACTTTGAAAAATTCCTATCCCATTAAAAGCGATCACATACGAATTTCTGCAATTGTGTCAAAGATTCGGATCAAACCACTTCTTCAGATATATTTTGCAACCAAAACGTATCATAAAACATACATATTCTAGTGCAAAAACCAAACCAAGATATACAGAGGTACGAGTACTAAATCGTGAATCAAGACGGAATAAAAGCAAATAAAACTCTCAATAACAATGTGCTGTGTACCGCTAAAAGGCCCGATAAGGAGCCCGAACAGTAGCCTAATTTATGCCGCATCAGTTGTACCGACGAAAAAACAACCCGCTTTATGAATATATTTATTTCACTTGGTGTATCGGTTACTGGATCGTGAGGAAAGTCTTTTTTGGAGTGTTCTTTTACTACATTTGCTACCTAAGTAGCGTGCATGCCAGGATGCTTGTCGACGACTGCATTTGCTGCGTTTAAGAGGCATGTAGTACATAAGGAATTTAAGAATACTGCAGTTATAGTAGAAATCCGAATTACTGGTCTTTAACGCCTGATATTTTTATTTTGTTTATAAAGTACATCCACATCATAGGTACTATAGGTACATTGCACTAAAAGAACATTTTCAAAGGTAAAACAAACAAATAATTCAATTCAATTGAAATTAATCTTTAAAGTGCAAATAAAGGAATAAAAAACATAAATAATTTCAACTACAGACAACACCATCCTGTCTTCAGCTATCTTTACAAGTACATTATTTTGAAGAATAGTAGCAATTTTTGTACAACAACAAACCGAATTTGTGTTCAAAATGTCACACATACTTCTATTCTTATCAATAAAGTGTTCAGTTCATTATTTACCTTAGCATGCGGTTGCCATACGTCCCGTTACACCGGGACATGTCCCTTTTTGAAACTTGGTGTCCTCGCCATTAAGCAAATTGTCCCCGTCAATGCTCAGAATTGCTCAAGGGTTGCCATTGCCATACGTCCTCGTTTGCAGCTTGTTGTCCCGGTGATGCTTAACGGAGCAATATTTGCACCCCTCGTGTAGCTAAATCAAAAACGCAAAAAAAAACGATTGTCCTGGTCGACGTCCCTACCCTTATGGCAACCCAACGTCTTTCGCTGGCTGTATGTGTGTCTCAATTATGTATTTATCAGGTAACTAGGTATTGATCTCTAAAAATTGTGCAAATACTTCTATGGTCAAGCCAAAGTAGGGCAGTTTATCATCGTCCTGACATGATTAGGGGAGGCAGGTGAGGGCCATCACGCGTGAGGTTAAATTCTTGGTGGTGTTTTCCCATGAGTTGTGCGAGTGAGGGCGAAGGTATCTGTTGGGGTATCCAACGTATCTTGACCTTGAGATTAATCTTTTCCTCGTCTAAGTACCTTCCAGGAGCTCAGGGAATTAATTCCAAGAATTGAGCCAGGGGGTTTTTTGTTGCTGGCAGCTGATATTTCAACTCCAGTCTTCTAGGGATAAGGTATGTTGCCTAACGATATTTAACCAAATAGCTATTTTTAGCTGATATTATTTCATTTGAGAAACTCATGTATGCCTGAGTCATTATTAACTTCAAAACCCTCTGGTTTAAGTCAAACGCCTTAGCGCGCAGCGAAAAAGATATTATTTAAGAATGAGCTTCAGTAGCCACTGATTGTACTTGTAATTCTCGAGTTTCGTAACAGCTGTCCGTATTAGGCTTAGTGGATTTATCTTGGTTCACCTGTTCTTCAACTCGGTAAGTGTTTGGAATGTCACTGACCGCGACGCGGCGGCATTCGGCCTCTTAATTGGACTCATAAATCAGCTACAATCCGACATTACACCTAAGTGTGTTTTTATCGAATCTAACTAGAAAGTTCAATTGGAAGAATCGGTGTTCTTTCCTCACTTAGTTCTAAAAGATTTCGTAAAGCCGATAAATTATTTAAAGTCTAAGAAGTCAATTGTATTACTGGTGCCGCAAGACCAACAAACTATAGTCCAAAAGCTGTTATGCATGGTGGTCTAGTACAAAACTATAGTCCAAACGTTGTTATGCATGGTGGTCTAGTACAAAACTATAGTCCAATCGTTGTTATGCATGGTGGTCTAGTACGAAACTATAATCCAAACGCTGTTATGCATGGTGGTCTAGTACAAAACTATAATCCAAACGCTGTTATGCATGGTGGTCTAGTACAAAACTATAGTCCAAACGTTGTTATGCATGGTGGTCTAGTACAAAACTATAGTTCAAACGCTGTTATGCATGGTGGTCTAGTACAAAACTATAGTCCAAACGCTGTTATGCATGGTGGTCTAGTACAAAACTATAGTCCAAACGCTGTTATGCATGGTGGTCTAGTAAAAAAATTAGGCTCATAATAGTCATAATCCATAAATACAGCCACTCTAACAGTAACAAGACAAAAGAATGTAGGAAAACACCATCAAGGGGCACGCAGGGCCAGGGCAGGCAAGGGGCTATAATTTCAAGTAAAAAATAAAGAATGAGAATGTAAATACTTATTTAATACGTGAGGTTAACTAGATTTTTGTATAATAATATAAGTAGTAATACAATAGAAGAAGCGTAAAAGGAACATTAATGGCATACAAAAGCGCATTAGCAATTTAGCACGACATAGCGAGGTAATTAGCGAGAGCGTGCGCGTGCGTCGATAACAGAGCGAGATTTTGTCGAGATCTTCAATAGTCTACTATACAATGAGGGTGTTGATTACAAATTACTAATGCAACATGAAACTACGACTTAGGCCAATTTTTTATTTATAAGTTTATAATTTAAATGTTTTTATTATGTTTTACATACCTACTTGTTTTTGTTGTGTCGATAAAGAAATACAGTAAAAAAAAGCTATGTAACTAATCAAATGTTTTTATTAAATACTTCTAAATAATAGGTTTTTCGTGGATTGATGACGATCTCTTTCGATCAAAAAAAAGTCTACAAAGATTTTCGTACACTTTTTATGACGGTAACGGATTAGAAAGAACGAAAAAGTATGAAAATACGATGACGATTTATTCAAAAAAACTTTCCTCATAAGATGACGATTAATGACGAACGCTATAATGACAGCGCTTTAAATGATCAAGTAGTAATAAGTAGTTGATTGGCGGAAACCCATTTAGCTCAGGTGTTAATGATTTCCTATCACGCTTGTTGACGCATCGGCGTGCCTGTGCGCAGGACGATTACTTATCTATCTATACAAAAGTAGTTAAGTATACTCGACTATAAAACTCCCGTGAGACTCAAACATATTAGATTATTTTAATCCGGGTCACTCACGTATTATTAAGTCGAATAGCTCGACATGTTTCGGTCCGATTTACGAGGACCGTCTTCACGGAGACACGACACGTCTTCACTGGTCGAGGGCGCCACCTGCTGCTGGCGGCGGGCTTGGGGCTGGGGAGGGGTTGTGGTGGGGGGACGTGTCGTGTGTCCGTGAAGACGGTTCTCGTAAATTGGACCAAAACATGTCGAGCTATTCGACTTAATAATACGTGAGTGACCCGGTTTAAAATAATCTAATAAGTATACTCGACACTAGCAATGCGCCAAAAAGAATTTTCATAAATTGCAAAATTCTCAGAGAAAGCCCTCGGTATTTTATTTCGAATTGTTCGTTTATTGCCAATTGTCATTTCGAGTTTAGTACCTACATTGAGTAACTAATAAAATAATCCCAATTCTAAAAGACAATTTTCTAAGTGGAAACTTTTTTTTTTATCTTTATTAAAGAGCTTTAATAAATTACAATTACATTTACAATTGCAATTACACTCACTTACGATTACTAAGGCCTATATTTACTAGCTTAAACATTGCATAAGAACTTTCTCATAAAAGTTTTTAGGAATTTTCGGCAATTTTGAGAATGTTCTGTTCTGCAGCTTGTACATTGCTACTCGATACTTAATGAACCAAAAATTCCTAAATGTATGATAAAATTCTGTAAATATTTTAAAAAACTGGTAGCATACTTCCAAAAACATTTCAACTGGTACCGTTACCGCCTTCGATACCAAAATTACCAACTGTTTTCACCCGCCGTTTTCGATAAAATCCAAGCAATTTCAAAAATTACTTTTACTTATTAGATTTAACCGGCAACATTAATATCGCAATTCGCTTGATTTAGTAACGTCAAGCAAAAACCGCGAAAAAGGAACAAACATGTTCGATAACAACACTCGGGAATCGATTTGGAGAGTTACCATTTAATTATTTTATCGATAATCTTGCGTGGCGCGTAGGGTTGGTACACCGTTCAAATATTTAAAAATATTTTTTTTGTCAAGGTCATTCCCTAAAATCCTATGGTAATGACGGCAAATGCTGGGCCATATAGTCTTGCTACTGTAAACGTACAATGCTCAGAGCTTTGCCAGTTACCTTAGACTGAGAAACAGCAACCGTGGACCATCTACTCGTATTGTAATTTAATAAAAATATATAACAAAATATCAATGGAGAATCTTATAACCAACAAGAATATAATAAATAAGATTAGGTAAATTGTACTTCCTTAAGTGGCAGTGGGCGGGGCACATTGCTCGCAGAACTGATGGCCGGTGGGGCCGGAAGGTTCTGGAGTGGCGTCCGCGTACCGGAAGACGAACTGCCGGTAGGCCTCCAACGAGATGGAGCGACGACCTGGTGAAGGTCGCGGGAATTCGGTGGTTGCGAGCGGCACAGGATCGGTCGGAGTGGCGAGCCTTGGGGGAGGCCTATGTCCAGCAGTGGACGTCTATCGGCTGACATGATGATGATGAAATTGTACTTCCATTACTATAATTTTTTTTTGTAAACCTGTGTTGTGTACAATAAAGTGATTACTACTACTACTACTAAATAGGAATATAGCACCGCCGAATTAATTAATTATTAATTAATTAATTAATGATAACTTTGTTTTCCGCTTACTGCTCCTACACTAGCTACTTTAGAATCTACCATAAGTTCGTAAAAAAACTACATTAAAAACGATAATAATTCTTTTTCTTTTTTTTTTGCTTATTATTACATCATTTTTGTATATGACTGTTTGTTGCCTAAATAAAAAAAAAAAAAAAAAGAATTATCGTTTTTAATGTAATTTTTTTACGAACCTATGGTAGGTACACATACATTGTCCTCTACATGCAAAATAAGTAGTTAGGTTGCAAAAGTTTGGTGCTCGACCAAACAAACATTTCCAATATTTTATCCCGAATATCCCTTGAATTTTCACTTCACCTTGAACCATCTTCTCCACCCACACTATTAACTTCTGCCAACCCTAATATTTAGTCGGAACAAAAAGTCTCGAAGTAATCGTCGCTTAGCCCAAGACGCCCGGTAGCCGCCGGCGAGCGATTTTATCGTCTCATAACCGACTCGATTTATAAGTATCGATTATATGTATCGACTCCCGCTCGCGGACATACCGCTTTTTTACTGAACTTGTTTTCTAAGTAACAATTGATTGTTGCGATATTTTGAGTTCGAATTTGGGGCATGCGGTCTTATTGGAAATTGGTATGGTTTAATGTTAAGGTTTACGTCTATTTCAAAACATTGGATAATTTGTGCAGTTATTTTTTAATTATATCCTAAGTAGGGTAGCCTTCCACTGTCACTGAAGCGAAAACTCGTCGACATGTGTATCCTGCCCGTCCTAACCTACGGTGCTCAAACATGGTCACTCACACAGAGTCAGAAGTCCAAGTTGAAGGTATGCCAACGGGCTATTGAGCGCAGCATTTTAGGTGTGAAGAGGACCGATCGTATCCGGAACACCACGCTGCGCGCAAAAACCCGCATTGCTGACATCGGTGAGAAGACTGCTAGGCTCAAATGGGACTGGGCCGGTCACGTCTGCCGCATGCATCCAGACAGATGGATGCCAGACGAGGGGCGCGGACCCGGCAGGCCCAGACGGAGATGGCGGGACGACCTAGACACCTTTCTCAACAACTGGCCGGAGGAGGCACTATATCGGGAGTCGTGGAAGACAAGGGGAGAGGCCTTTGCCCAGCAGTGGGACACCATAATGGGCTAGTAAAAAAAATAAATCCTAAGTCAACATGTAGTCAGCATCAAAAGTTGGGAATCAGACTACGCCGTAAAAGGATCTACCAATTTCTAATGACTTAACAGAACGGGGTCTCTATATAAAGAACAAATAGAACAATTAGATTCTTACAAATACTTACTTTCAAATTAGGCGAAAAAAAAAAGTGTAAAGCGGGATTTACATTACGAAATTAGTGGCGTGAAATTAATGTCGTGACAGTAGTTTTACCAACAGTTTCACGTGTAATTTAATACTTTCGTAATGCAAAGTATTAAATTACACGTGAAACTGTTGGTAAAACTACTGTCACGACATTAATTTCACGCCACTAATTTCGTAATGTAAATCCCGCTTTACACTTTTTTTTTGCCTAACTTTCGTAATGCAAAGTATTAAATTACACGTGAAACTGTTGGTAAAACTACTGTCACGACATTAATTTCACGCCACTAATTACGTAATGTATGTTTGGGAAACGTAATTGTTGTATGGGAAACGTGATTTTTTGCCGTTTTTTGCGTAATGGTACGGAACCCTTCGTGCGCGTGTCCGACTCGCACTTGACCGGTTTTATTATATTCTATCTACACAGGTCCTAACCAAACTTTTGACACACTATATAGGCAGATAGGTATAATTCGTAATTCTACACCTTGACAATCAACAGTTGTCATGCTTTCAACTTTGCGCCGCCGAATATCAATCGCGACCACAGAAATAAATATACCATAGACGCAAATGCAACTCCGCGTGTCCGAACCCCGACCAAGCGTCGAGGTTGACCGTCGCTCTTTACAGTCCACGCGCGTCAGTTGTTGCAGCCGGACGTCCGTGAAAACTTAAACAATGCTCCGTTGCATGATAATTAACTGCAACAGCCCAAAAATTGCGAGCACCCAAAGGCAAGAACATATTTCTTAATTTTAAAATTGTATTATGCGTAAATTTTGTATGAAAACGTCGGCACGCTTGGTTGCAGTACAAATCGTGGTATTTGCGTCATCTAGCGTATATATTAAATCTGTGATCGCGACAGAATTTAAGTGTAGGTAAATTTACGCCCTTATTTTATAAAGAACCTATACGAGAAAAACTGCGTTTACGGTTTGATCTTTTTGTACAAACTACAATTACGCTTGTGGGAGGTCGCTTTAGATATAATTAATATCAACAGGATGGATATCATTACGTTGGAATATTCCCTTACAGGTCCCGATATAACATGCATGCTTCTGTATGTGTGGTACTAGAACTTATAACGATACACTTATTATGTATCGGTGTAACATGAAACCGAATAATTTTAACGGCATATTCCTAATCCTGACCATATTTAAAGTTAAAAATGTCGCATAAACTTTTCAGTATTTCGCCGTTTCAGAGTTAATACCAATAAAATAAAATAAAACCGGCCAAGTGCGAGTCGGACTCGCGCACCGAGGGTGGCAGAAGAGGCATCAGAGCCAAGTGAATGCAGTGGAAATGAGAGCGTTGAGAAGCGTGTGTGGTGTGAGATTACAAGATAGAATTAGGAACAGTGTGATAAGGGAAAAGTGTGAACTGAGCGAAGATGTAGTGACAAAAATTGAGAAAGGTATGTTGAGATGGTTTGGACACGTGGAAAGAATGAGTGAAAGAAGGCTAACAAAGAGAGTGTATAAGGGAGAGGTAGAAACGGGAGTTGGAAGGGGCAGACCTCGGCGGACTTTCTCTGATCAGATCGGGGAAATCCTGAAGAAAGGCCAGGTCAAGAGCACCCTAAACCGGCGAGCGTGTATGAGGAATGTTATGAAAGTGAAGGAAGCGAAAGAGGTATGTCAGGATCGTAGCAAGTGGAAATCCGTGGTCTCTGCCTACCCCTCCGGGAAATAGGCATGATTATATGTATGTATGTTGTTATAGCGGCAACAGAAATACATCATATTCTGTGAAAATTTCAACTGTCTACAACAACAACCTGGTGACAGACAGACAGACGGACAGACGGACAGCGCAGTCTTAGTAATAGGGTCCCGTTTTTACCCTTTGGGTACGGAACCCTAAAAACTATCCCTTGTCCTTCCCCGGGCCTCAATCTATCTCCATACCAAATTTCATATAAATTGGTACAAATTTTTATGCTACTTCTACTCATTATAACTAGCTCGTTCAATCCTATTAGGTAAAAAAAAAGTCCCAAGATAATTATTTCCATTCCGTTATCATTTTGCATAGACTTTGTATGACGGTCACGGAATGCAAGAAACGAAAAATGTATGGAAATTTTGGGATACTTTTTTCTCCTATTAGCAGGATCGAAAGAACTCGTTATTCTGAGTGGAAATAACATCTATATACCTAACACTAAACTCTCGCGTTTTATACACATAATTAATGTCATTAACGGATCTAATAATATAATATAATAACGAAATTTTATCGCGTTAGACCCGTTAATGACATTAATTAATAACATCTAAGTAAGGACGGACAGCGGAGTATTAGTAATAGGGTCCCGTTTTTACCCTTTGGGTACGGAACCCTAATAAAGTGACGACAAGCACTTTCGTCGCTTTTGACTTGCGTATGTACACATTACAGGCGTATTCTGATTTAAATAACAGGTTATAACATATCTTCTCTCTCATTTCTTCAACCAGAATCGTCACTTTTGATCCAGATCGAATTCATAACCCGTTATTAAAATCAGAATATACCTGATACTCTAATTACAGAAGAAGAGAAGCTCTTTCTCCTTTCTGACTGATGTATCTGAGCGACGTGCGTAAGTACCTATAGAACTACGAGATATGGGAATAGCATCGATAATCGAGTTTATTGATGTAAGAACTCCCTGTCATTTAATTTTGCCTTAAAATCTGATACCAACTGTATATAGTAATCCAACTTGGCCTTAACGGTCATACATTAGGGACAGTAATAGTACAAGTAAAGCGAAACACCGGAATCATCAGTGCAGTGTTTAAGTGCAGAATGACATTAACGCACAAGTGATTGGAATTGGACGAACCCGGATCCATCGGAGGCCAATAGGTCTGAAGTATTGAGTCTTGCTGGAAACTTGTCGGTACGGTGGGCAAAATGAGGTTGTCGGTTCACAGGATAATATGTAGGCCATTTTATCTAAGGCCGTTCCATTGGTTTGCCGCTGTCACTGTCACATTTCGCAAGAAAGAACGGGAAAGATCATGTGCGCGAAGTGTCAATTTTGATCGAATTATGTCGATTTTTATTTATTTTAAAAACGTTACCTTACAATATCGAAAATCGAAAGCTATGAAATTACTATTTAAGTTAAGATTGTTTTCTCTTCTTTTTTTGTTTATAGTATCACATAATAAATAACCGAGTAAAGTTGGATTAAAAGTCCGAGTTAGACGTTACTTTGGGAATTAATTGTATCGAGCGAAGTGTCATAATTCGTGTATCGGAAGCTATGATATTAAAGATAATATAGTCAAGAACTACATATATTTTTTCCACGTCTACGAATATCAACGCCTCCTAGAAAAACATGATCATATAAGGAGATTTTTCGCATAATTCCGTCGCGATAATTCCGTCCGTCTGTCTGTATTTCTGTGCGTCTGTCCGTTTGTGACCAGGCTGTATCTCATGAACCGTTATAGCTAGACCATTGAAATTTCCACAGATTTTGTAAGTATTTCTGTTACCGCTATAACAACAAATACTAAAAACAGAATAACAGGCTTGGTGGTGACAGGCGATAAAAATGCTACCGTGCTTAGCCCGCTAGGCTCTCCGAAACATGTCGCACGAGTGACTAAAAACACGTTAATATGTCTCATGATAGTTTAAATTCGATTAATGACTTTTCTTTTTGACAGAAAGTTCAAATCCTATAGACAGATTTTTGTGGATGTTTTGGGTCCTTTTCTGCTTGCAAATTAATTTCTCAGTGTTCCTTTCCCTTATTTCGTAGAATCTATGATTCAATCGGTCATTGCTCCCTCGGCCCGGTAATCAACCGACCAATGCGTTTGCGCATCATTTGGTCGAGAACTCGAGATTCAATTATTAGACTCGTTTAAGCGCTAAGGCGCTGTGGACACAGTAAAGAAAACAGAATAGAAATATCGCATAAAATAATGATAGTATTTTTATTGTAGACACATAGTCCGACAAGAAATTGTAGAAAATTATTAAGGGCGCCACTTCCTACGTAACTGACATTTTTTTAACGTAAAATGCTTTTTAAACATTTTATTTGATTTTTAGGGTTCCGTACCTCAAAAGGAAAAAACGGAACCCTTATAGGATTACTCGTGCGTCTGTATGTCTGTCTGTCCATCTGTCACAGCCTATTTTCTCCGAAACTACTAGACCAATTAAGTTAAAATTTGGTATACATATGTAAGGTTGTGACCCAAAGGCGGACATGTAACGTAAACAAATGAATTTTAAATACGGGGGCCACTTTTCGGGGGTAAATAAGAAAATAAAAATAAAAAGTTTTTCAAACTATATCGTGTTACATATCAAATGAAAGAGCTCATTGTGAGAATCTCAAATATATATTTTTTATAATTTTAAGTTATCAGTTTAGAAGTTATTTAAGAAAATAGGCAAAAAATTACCATCCCCCCCTTTATCTCCGAAACAATTGGGTCAAATTTTTTGAAAAAAATACATAAAATAGATCTTTACCTATTAATCACTGGAAAACCTATTAGAAATGTGCAGTCAAGCGTGAGTCGGACTTAATTACTTAGTTTTTGATCCGACCCCTACGGGTTTTTTAAAGACATTTGACATAAAAAATACATTGTTTAAATTGTGTAATGTACGGAACCCTTTGAACGTGAGTCCGACTCGCACTTGGCCGGTTTTTCTTTAATTATTTTATGTCGCACTATAAGTGCATTATTATGTACAAAAACGGGACTAAATCGCAATTAACTTTTAAAATTACCTCCGACGTATCGAGGACGATATTGCATTTCTTTTCCGACCGACTGTAGTTATTTTTGCTAACAAAACGAACTACATAGTTCAAATACTGCCTGTATCTCATATCGTCTCATCTCGTATCAAAAAAACTGTCCACAGCATTACTAAAAGTCTTGCCTTTTGAAATACATTATAAATATCCTTTGCGCCTTCTGCCCTATTATACCTAAATGAGCGTATATTCTGGAAATGCGACAAGCAAGTAGTGTTCTAGGACCAGCATATCATGACCTGATCCATAGTTGACATTAGGGACCTCTTGCATTCCTTCTCCAAATGTATTATTAACCATAGAAACCAATCTGCTCTGATGGTGTAGGTAGAAATTATTTATTTTAAGTAAAATGTAATGTTATAATACGAACGAGGCTTCGAGTGTTGTCGAAGATAGATCATTCAGTAATGTTCTGGGTTCTTTGAGGCTAAAATCAGCCACGCCACGTTAGAATATTTTTGACAGTTACGATTTTATACATAACTACTTATAGCCAGTTTGTTTAAAAGGATAGTGGAAGACTGCTTTTCCGTAGACAGATACCAACGTAGACCGCATATACTTTAAAATATTTTTATGCAATTAATTGTATAAGTAATAATAGCTATGCCCTTTCGTTGGACTTTTTTCTTTTTTTATGGTTATAAAAGTTTGGTTTATTACTAAATAATTCTATAGAAATTATCGAAAGTAACAAATAAATAGAAAAAAAAATCTAATTATAGCTAAAGTTAAAAATACATCAAAAAACGTAAAAATATTTTCCAATAAATATTCAGTAGTATTTGCTATTCTTTATATTTCTTAATTTATTTCTTATTTTTTTCTGATTCGCCTTATAAACTGGGTTCAACCGAGCGATCGACTCGCGAGAGTGATTGTACATAATACCATCTCTATAAACGCTTAAGATCTTTTCTGTCCATTTTCTGCAATCAGCCAGTACCTATCGAATCCCCGTAAGTTAAACTCTTTATTGACTTGTACCAACGGCGATATCTTTACGATTCGCTTATTACTTTGTTTATACAATTTACTCCCTATCTTACGTACAATTGATAATATACCTTAATTTTATGGAAATATGGTTGGGGTTTGCTTGTAGTTGTTCTTGGACAGGTGAATGGAAGGGTTTAGTTATAGGCTGAGATAATTAGATATGTCAAGTAATTTGTTGTTGATTTTATTAATCATGTTGGGTTATTTTAAATGGAAATACCATTATTTCTTATAGCTCCGTTGAGTAGTATTATTTAAGGGGATCCCATGCCCCAATGACCTTCGTTTTGAATCCCTTAGTTTTCTAATGTTTTTTGTAGCTTATCATATTAACAGCAACGGATGTTAGCAATATAGTATCCCATTTTTTTTTTTTTTCCCTTTACTTCCCATATTTACTTCAAAGTTCATTGTTTTCGAAATATTTGGCATCAAAGTTAAACAATTTTAGGCCAAAACACTGGTTTTCTGGCCATAACTTTTGTGTTAATTAGTTTAAAATTAAAACCTTAGACAAATTTTTAGAGACGTCTAAGACGAACCCAAATATGTAGATTTCGTATAAGTAAGATCTTTTACAGCAATCGAGAAACGAAAAAAGTGTTTTTTTAGACAATGTTTAAAACAATCATAAATAAATAAGTATTCATTTTTTTCACAATCCGGTAGACAAAAATGGAGATAAAAGATTAAAGAACCGATAGCCGCTTGTCTTATAATTCTATATGTAGTGCAAAAGTAGGAGATACGATTCAAAACTTGTCAAAAATCGATGAAAACCTCAGGTAGCCCCTTAAGACGGACACAATATGCATTGAAAAAAAAAAAATGCTCTTACTGCGATGTTGCTGGGATAGATTTCCGTATTTTTGCCAGTTATTTAACGTTAAATCATTTTACGGTTTAGACTCACTTGTTTTAGTCACTCGCGCGACATGTTTCGGAGACGCAATACACGGTCGTCGTATACGCTGCTCGCACTATTGGTGCTTGAGAAAGGAGACCTAGGCTCTCCGAAACATGTCGCGCGAGTGACTAAAACAAGTGAATCTAAACCGTAAAATGATTTAATGTTAGTATGTTTCACAACAGTTTAAATTCGGTTATTTAACGTGTTTTTTTATTACTGTTAAAGTTTTTTGCCCTACAAATTAGCCTGTACTTGCAAATATTTTACAAAACACTGGCAAGATAATAAAATACGTAGTAGCCCTGAATATTAAGACGAATCGGGATGAATTTAAGTTACGTGACGTGACGGCTTCTTCATACAAACGTAGTCACCATTTTTCTCTTTGAATATTTAATATTTTTCGTAATGTTTATCTTTTTATATAAATAATAATAAGAGCTATAACTATTTATATAGATTTTTTTTACGCTGCTACTACTTGTAATGTTCAAAAAATCAAAAAAAGTCAAATGATGGGAGATTAGTTAGTTACTGTAATGACAAATTGTAAAAAAAAATTCTATAAAGTCAATATTCGGGAAAGAAAATGAGGACTACACTTGTATGAAGAAACGGTCGTCCACTATCCTCTTAATTCGTTAATAGGGTAGTTGACACATGTTGAATTTTATAACTAAATCTAGTCAAATAGAGAGAGAGAGAGAGAGAGAGAGAGAAAATGAACAATAAATCACAATAATTTGAAAATTTAAAACATATATAGGAATAATAAAAAAATACAAGGCCTAAGTTTCAAAAACAAACTTTTTAACTTTCAAATCGGAAAAAAATAACGGTACCATTCGATTCCTTACAATTTTATAAAAAAATATATTGTATAGCAACAATATACATAAACGCAACATTTCACCGACAAAATCGCAATTTCCTTGTTTTCCATACATCGGAACGGCTTCTAAGCAAAGTGACATAGTGACGTCACGATGTGTTGCCATTTGTGTTAGAGCGTTTGCTCAGTAAAGTGGCGACGCCAGACTTTGACCATCATTTGTGACTTTTGTATTGCTTTAAGACAATGGATCCCATACAGACATTTGATCCCCAAAACAAACCTGATCGACTGATACCAGAAAAAGAAAATTGCCAACTACCCTATTGTGCATTGTGTTCAAGATGCACCACTGTTACATACCACCATCCATATGCCACCAGCAACGTTGAAGCTTAAGCCGAAACAAATGAATTATCCAAAACAGTTACTTCATAAAAACATTACACTCTCTTTTTTGGGCAGTCGTGTAAAAACATCTTTCTTCGGAAAGTCCACCATGTTTTTGACTTTGTTTATTGCAATTTGCATAATTTAACCCTTTCCTGCGTACTTTATTGGGGCAAAAAAATAAAACGGTCACCGTTTGCTGACGATTTCTTTATGAGGCCACGGTTATTGAAATAGTAATGGTTTTCAAATGAAAAAAAGTTCAATTGTATGTAAAATGTAATGTTCCATGTTCTTGGAGATAGGCGCTTGACGCTTGTAAATTCGGCTATGCATTTGTTTTCAAACACTAAAACATAACATTAACAACTTAATAATCCTGGCACGGGTATATATTTGTACGTTCATCTCATATATTTTGCTCCTGAGTTATGGTTTTTTTCTGTGTATTTAAGTATGTATTAATCCATACCCACATCTGTACCCACAATACAAGCCTTATTGAGTTTACTCTGAGGCTAGGTCAATTTGTGTAAGATTGTCCTGTAATATTTATTTAAATATTAATATTTATGCAAAATTAAAATTACGCTCAACCACTACTACATACTTATAACGACTTAATATGTATTTAAATTCGAATTTTGTTCCCATGTGTCATTTTGTTTGACCAAAAATAGAGGCATCCTACACTTGTATTGTATTAAGTACGGCTACCATCAGTTAGGCACTGACATATACTCTAACGTTTACGTAATTTACTTTCTATGCATCTCGCTCGTACTGACATATTAGTGCGAGCGAGATGAGAAAGTAAATTACGTAAACGTTAGAGTATATGTCAGTTTTGACACTGTCAGTGACTCATGGTACTGGTACAGCTAGAAAAAGATAGAATAGAATAGAATAGAATAGAATAGAATTTCTTTATTTGCCAGAATACGTGTATAAGATGACAACAGAAAAGGTTTACATGTATCAGTATTCAGTCGAGGACACGACATGCAAATAATTGACAATTTAATAATTTTAACATAAAATAAAGTACAATATAGAAAACATTACGACAGAAATGAAAACAGTGGGTAATTTTTCCTGTTAAAAACTAATAATAAGTTGGTAACAGTTTGAATATTAAATAATAAAATGTCCATGAATAAATAAAACTAATATCGATAAGTTAAAATTTTTATATAAAAAGTCAAATTACAAAATGGATTTTGTGTATAATTTATTTAAAAGTAATTGGAAAAATAATTTAATAATAAGATGTCAAAATATATACATAATTTATGCAACTTAAATTATCATTCTAACTGCTTTAAATAATTATTTTGCTCTAAAAATTCCCTCACACTATAAAAGCAATTTTCAGACAGCCATTTTGTAATCTTAATAAGATTACAAAATGGTAATCTTCGATAATCGATAGTAACCAATTTAGCAATAAGATTATCTTATTGCTAAATTGGTTACTATCGATTTGCTTTAGCTCATCAAGAAGACTGTTGAATATAACTATACACATATTGTATGCATTTCTGTGGTATACAATAGAATGTGAATGTGAAGGAGGTTGATACAATAAATCCTTGTATTGCGCTCTCCGATTTCCGGCAAATACATCAAATCTCTTTTTAAAAAGTTCAGGGTGCTCTACCTAGATACCTACTAATTAAAACAGTATTATGTAACTCACACAAGTTCACTCAAAGCGAAAACTGCATTGTGTATGTTGTGATGTGGTGTCAAGTTAATAGGTATGCTAATACGCACCCCTTAAGATGTTCGCACCACATTTTTTATAAAAAATATTTTCAGCATGTGAAATTACTATAAGGGTTGGTTTTATTTGAAAATAAGCCTAATTTCAATATGATAATAGACTGCCTATAAAAAACAAGGGTTCCGTACATTACACAATTTTTTACAATGTGTTTTTTTATGTGAAACGTGAGTGAAATGTCTTTAAAAAACCCGCAGGGTTCGGATTAAAAACTAAGTAATTAAGTCCGACTCACGCTTGACTGCACATTTCTCATTGGTTTTCGTGTCATCTATAGGTAAAGAACCATTTTGTGTATTTTTTTTAACTTTAGACCCAGTAGTTTCGAATATACAGGGGGTGGTAATTTTTTGTCTATTTTCTTTAATAACTTCTAAACAAAATTATTTCAAAAATAATATATATATATATATATATATATTTGAGATTTTTAAAATAAGGTATTTCATTTGATATGTAACACGATATAGTTTGAAAACTTAATTTTTTAATGTTCTCATTTACCCCCCAAAGTGGCCCCCATGTTTAAAATTCATTTGTTTACGTTACATGTACGTCTTTGGGTCACAAATTTACATATGTGTACCAAATTTCAACTTTATTAGTCCAGTAGTTTTGGAGAAAATGGGCTGTGACCGATGGACAGAACGACCGGCTGCCAGACACGTTTTTTCCTTTTGAGGTACGAAACTACGGAACCCTAAACAAACAGTTAACATTTGAAAGGATCCTTAGCAAAAATAGCAAAAACAGGGTTCTGTTTATGTCGTCGATTTCTCGTATCTGTCTGTCCGTCCGTCAGTCTTATTTTTATAACTAGTAAACAAATAAAATTAATAAAATTTGATTTTATTTGATATCTGGTATTTTACATAGGACCTTACTTATATAGGTAAACTATAGGTTTTATCTATTTCGGTTTATACAGTGTGTCCCTGAATAATACATAAACAAATAAGGATGAAGAAGTTGCATTGCAATGTTATCGACCAACAAAAAACATTATAATTTTTGTTTTTTATTTTTTTATTGTATGGTATGTTGTGGGCCTTATCGGAACAAAGCAAGGCATCTTGCTTTCTAATAATTTAAAATAAAATATAAAATAAATGTAATTGTAATCAAATCATATAAATTCAAATTTAATTAACTGCGACAATAAATAACTTTTTTTTTATAATAATGGAATTAGATAAAAATACAAAAAAGCCCGCTCACTTCAACACTCCGCGGCACTGGACAGAGAAAGCCGGAATAGGCAGAATGAGACCAAAACCATAAATAAATACAGCGTGATCTAATACATATAAATATACATAATACATTAACCTAGCTTAAATTAATTCCACTATTGATTAGGATTCGCATCAAATCAGTCTACAGTTGGATTTGGCAAAGGTCAACCTTAACCCATTATCTTAAGGTTTAAATGTATTTTTTATAACAATTACTTTAAGTTTGTATAAAAGCTGCTTAAAAGTAATCTGTGCGTTTCTAGAGCCACTTCGCATCAAATTAATGACAAAACTAATGTAAAAGTAAATCACGAATTTCTTTTCCGTGTGTGAACCTTATTAATTCTGGTTTAGAATTCTGGTTTTGGTGGTCAAGACGAGGCACTGCTAATTATTTCTTATAAATCACAACACTTATAATATTTTTCTTTAGACTCTGACGTACATTGTTCTAAGTTTCCATGATTTTAAGAAATAATATATTTTATCTCATTTTATTTGCGTATTATACATATATTATTGTTATTTTTGTCACCAACTGATATTACAGATTTTTTTTAAACCCGCTTGATAAAAATTTACAATTCCCTAGGCAAACAACAATTTTTTAAAACTATAAACTGCAAATAAACAATTTTTTTAATTAGTATTTACCTTAAGAAGAGATTTCGTAATAAGTTAATCATATTCATAATTTACCAAACGCTTCATAAGTAGGTTAATTTGTTCCACTACATCGAAATATTTATTTTACTATCTTGCAGTCCAGGTACTTATGTTTTTTTGTGTTAAAAATATACATTTATTCTTCATGACGTATTCAAAAGAATTTTTGGTCACCGCATTGCAACACAATCTTTACGACAAGTTTTTGCCAAGTTCCCTATTGTTACATGTCCAAACTGCAACAATATCAATGGCAATGGCCACTGTTTGTTTTGGTACATAGTGGGCAAAAACTGGAGTAACCCTTTGACTACGTACCGACTATCTTAACTGACCAATAGTGAGTCTTAACTCATTGTAAAGAGGTTTAAGATAGGTTAAAAGTTTTAACTTAAAACTGTGGATGGCACCGACTGAGCGGTAAAAATTGTTAAAGGTGTTTTTTTATTTGAAGTATTGGGTTTTAGAATCATTTGGTAGTTTCGGTGTTTTTGCTTTGCAATAAAGATATTAAATTGTTACTAGCCATTTGTTTAGAATGAGCATGTTAGATATGTACATAAATGTGACGTTTTCAACCAAAAGGTACCACATTGTCGGTTGTCGATAAGGTTGATTTCTAATTGAAGCTATATGGAAATAGCGCCTTACTGACAAGCGACAATAAGTACGTTTTTGGTTTAAAAAGGGAACAAATAGAGCGTACTCCTACCTTAAACGCCATGCAGCAACGCACTGATAACCCCTCTGGTAATGCGGGTATCCATAGGCGATGGTAATCCCTTACCATTAGGAGATTCGTCTGCTCGTTTGCCTCCTATATAATAAAGAATAAGAATAATAATAAATAAATAAATATTATAGGACATTCTTACACAGATTGACTAAGTCCCACGGTAAGCCCAAGGAGGCTTGTGTTATGGGTACTCAGACAACGATATATATAACACCCATGACTCAGGAACAAATATCTGTGCTCATCACACAAATAAATGCCCTTACCGGAAATAATGAATTTATTTACTTATCAACTTAGGATCATATTACATATTAAAATTATTATATTAAAGTTAGTGAAAAATTGAGAAACTGTTTTTGATAACTGATTGCTCGTCATGCTAAGTGCGTAGGAGTAGCCTGCGTTTTTTCATACTACGTCGGTGGCAAACAAGCATACGGCTCGCCTGATGGTAAGCAGTCTCCGTAGCCTATGGACGCTTGAAACTGCAGAGGTGTTACATACGCGTTGCCGAGCCTAACACTCCGCACCCTCGTTAAGCTTGGTTTATTATTATTATTTAAACTTTATTGCACAATAAAAAATAAGTACAAATGACGGACTTAATGTCTTAAGGCTAATGTCTTAATGGCTTAAGGGTCTTCCATCGATATATTCAATGTCGCCAAGCCCAAATATCGTAATCAAATACTCAATATTCTCAACGGCCAACATAGTGTTCGTCATAATTGCTATAGTATCGCTTATTTATTAGTATCGCTACTGTCATTGTACTTAATTGTACTTAATGTTACATATACTGATTTGATTGGTTGTCAGTATGTCCAAGTTTTTGATAGTTTTCTTTTCTTTTCTCTTTCATTTTAATTGTAGTACCTAATTACAGTACACATACGCATGGTCTGGAACACTTGGTTAACTTGTATGTAAACATACCACATACCTTTTAGTTAAGTCCGTTTATTTTAAGTATGTTTTAGTGAGAGCATTTAAGGAAGTAAGTGTCATCTCAATCATATATGTACCTAACAATGTAACCTATTATCCTGTCGCATACCTCTGTTGTTTCTCCAGTAAATAAAATAAAATAAAAGGCATTCTGTACCAGTAAACCATAGGGCAAAACAGAAATTTTCGAATGTGGGTGCAGTGAAAAAAATAATTCGGAAAACAACAACTATACCTAAGCAATTTTTACATTGACAACATTAGACTTGATATTGACCGGGATATAGACCGTGATTACCTTTTGTATTATTTGTGAGCTCCCGATATTTTGTATTATTGAACGCGACCGTTGGTAACGTTGAAAGTGAACGCAGCCGACGCGCAAGAATGAGGGTAGACAGAGCGCTGTCTACACAACTTTGACACCCACCCGCTATCTTCAGTCACCCGTGAACATGATGCATGTAACTGCGTCGAAATATCGGGAGCTCACAAATAATACAAAAGGTAATCACGGTCTATATCCCGGTCAATATAAGTCTAGTGAAATTTCACAATACTAAATGTTATGTAGCTGCGGTTTCTGTTAGGTATAGATATTTCCCCAGTTGGGCTCTGCTTCTGCTCTAGATCTAGAATGACATCCGCTGTCCTGTGCCCTACCACACGAAGCGAGATGACACTCACAGTGCCCACACCTCTCCTTTGGACATAGTAGGTAATGTAGATTAAATAAAAGCATTTCCAGTTAATATAAGTAATGAGTATAAAATACAAAACAAGATTAGCTTAAAACTAAAAACCTAAGAAATCATAATATTGTCTTTGGTTACCGCGATAGTTATTCATGACATAAAACTATGAAAACGGATTATATCAGTATATTGAATTTATATTACATCCCGACGTTTCGAACCCTTTACAGCGTTCGTGGTCCATGGTGGGTGGTGGTGGTGGTGGTGGTGGGATGTATTATACATTCAATATACGCGATATAATCCGTTTTCATAGTTTTATTTCTAAGAAATCATATTATTTTGTTATAACACTTAACTTTGATAAAACTAATGCGTGACGTTACGTATATATGTATATTTTAATAATAATTAGGTACGTTTACTACAAGGCATACGATTAACATAAACCACACGTGTTACAAAGGTCAAATAACATTTGCCAAAATAAATGACTAAAGCTGTAGTTTTACTACTGTATTTTACGACTACGACTTCTTAAGAGCTGTTTTATGAATATAAATATTTAATCAGTGCAATTAAAATATAGACAAAAACAAAAAAAAGCTAAAGTCATTGACTAAAGTATAAATTAATCGTATTTACATAACATAATATTAATAAGAATGTTTAGATTTTTTTATTGTTATATTTATTCCAGCAAGCGGTAGAGTAGTGCTAGAGAGAAATTAAATAATTAGCCTTCATCGAGTAATAAAAAAAAACACTAAATATAAATAATAATGAAGTATATTTTGATAAATATCCTATAACTGATTTTGTTGTTGTTGACATACATATAATCACGCCATTCACGCCTATTCCCGGAGGGGTAGGCAGAGACCACGGATTTCAACTTGCTACGATTCTGACATACCTCTTTCGCTTCCTTCACTTTCATAACATTCCCCATACACGCTCGCCGGTTTAGAGTGCTCTTGACCTGGCCTTTCTTCAGGATTTCCCCGATCTGATCAGAGAAAGTCCGCCGAGGTCTGCCCCTTCCAACTCCCACACACACAACACACAAGTCCGTTCAACACACACACACACGTAAGTCCCAGTTTTTATGTAAATAGGAACAAAATAGTTAGTTACTGTTATGCAAACATTTCTTTCAGTATAAAAAACACTCGAATACACATAAAACAGTTATAAAATACGCACAAAAAGTGTTCCATAAATGGACAGTAGCCGGAAAAAATGTAACGGTCTCGATTTTTTAACGACTAACCCTTTAAGAAATTCCGTTACTCACAACAATGTGACCAAACTAATAGATTATGCAAAAACCGACCGATCTTCCTATTCATACTATCATTCCCAGGGTTTATAAAGGAACCAACGGCAATCGATATTCAGCATGATGACACCTTGTTTGAATATACATCTTTTCCCAGGATCTTTTCAATCAATATCAAAGGGTTGCTTAGGGATGCTATAGGCAAATTCGATTATCTACCCAGTCTCCCGGCATTCTCACGCACATCCCGAACTACGACAATAAATCTTTGCATACGGAGCATAATAAAAAAACGCTATTAAAAAGAGAATTATCTATGCGCCACCCCTCACGCATATGCATAAGAAAAGGGCCCGTACACACCCAAATTATACGCCAGGATGACAAGTGCTGGCGCCCATGAAGAACCCCAAATATTGCAAACATTTCGCTAACAATAAATGCGATACTTGCTACCCAGTGCGATTTTTTTCTATACCTGTACCCCTCGCGAACTTGGGACAGTTTATTTGCATTTTTTTGTATTATTCCTTTTCAAATAGTATCTTAACCCTATTCAATAATGTCAGGGGTTAGGTTGCACTTAACATTCAAAAAAGGGCAGGTACATTTCTCTTAATATTCTCGCATAAATTATAGTCAGGTACATTGTGCTCTATTATGCGTCCGCGAGGGGTGCGCTTGCAAAAGACCGTAACGCCAATTAACGACTTTTGCAATTTTATTTTCTATTCATTTATTTTAGGGTCCTTTTTTGTGCGGATGCACATTTGAACTTTGATTCGGAGACCTCGATGGGAGCGGATCTACTTCCTCAATAGTTTAACCCGTTTCCTTTGTAAGAATTTATGCAAAAAAGTTCTACCCATCCTATTTTTTTACACAATAAAATTTAGGGGCTATGCACATTATGCAAATGCGTGCATAAATTTTGTTGCCACACACGAGGGAGCTATTAATCGAGATTATGCTTTGCTACATTTCGTTACGGTCGATATTTGATAAATGACATTGATGATTTTTTACGGATTAATAAGTAAGTATGCGATTTTTTTGTCGTAGTTGCTTGTTTAGAAATGCGGTTCTTGATGTATTTTTTTCTCAGGCCCGTCTTACCGTTAGAGGCATTTTGTTGCGTTTTTATTGTGCCCCGGTGACACATGAACCGGGCTGGATTAGAATATGTAATTACTTCCTTTACGGTTTTCGGAAACGGTTGTAGGTCCGTTAGCGGTTGGCACCTTGGCGGGTCGCGCGGCGCGGGCGCATCTTTGTGATGCAAACTAGGTCGTTTGTATGGATTTACACAGGTTTGGGGTTAACACATTTCGATATTAAATAAATCCAGGTATTTTGAAAGGAAGCTTGTATGTTAAGTAGTTTAGTAGGTTGTTAAATATATATTGAGGGTAAGGATTTTTTTGTACAGAGATAAAAATATATTACATGAAGATACAGCTGGGTAAACTAGTAGATAAAAATATAACAAAAAATGCGGATGGGTAATTTAAAAATAAAAATCTAGCAGCGCAATCTTTGTAGATACTTAAATTTAATGTTAGTTTTTGTGACACCTTCAAAGCTAAAAGGTAATTAGAGCATCTTGTCGTCATTGCGGTAACCCTTTGCATCGCCATCATCCCGCAGTAAAAGCCCATTACCCATAATGCAAACGGACAAAATAAACAAACCTCAGATCCGTTATTCGAAAAAAATCAATACCCACCAAAAAGGGCGGTACACCGATTGTTGTCGACGGCCCTTCGCAAAAAAACACGCTTTTTTAAAGAAAAAACACTTGGCCCCTTTTTGCGCCGAGCCATTGTCTCCGCTCTATTGTCTTGACAATTTGAAATATTTTTATGCTTTCCGGACCACAATAATGTTTTGGACTTATTTTCGATAACTATTATTTAGCAAATTTATCGATGGACCGCTCCCATTGTTTCTAAAACGATTAAAAATAATCGTGTGATTAGTATCTTAAATGGCAATTTGTACACGGATGCCGTGTTGACATGTTTTTCGATAGACTGATAATTAAGTAGCGATGTTAGATATAAATATAACGGTGCCGTATGCTAGAAAGCGGAATGTTGAAGGGAAAAACAAATAAATATAGTAACAGACGACAAACAATTTATCTTTGCGAACGTTTGATAGTTAAATTAGCATTATTGGTATGATTTATAGGAGAATTATGCGAATGCATCGATTCCTATCGAAGCTTTTTGGACGATTAGCATGAGAATGGTAAAGGTGGAACAGTTTGCAATATAAATTGTGGCCAAATTGTTTTGCAGCTGCTGTTTGATTGTCATTAGCAAAGATAGATATAACTCCGTAATAGATGGATACAGTCTAAGGAAAAAACGTGCCTCGAAAATCAAGAAAATTTGATTCTCGTTCAGAGGGCGCTACTAGTTTTGGCCTACAGTCGTATAGATGGCGTTGACGGTTATTTAACAATTTTAACGCGATATGCGTGAAAGAACATGGGTCAAAATCATAAAAATAATTAATGCAAATAAAAAAAATCATTTATCTATATTTAAATACATTCTATCGTATTTTTATAAATCTTCATTTTTAGTTTTAAAGTGTGTCGACAGATGGCAGTGAATTTACTGGGGTTACAAAATTTACTATGACAGTACCGCTCTAGTATAAGTTACTCTATGTCATTAGGTTTAGGTATTTGTTATTACTGAATCATTTATTTTTTACCTAGGTAAGTAGAGGTTGTTATATTAGCTGAATCATTTATTTTTAACCCAAGTAGAGGTACCTTTGTAAAACGATAGTAAATTTGTAGAATGCCAAGAATAGCCTACTGATGGCCAATGAAAACAATATTTAATGTTTGCGAATAGAGTAACTACTTAATAGAGTATATGTGTGATCACCGCAACCTAAAATAAATAAAATGAAATGAAAAAATTAGGTAGGTAATCTTTTATTAATTATAATAACATCAAGTGTATTGTATTCCTTTTTACACAGATGGAAGATCTCTTGTTGACTAGCGGACAATGCTATAGGTGCCTTTTGTAGGTTAAGATTTTCATGCAATTTGTTGCAATCAATAAATGTATAGGATTACCTGTCAGACATAAAAGTGTTTTAATTATCATTCGACGTATTATTAGGTACTATTTAAATCACTATATCTGTATACCTACTAGTCGCAACATGCTTAGTTAGTTAGTTAGTTAGTTAGTTTTGCTGGGCATTTTCCGCAACTCGACATCTAATGTGCCTATTTTGCGTGAAACGAGGTAGCGCTACTCTAACCACCCCAGCTCCTCCACGAAGCCTAGCAAGGTCTTCAGGTTGCTAGTTGCTTCCTTCGCAACATGCTTTGTTATATAACTAGGTCAATGATGATAGCACTGCAAACAACATCATTTTTTATTTGATCATGTTTTACACACGTAGAAGGATTTAGGCGAAATTTTAAAGCAAGCAAAGTAAGCCGTACGTGAGTTTGCATACACGCCAATAGTTACGTAGGTAAAATATACATTGAATAAAATAAATATACAATAAATCAACTAAAATGAAAAGCCTATCTAATGTCTAACAAATAAATCGCTAACTCACACCAGCTGCTCTGAAATCATGCAAAATATGACTATAAATTACCAGAGTATCGATATTCAAAAAATCACTTGATATTTATATGCTAATTCAATTTATTTGAATAAAGTAATAAGTGTGGTTATGCTACTAAAGTGCTTAACCCTTTTGGAGTGAGTAAATGTTTGTCCCTACTGAAGGAATGCGATATTTGCATTGCAAATGTATGTTTCCGTCGGTTTTTTGCGACGTAACGGGGCAGATGTCAGAGTTGAAAGGGCAGTAATGGGTTTGTCAATACTACGACTACCTAATGAGGTTTTTTGACTGTAGAATATTTATTGTTACAAAATTATAATTATTTAGGTAAATTTTAAAATTCAAATTAATTAAACTAACTAATATAAAACTAAACTAAACTTATAAAACTTAAAATAAACTTATAAATAAAAAATGCTCCCCGGACGCTATCATCTGTTATGGTGCCCAGAAGACTGGCAGCGTTACCTCTCTGCCAGCCCTCTGGTCACCAGAGGCTTCTACGAGGCGCTCGGAAATGTCTTTAAATTATAACTTGACTTGGTTGTATCGTAATTACCTATGTTAACACATACAGAAGTACACAAGGAATTATATTTCTGTGCCACCTCGTTACTTAATTGTCGCAGTGACCAAAATATGAGTTCCCTAGAGGCTTTTTTATTGGTTGTTACTCTGACGGTGTTTGGTACGAAGTGGCATAGAAATCAAATTCCTTGACTGTACAATAGGGGATATTACTGCAATGTTCTGCCACCAGAGTGCAGCACTAGTCTTTTTTAGTTACTTATAGATACTGTACCTTTAACAGGTTTTTGACAAGTTTTCAGAGATAATAAAATATGATATTGATGCATCAAGGCGGTTTGTTTACAGAGGACCTACCGGGAAACGCGAATCCGAAATTTCGCTATCTGCCTCTTTATCGCTCGAATATGCAAGTGACAGAGATGTTAGATAACGAAATTTCGGTTTTCTTGTTTATCGCGATAGACCCTCAGTGTGTGGTAGTGACGCCAACTACGCAGAGTTTCGCGTAATATTCCCTATTGATTTCCGATTGAATTAAATGGAGAAGTCATCTTTAGGTTCTTTTTTGTCTTTTTGCTCATTAATGTTGTTTAAACTGTAATATTGATACGCTATCAATGATAGCTTATTATGCAGTGAACTATCGAGGAAGTCTGTAGCTAATGAAGAATTAATCATGGAATGCGTTAAACAATTTTTTAGTCAGACCCGGCTTTCCAACTTGGCTATTTGTAAAAACTATCACTTTATTAAAAGCAACAACTGAACAACGCCATGTTTTACGAGCACACTTTTGACATGGAGAAATTATTCATTTATTATAAATTTTATGGCAGCCATTTTTTTAAAGAACTTGAATGTTTTGCTAGAACCTAATTTGACTAAACATCTAATTGACTGGTATGATTCCAGAGTATAAAGTGGCCATGTTTAGAGGGAGATGTGATTTTTTTTGTAAATATTGAAATTTTTGCAAGTTATTTGCGATCGAAAAATACTACCTACTTATTTATCTAGGAACTTTGGCTCAATTTTTCGAAAAATAAGTTACTATCCTATCCTATTAAAGGGTTACTAATAATTGATTGATCAATGCAGTTGTCAAGTTTTCGCGGTAGATGGCGCTAGTAGTCGTGAAAAGTAATGCTTCTGTGACACAATACTGTAGTGGGTTTATAGGGAACTATACTTATTTATTATTTAGGTAAACTACGTATTTAAAACCTACACGGTTAAAAGTTCAAGCAATTCTGGTTTTTTTATGATTTTAGTTTTTATTTTATAAAATATGGCGATGCTGAGAGACTGTAGCCATTTATAGGACACAATCGGATATTTTAAGGGAAAAAATGACCAAAATTAAATAATTTTACGGTTTAGACTCACTTGTCACTCGCGCGACATGTTTCGGAGAGCCTAGGTCTCCTTTCTCAAGCACTAACAGTGCGAGCAGCGTTCACGACGGCCGTGTATCGCGTACACAAGTGAGTCTAAACCTGTAAAAATATTCAATGTTAGTGTCTCACAATAGTTTAAATTCAAAAAATTACCAAAGTTTAATATCACCTATTTGTATATTTTCCATAATTTGTAAGATAGTGGAAATGAGACTTGAATCGAGGATTTTTTAAATCTGGTTACTTACTTATTTTTTGACTGCGTACATTGCGGTAAACACTCGTGCGGCCGATTATAAGTTTCCATAGTAGGGATACCGCCGTTTAGCCAAAATATTTTTCGCCAAATTTCACTTCCCAACAAACTTATGGCATCAGTTTCATTTCCCAAATGAAATTTTAGCAAGTTTTTTACTTCGCAACCATTTCATTTCCCAACCCCATACTTGCGAAATGAAAATGACGTACTAGGTTGGGTTAGGTTAGGTTGGATTAGGTTAGGTTGGATTATGAAAATTTGCGAAATGAAATTTTGCCAAATGATAATTTGCGTAGAATAGTTTGGGAAGTAATACTTTGGGAAACGATTTTTGGCAATACATTAGTAAACCTTCCATAGTAGCCTGAAAACGCTCATATTAAACATGTCACATGTGCGTTGCCCTTTTATAACCTGGTATGTATTAGGCTTGCCGCACGTAGCATTTGGGCCGCTGGTAATGGAAGCGGAGGTGTCGGGCATAGGCGCGTGCGCTTACGTCATCTGACGCACTGCGATATGGTACTGAACGTTTTTAATTTGATTACTAGTTAGTACATAGTAAAAAGTAGAAATCAATAATTTAAGGTAAGTCCTAGTACTTAAAAGTTAAAAAACAAATCTTTATCTAACTTCTTTGAGCAACTTGGAAGTTGGATTTGGCATAATATGTTCGATAAATCGATTGACGCTATGCACACCATCTCCTCGTGTGTGTAATAAAGTGTTTATTACTTACTCACAAACTATGAAAAACTAAAGAAAAAAAAACAGGTGTACACGTACAGTCAGCTGCAGAGAGAGGTGAACCCCCCCCCCCTGCATAGACTGATTGTATGCAGGGGGGGTCACCTCTCTGCAGCTGCCATACCTTGCTGATAAGTAAGTATGTCTTAAGATAAATATTAAAACTTTTGCTTCACCAGCTACCTTGGTTGGTTACCCTTTATTCGTAAATTTCAAGATACTTCATAAAACAACTCATAAATATAGCAAACGCGTAAAATGTTTGGTTACCTGCTAAATTAAATATTCTTAAAACTTTTTTTAAAGAAATAAGGAAAAATTCTAGAATCACAGGTACACTAAATCTGCAAGGTTTCAACACTAAGGAACTTTTTTTACTTGTCCTCATGGGCTGGGATTAAGTAGGCATCTGACGAAAAAATTAAGTATAGCATAAGAACCTCCTTCACAAATCTTCGTACAAAATGTTAACCTAGTGTAGCTAAACCCCGTTTCACCGTCGTAGTGCGTACGCGTGTTATTTTTGTCACATTGTCATTACAAGACTGTGGCCAAATTGCAGCGCGGATGCCACCATGCATATTCATCAGGCGCATTGTCTCAGCCGTATTGTACCACCTGAACACCACCAGTTTACCCAGAACCCTCTTACCCGTACCTTTACGCCTTTGTAACTAGGTTTGTAAGGCACCAGGGAGTCGAGAAAGGTCAAGAGAGGCTGGACATCGACACAAAAGACTTCATAAAACGAGAGGAGAGAGCCGCTGAAAGAGTAAAGGTATGGAGTGTAGTTAAAATTAATCACGGTTTTAGGTCAATGCACGGTGTGATTAAGCTGTTTTAGTTTTCGGAAATGTTGTAAAAAGTAGTTGTGTTACTAATGTGCCATAAAGGTAAGAATTTTTTGATGTCTTAGATAAAAAGTAAACCTAAAATTGTTTCAAAGTTTTCACCATGGGAAAGCACTAATAACTACCTGTTTAGTTAATCCTAGCGCACAAAATATTTAAAGTAATGAGTTCAATCATCCTTGACGCTTAATAAAATTGTCGTAATGATGCTGGTAAGAAAAAAAATGCAAAAAGAGAATCATAATCTAAAGTTATGTTGCTTCTGACCTCTGATCAAGTTACTGTGCTACTCTAGAGAATGCTATCTGTTTCTGAAGATTAAAGATAGTCTTTCGGAGCTGGGGGCCTAGCCAATGTGACAATCGTACATCAAAAAACGCCAAACGAAAATAAATGTATCGGAATAACAGATGCTACGAAAAGTCACGTGACTATTTCCATACATTATTTAAATTTCGATTGGCGTTTTCTATCAGCTACTATCAACATGGCTAGGCCCCCTAGTGTGGTAAAAAGTTTATTATAGAAGTATGCTAAAAGAAATTGACTTTTACTTGTCCGTTTGCGTAACCTGAGCGCGGGCGCAGGTCGGGGGTCGCCGCGCCGACCACCATTAATATCGCTTTTATAGTTTTCGGCCCGAGTGCTCAAGACTATCAATTAGTAGGTGTGTTCTACCGATGACTTGGCAATTTTTTTTTGTCAGGTTTGAACTTTAAAAAAACATAGGTACGTAACTACGTAAGGGATTGACTTGATCTTGTTCTCATATTACGTTAAGAAATAAATTATTTATCTACAGATTGTGTTTAATCTTGCTCGTAGTACCGTAACTTCGTCTGCGTAGAATGATAAATAATAAATAAATAACAATCTAATTTTGTATTTTTTGAACTACATTTTTAAACATGATTAAAATTAAGGTTTTCACTTGTTTTGTTTCTACAACGTTGAGAATGATTAAAGCTAAGTGTGTGATAAGTGTAAGCAAACGGTTTTACATAATATTTGTTTATTAATATTCCTCCAAAAAATTTATGATTTTACAATAACTGTTAATTTGTTTAAGATAAATTAACAATATTCTTAAAAGATTACAAAATTACACAAAAATGAAGACGCCTATCAAAGTCCATTATTTAAAGTGCCTTTGAACTTGATAGTATCAATATCAGCAGTCCCAAACGGAACACACCGTAGCCTTAGTTTATTAATGTTATCTATTTGAGGCGATGGAGCCAGATAAACTTTCGGCAGCATCTGACATCGGCACACTTTGCCAGATTAATGAGGATGTAGAAAATACCATGTATCGATTACAGTTACCATTTGTAGGCGCTTTTAAATATATGAGACAACATCTAATCGTATCTATTGATGTGCCGTCAGAAAGTTTCAAAGTTTGCGAAATATTCACATGGAAATATTTCGGAAACTTCTCATATTTTTATACGGGGATAAATTAAAGTTTTCTTCATTTCCTGTGAAAATTTCCTAGAATTTCCGAGAACGCTTCCTTTTCTTTGAAACTTTCATAGTTACAGACTTTAAATTTGTATGTATTTGTATAGATAATGATTCTACATACACAGATATATCAGTCTTATTTATTTTGAAATATAAAGGTGTATTTTTAGGGTTCTGTACCCGAAAATGACTAAGCTTCCGCTGTCTGTCTGTCCATCCATCTATAACAGGGCTGTTATCTCATGAACCTGTAGAACCTGTAGAATTGTAGATGTTATTTAAAAATATACAATATGAAACATGGCAAACCTTAAATATGTAAATCATGAGTTCGACGACCTCCTTTACTATCATTGTCGAATAAGTAGATCTACATATTTTTAGATTCCAATGAAAAGTATGATAACAAATATAATTATATTGGTAAACAGCAAAATGTCAGAAATACCATGATAAAACACCTTTAAACATTAAAGCAAGAAATGAAAACCATAACATTTTTACGAAATGGCTGTTGACCATGATAATGTTTCACTGGGTACTAACAATTATAGCTAGCTTAGTAAAAAAAACTAGTCTGAACATCATCGCACGCGCACCCGTTTCTGAGAAACAGTGCAATTGGTAACCGTGGTATGTTTACTGTAAATTAAAACACTTGCGAGTAATATAATTACCTTGATTATAAGGGATACTTGTAGTTAATTTCTAGGTAATTTTATTAGCACTTTACTGCTAGCAACTATCATTTCATAAAAAGTGCCTATAGTATTTTATATTTGTTTGTTGCTTAAAATAGTTTGATAACACTATACTATTTAGGTGATGTTGCTGAAATGGCAAAAAAAAACATATTATATATTACCATGTTTATAAGGGATACTTGTTTATTACAAGGGATACTTGTCTTGTTGTGGGGAATTTCTAGGTTTTTTAGGGTTCCGTACCCAAAGGGTAAAGACGGGACCCTATTACTAAGACTCCGCTGTCCGTCTGTCTGTCCGTCTGTCCGTCTGTCACCAGGCTGTATCTCGTGACCTGTGATAGTTAGATAGCTGAAATTTTCACAGATGATGTATTTCGGTTGCCGCTATAACAACAAATACTAAAAACAGAATAAAATAGAGATTTAAGTGGGGCTCCCATACAACAAACGTGATTTTTGACCGAATCAACGTCGGGCGGGGTCAGTACTTGGATGGGTGACCGTTTTTATAGTTAATGGTACGGAACCCTTCGTGTGTGAGTCCGACTCGCACTTGGCCGTTTTTTTTTAATTATAAACTGATCGGCGATTGGCTCTAGTCACACCTGATGGAAAGTGAAGACAGGGCTTAAGATAGAGCTCACCGGTTCAGTAACAGCCTATTCACTCTTGTTTTGTAGGTAATTTTATTAGCACTTTACTGCTAGAAACTATCATTTCATAAAAAGTGCCTATGGTATTTTATATTTGTTTGTTGCTTAAAATGGTTTGATAACACTATACTATTTAGGTGATGTTGCTGAAGTGGCAAAAAAAAACAGACCCGTATTATATATTACCATGTTTATAAGGGATACTTATTTATTATAAGGGATACTTGTCTTGTTGTGGGGAATTTCTAGGTTGTTTTTTATTCAAAATATTTAGATCAGTACGGTTTTACTCACTATTATTGCACGACGTACAACCGCCGCGCACACTCGTGCCTGAGGAAGGATTCCCGAAGAATCCGAAACATGTCGCCAAAAGCGACTAAAAATAATAGTGAGTGAAACCGTACTGATCTAAATATTTCTTTTTTTGTACATTGAGATAAATAAATTAAAAAAATATATATATTTTGAAATATGTCTCACGATAGTTTTAATTTCGATTGTTTTTTATTTTTTATTATAAACTGATTGGCGATTGGCCGTAGTCACACCTGATGGAAAGTGAGGACAGGGCCTAAGATACAGAGTAACAGCCTATTCACTCTTGTTTTTTAGGTAATTTTATTAGCACTTTACTGCTAGTAATTATCATTACATAAAAAGTGCCTATGATATTTTATGTTTGTTGGTTAAAATGGTTTGATAACACTATACTAGATGTTGTTGAAATGGCAAAAATTCGTAATGTCACTCATAATACATAACATACTACTCGCATACCATTATCATATATATAATAATAAAAACTGTTTCTATTTGTCCGTTTTGTTACAATAAAATTTGGAATTGGTAAGGATGGAAAAGGCTTTTGTGATTCTGTGTGGGAATAATATGAAAATTCCCAATTCTACCACAAAAGTGGGGGGTATAGCTTTACATAGAAATGCTCACATATAATCTAATAAATAAGTTTTTTGTCAAACATTTTTTTTTATTAAATCTTTTATCACTCTTTACTCTTATTTTAACAGGCAACTGATTACTCATCGAGACAATTCTAACAACCCCAAACACAATTAGGTTGCGTTGTTTTATCACAGGGTTCCTATGGCCACCTCCTGTCTCCATCATCAGATCAGCTCGATGGTACCATAATATTGCATTGTCACTCAACTTACATAAGGGGTCATCCATTAATTACATCACACGTTTAGGGGGGGAGGGGGTCAAGAAAATGTGTTAAGACTTTGTGACGTCACATTAAATTATTTTAATTATTTTATTCGCTGTACAGTTAAATAACAAGTTTTTGAAACGATAATCGTTTTTAATCGTTTAATTTCTTTCCTAATCTGTTTTGGGTTATAAAATTACTAATATCATTTATTTTATCAAAAATATTTTAATAAAATATTAATAATTCTTAATTCGATTTTCCGACTATATTGAAAAAATGTGACTTCACACGGGGGGAGGGGTATGCCAAATAGGGGCGTGAAAAAACCTCGAAGTACGTGTGACGTAATTAATGGATGTACCCTAATGTACCTATGTGATGTTTCAGCTCAATTGAATAACGGGAAGTGGGTTTAATTTAACCTGCAAGATTTGACCCGAACATACATTGCAAGATTTGCAAGGTAAATAAAAGCTTGTTAAAACAGATAGAAAAAACCGGACAAGTGCGAGTCGGACTAGCCCACCGAGGGTTCCGTACTTTTTTAGTATTTGTTGTTATAGCGGCAACAGAAATAAATCATTTGTGAAAATGTCAACTGTCTAGCTATCACGGTTCATGAGATACAGCCTGGTGACAGACAGACGGACAGACGGACAGACGGACAGTGGAGTCTTAGTAATAGGGTCCCGTTTTTACCCTTTGGGTACGGAACCCTAACAAATAGACACCTTATCCCAGCATTCTTCGTCGCGTCGTCCCGCCAACTTCTCAGCAATGAGCAAACAATGAATGTGTCCGTCTGCAATTAAGACGCGCAACAGTAATTTATACCTTCATCCACTATTAGCTGACAATTCGTCAACTGTAATACAAAGGGATAAAGTCCATTTATGGTTAGTGAAGTTGCTGTTTCAACTGTTATTTATACCTCTAATTATCACTCGATTTGACTTTAAGGTATGTTAAACTCATTAAGGCTTTTTATGTAACGTCTTGGTTGATGAAATGTCATAAAGAGTTTCTTTTCATCTCGCTCTTTTTTTAAAGGTCCAGTTTTTTTTGTATTTGTTTGTATTTAATCATTTAAGAAAGCCCTTAAACTCAATTAGTCATCGCTTGTGATAAATCAGAGTGAAACAGATAATTTTTCATAACACTGCTGCTGCACTGCTAACTGTAAAGGGGCCTACTGACTATTAGTCAGAACAAAAATTAGACAGTTCTGAACAACTGACAGGCCGATATCGTCCAGCAGACTGATAGTCAGTGGGCCCCTTTACAGTTAGCAGGGTATTTTTAAACATTAAAACTTAATTATAAGTGAAAGCGTTCGAAATAAATAATAAAAATGTATCATTTAAAATTATGACTTAAAATCAATTCCAGCCAAAATGTGGACAGAACTCAAAATTTGAATCTGAACTGCCTTTCTTGTGGATAAAATTGTTTGAAGAAGAAATGGATTTTCAAAGAGATTTGACATTTAATTTTGTCTGTGCTAAGTTAGCTCGATCTGACTCTAATTAAATAATAGTGCTTCAGAGTGTCAACTTGTAGGTATTTACTCATTTATTTACGACAATGATTCATGCACATCTGACTCAACCCTCAATGTCAACCACATATTTAGGCACCACCATTTGCAGATCACCGCGATTCCTTTGTAATGCAGACGTCCCATCTTCAACCCGTTTTCACCGTTCCTATACTTTATTGCAAGTGAATAAGGGTCAAAAATGGTCGGTCAAGTCCTAGTGACGTCATGCCATTGTGGGCCCATATGTGTCGTGTCGGGTCGGGTCGTTCACCGCCATGATTGATTTGCGCTACGTGACGCTATACGTGTCGATAGTCTTTATCTGTGCTGAACCAAAGAGGCCTATAATTTGTACTAACAGAAACACATTAAACTGAACATTGGTGTACCTTAATCTCTTTGAAATAGGGTTTACTATAGGTTAGCTAACAGTGTGTATGGTAGGTATATAGATCTGATCTTTTTGCTTTGCTCGATAGTAGTCAATGCTGTGATAGAGCAACTAGAAGCAATAGGTAATTATATATTTTTTTCTTCATTGAATACGTTAGAAAATATGGGTTTCTGATTTCGTTCGATGGATCAAAGTCGGTTGAAATTAAATAGTATATAGTACTACAAGAAATTTGACAGTTAGGTATAATGTATGCCTCATGGATGGTATAGAAAGGATGCCAATCTCTTATGGCAGAATTATTGCTAAAGTGACCGCTTTCAGCATTAAATAATAGTTCCTAATCTCTCCGGTGGCGCTGACATGAGTATAACATGAACCATATAAGGCAACAAATAACCCGACCAAATTACGTAGGTTGTTTTTGGTAGTATTTCGATGTATAGTGGCGCCGCCTAATTACTGTTTTTGATGGACACTTTTCATACATAGAGATTTGGCTCCTTTATATAGTCTCCATAGTATGCCTATTTGTATTTAAAAGCACTGCTAGCCAATAAATTGATAGTTACAATGATATAAACACAAACAGTCATATGTTTAAAACACTTGTCAGTGCTCAGTCACACTTGTTCGGAATTCATTAAAACATACTTTACTATAATTAACTTCAAGTAGATATATTATGCAGCGTTATAATTGTAATTGGCTATGAATATTCATTCACAAATACTGGTGAATCTGTAGCACGCGCGGATTGGCCAAGTGGAAAATATTATTACATATTTATATAGCTAATTGAGTGAAACTATTTTGTTTTCACCTCAGTAGCTCGAACAAGCCTACTTTCGTCACTCCCTGGAGTGAGGAAAGTGCGACTTTCCTCACTCCAGGGAGTGAAACAATGTAGCTTTTTAATTTAGTGAAGGCCATGAACTTCTAACTTTTATTACATTTTTTTTTTATGGTATGGTAGGGTACGGTACGGTACGGTACAGTACGGTACGGCACGGCACGGCACGGTACGGTACGGTACGGTACGGTTTTTGTTTATTCCGTGTAATTCCAAATACATTTTTACCTTTAATATGTTCTCACTACTGAGGTGAAAAATTATGTGTGCAACACGAGAGCAAAGTTATTTTACATCTCGTGTTTTTGAGTCCCTCGCTACGTTCAAGATTCTACCTTAGATCACTCGCTTCGCTCGTGATTCAATTATAGAATCTTTCACTTTGTCGGGACTCAAAATAAACACTCGCAAGAAAAACCAACTTTCCTCTCTTGTTGCACAAATAACTATTGTTACACGGTACTACAAATTATAAAGATAAAGATAGTTTATTATTCAAATAGGCATATTAGAATGCGCTTATGAACGTCAAATAAAGCTACGCCGGCTCTAACCCGAGAAGATTTAATAGTATTTAATAAACACAAATTGTTATCAATATTACCTGTTTCGCGGCTTATACTTTGTTTAAGGGACACACGAACCCGCCACCAAAAAGCCGCTCCCGTACAGTCGCCATCAGATATATCTGAGCGTACAACGTGTTCACAATATCTGAACACGTACTCTAACGCCCTGACAATAGAGGCGTGTTCAGATATTATGAGCGCCACGGCCGCTCCGATATATCTGATGGCGACTGTACAATCGAAGTTACGCTCTCATTTTAAATTAGATCATCGTCTTCCTAGCGTTTATCCTGGCTTCTTCAAATACGTATGCGCATGTAACACCTAAGTAACACCTCTAGAGTTGCAGGTGTCCATAGGCTACGGAGACTGCTTACCATCAGGTGGGCCGTATGCTTAAAATTAAAAATTTAAGAACTTCAAGCCTAGTTACAACGGCAGGGAATTTCATAACAACATGATTGTTATGTTATAGTGACAAGCTATGAAGCGGCCCGACAGTGTTTGACCACAGGTACGTCAATGGAGTACTTAAACCATTGCATCAGAGCGACAAGTGTCCGCAATATGGGTCATCAAAACTGGCTCGGATTATAGTGAGCGCGCAGCGCACAGAGCAAAAGCAGTGCGAATAGGCTGGTCAGTCGACTTGCCCAATTAACATTGTTATTATAAAAAAAATACCAAAACTACAAAAACCTTTTCGACGCCGTGTCAAACACAAACGCTGTCATCCAGACGCATCAAAACTGAAATTGAACTTTATGCATATGCGCGTAGGTCTTTGTTGCTCTTCTGTCGTTTGTGACGGATTAATCCGTCCTTGGCGTTGGACCTGAGGTGCCGATATATCCGTCATTGGCGTCCAAAAGGTTAAAAACAAGTTTTAAACTAGCAAGTAAGCCATATATCATTACACTAACGCATAAATTCTAATTCGTATTTTGAGTGAGTTAGATTTTTGTAGATACCTTATGCCATACCTTTTGGATCCGGGTATGTCTTTGAACTACGTCCAAAAGAGAGGTATGGGCACTGTGAATGACATCTCGCTTTGTGTGGTAGGGCACAGGACAGCGGATGTCATTCGAGATCTAGAGCAGAGCCCAACTTGGGAGGTACCTCCACCTTACAGAAAACCGCAGCCAAATAACACTAGACCCTACTAATAGTGTTGTGTTCCTGCCGGTGAGTAAGGTTGCCAGAGCTCGAGGGAGAGGAGTGTTAGGGTCGGCAACGCACATGTAACTCCTCTGGAGTTGCAGGCGTACATAGGCTACGGAGACTGCTTAACATCAGACGGGCCGTATGCTTGTTTGCCACCGACGTAGTATAAAAAAAATCCTAAAAAATGGGCAAAAGTGAAAGTAGATCCCATCGAGATGCCACCAACCCCTGCTGAGCATAGACCTCGCTTGTCACAGTCGGTACTAAGCCAATCTCATCTAGAAGTGACTCGCAATCTTCCAAATATCGTCGAGCGTTCATAATTATATGTAAATTTATTTCGCATGTTAATATGTAATGAAATTATTCAAGTTTTTGTACGCCATCAGGCAGGGTGCTACAAATATTTATTTACCGCCATTGTAATCAGTTTGAAATATACTCACAAATAAAAACACTTTGAACTTTGAGCTGTCGAGCTTAGGAATGAAAGGAGCTTCTTTCTTCCAAACACGGCCACCAAATCCTCGACAGCATCGGCATTGAAATGTAGGAAATTTACCAAAATTGAAGGATTCTGTTTTTTTAATTCAAAGTCATCAAAAGGGCATAAACACTACTGCTCTAAATCTGAGCACTGTCCGTGACAATAAGTCGGGTCGGATAGGCCCACTTATCGCGCGATCTGTCGCGACAAGGTCGGAGACTGTCGAGTGCTTTGAAACGTTAGCTTTAATTGATCTGATCTCGTTTTGAAATCAGCAAGATCTAATCTCAAGACAGGTCTTAGGGTAATACACATATCTACACTTTTTGACACATAGTCCAAACATCATTTCGACAAGATTGAGTATGACCGGTCAATTCGAACAATGTGATAACTACTAAGATACGAGATCTAATAGATACGTTATAGTTTAGTTCTCAACTAGTTATTTTTTGCAGTTCGATTCGAGAAACCAATTGTCATTTCACGCTACAATTATTGTGGCTTTTTAGGATATCCATTAGATATCCATTGGATGTCTAAGTAACATCTTAAGCAAATCTTAAAGAGATCGTTCAAGAGGACATTCGGAATCGCGGAAATGTTAAATTTGACATGACATTCTTAAATATCTCGTTATCGTTTCTGTTTCATATCTAGTGGATATCTAGATCATTGTTCAGATTGGCCCGTGAATAACTTGCCTAGCAGTTGGCATTAGCTATACTATAAACACATTTTTTTTACCAGTTTTATTCTACTTTCACTGTTAGAAATATTATGTCAATTTTGTCTGACTCCAAAAGTTTCTTGGGTTACCGACAGACGACGGTCTTTCCGCCGCAATTAAATACAACCGGCTGACAGTATTTTATTCACAATTGCATCTAAATATCTGACAAAGTTTAGATTTGCATGTTTCGATTTTCAAGATGCGGTGACAATTTTTTTTTACGTGTGGTGGCTGCCGTTCCTTAACTCACCAACGGAGCGGTAGCTAACGTCTATAAGAGATCACTTCCACTTAACGAGTTTTCGTCCGAGTTGCTATAATTTGTTTCTGGTCCACGGTCTAGAGGGGCCGAGGGGGTCAAAATTATTTTTGTACGACTTTATTGTTAAAACAAAAGCGTATGATGTGGGATACCGTCGTTTAGCCAAAATATTTTTCGCCAAATTTCACTTCCCAACAAACTTATGGCATCAGTTTCATTTCCCAAATGAAATTTTAGCAAGTTTTTTACTTCGCAACCATTTCATTTCCCAACCCCATATTGCGAAATGAAAATGACGTACTAGGTTGGGTTAGGTTAGGTTGGATTATGAAAATTTGCGAAATGAAATTTTGCCAAATGATAATTTGCGTAAAATAGTTTGGGAAGTAATACTTTGGGAAACGATTTTTGGCAATGCATTAGTAAACCGTATGATGTTCTTACCTACCTTGTCCGCTTAGCTACTCCTGCCGATGACTATAATTAATGGAGAATATAGCTCATTCTTCCCACCTAGACCTTGAAGGAGACATACACGTGCAATAAGCTAGTTTATGTAATAGCATTTTCCGTCGTTTCGACGCAAGCGCAGCCTGTGCGTAATGTTTCCTGTATATCACTAACTAGGTATTAACGTGCGTTCTAGTAGGTTTTTTATGCTTATACTCACATGTATTATTACTATAAAAAACTAGCTTTTGCCCGCGACTTCGTCTGCGTGGAGTTAGTAATTTGCGTAGCTTACTTTTTACCCAATCTGCTTTTTATCGATTCGCCATATAAACTTCATAAAAAAATTGAAAAAAATACACAAAATAACTCTTTACATCTATAGATGACATAAAAACCTATTAGAAATGTGTAGTCAAGCGTGAGTCGGACTTAAATACTTAGTTTTTGATCCGACCCTACGGGTCTTTTAAAGACAATTCACTAACGTTCCAAATAAAAAAATGGATTGTTAAAAATTGTGTAATGTAAGGAACCCTTGGAACACGAGTCCGACTCGTACTTGGCCGGTTTTTTGTTAAGTTATTAGAAAATACTTTAACGCGTAGTCTGATACGCTACTTTTGATGTTGACTTTACTGATAGTCAGTGGGCCCCTTTAAATATTAAAACTTAATTGTAAGTGAAAGCGTTCGAAATAGATAATGTATCATTTAAAATTATCACTTAAAATAAATTCCAAGGCGTCCTAGGCACTTATTTATTAGGTGCCTTGGGGTACTGACTTGGGGGCCTAGCCAATTTGACAATTATACGTCAACAAACGCCAAACAAAAAAGATAATGTATCGGGATGGCAGATGCTACGAAAAGCCACGTGACTATTTCCATACATTATTTATGTTTGGATTGGCGTTATCTATAGCTAGGCCCCCTATGTCAGTGACAAAAGGACTAGGTATATTTTATCTACCTACTTTTCTTGGTATACTATGCCCTTGACACTTAATGTTTATATTAATTCTGTTTACGTTGAAGTATAACATTGCGATATCAAAGATTTCCTACGTCTACTGCCAACAATCCTATAAATTATCATTAAGTTACGAGCACACAGGCCAATTAAGTGCTGTGTTATTAACGCTTAGAATTAACATTCCAGGCGATTATACAGTGGCATATGTGCTGCACGGACCTAAAGTATTCTACACTAAAATATATTTGTTAAAAGGTATGGTTTTATAAAAAAATCACATCACGTCTTTCCTGTTAAATACCCAAAGTCAGGGCTCGGAACCGGTATTTTTTTAAAACCCCGAAATAGCCCAATATTTTGAATTTTTTTATGCTCATTACGTAGGACTGAATCATGTATTTAGGAAACAATTTTGCATTATTAAAACGTCCCATTAAAAATGAAATTATAAACAAAAGAACGAAAAAGAACGTAATAATACCGGTATTTTTGTATGGAGAAAATACCGGTTTCCGACCCCTGCCCAAAGTTAAAAGCTTTAAAACCAAATAATATTATTACCGACATAAAGCGTACTCGATTTATATTAACCTGTGTGATAAAATATTTGACCTTTTATTGTATGTACGCCATAGGGAAAGCAAACCGTTATTTGTATGAAATTTCAGTTATTAACCGGTTATTAACCGGTTTCCCCATACAATTAAAAAATGGTTTGCATTCCATAGTGCGCAGCACGAAATTTCTTATTATGCACGCAAGCTTATCATAGACAGACAAGGGATAAGATATATTCATTGATTTCATTCATTGAGCATGCGACTTGCAATCCGAAGGTCGCAGGTTCAAACCCTGGCTCGTACCAATAAGTTTTTCGGAACTTATGTACGAAATATCATTTGATATTTACCAGTCGCTTTTCGGTGAAGGAAAACATCGTGCGGAAACCGGACTAATCTCAACAAGGCCTAGTTTCCCCTCTGGGTTGGAAGGTCAGATGGCAGTCGCTTTCGTAAAAACTAGTGCCTACGCCAATTCTTGGGATTAGTTGCCAAGCGGACCCCAGGCTCCCATGAGCCGTGGCAAAATGCCGGGACAACGCGAGGAAGATGATGATTTGATTGATCGTTAAAAGGGTTCAATTATTGCCCCACAGATTATGATCATTATGATTACGGGACTTCACACTTCAACAATAATTGTGGTATTTTCTATAAAAAGGGACCTTATTGTCAATGGCGCTTACGCCATTATTATTAACGATGCTCCGATATAAATACAATGCCGCGCGACGCTGTGCGGCGTAAGCGCCATCGATAATAAGGTCCCTTTTCATAGAAAATGCCCCAATCATTATTATTTTATAACATTGTGTATGGACTATGGAGGCGACCAGTTGAGAAGGCTGGCTCAATGAGGGCTAACGCGTATGAATTCGCCGCTAGGGGCGCTAGTGTAGATGGTGGTCTTTTCCATAGTTCGAAATGTCAAATGTCACTTGTCACTTCAATGAATGACAGCTGTTCTTTAGTCTTTTGGACCACCATCAACAGAGGCGCCAACTGGTGAGCAAAAAAACGATAGCCCTCATTGGACTCCGCTGGAAAGAACTGGAATTAGCCGCTCAAGATCTTCTCTCTCGAAAATTCTTCTGCGAGCCCTATGATGTCCCTAATGAGGGATAACAGAATAATGTCAATGATGATGACATCATAATATTGTATTGTAGGATTCCTATGAAGTTACCACGGCTGCCTGTTATAAAAAAAAACAAGAGCGTATGGTATTTCAGCGGTTCCGAGAGGGAATCAGCCAAATCCTTAATAGGGGATATTACTGCAATGTTCTGCCACCAGAGTGCAGCACTAGCCTTTTTAGTAAACCATAAAGTAACTTATACATACTGTACCTTTAACAGGTTTTAAGTTTTCAGAGATAATAAAATATGACAAGGCGGTTTGTTTACAGAGGATCTACCGGGAAACATGAATCCGACATTTCGCTATCTGCCTCTTTATCGCTCAAATATGCAAGAGTGACAGAGATGTTAGATAATAATATTTAGATTTTCCTGTTTCGAGATATAGACCCTCAGATTGTGGAAGTGGCGCCCCCTACGCAGAGTTTCGCGTAATATTCCCTACTGTAACAGCAGAAAACTGTTGTGTCTGCAAAATGGTTTTTAGTTTTTAAAGTTATTATTATTGTATGTCTGTAAGGTATAGTTGGTCAAGCAAATCTTGTCAGTAAATAAGATCAAAAACACTATACTCATCCTTTTCTTTTGGGTGCTACTACTATTGTAAGACAAAGATAGTATGATTCTCTCTATGTTTGAAATGGGACAGTCCTTGGACAAACTATGTAGGTATATGTATCTAGCTTTAGTGATATCAGAGTGCAGTGTGTTATCGCCTCTATACTGTACAGCTTGACTATTTACGGGCTGCGAGTGGGTCGCCTTGGCGTCGCGGGCGCAGCAGCGGAATGCGACCGCTCACCTCGGCGGAATTAGAGGATATTAGGAAAAATTGTTATAGTGACTTTTTTTTGTATAGGTACAACTAGATAAAGGTTGGAAGCTTTCGAAATGTGGTGTTGACGGAGGATGGAACGTATTAGTTGGACCAAAGATAGATATAACTCCGTAATAGATGGATACAGTCTAAGGAAAAAACGTGCCTCGAAAATCAAGAACATTTGATTCTCGTTCAGAGGGCGCTACTAGTTTTGGCCTACAGTCGTATAGATGGCGTTGACGGTTTCGTTTGTTATTTAACAATTTTAACGCATATCAGTGAATGAACATGGGTCAAAATCATAAAAACAATTAATGCGAATAAAAAAAATCATTAACTATATTTAAATACATTCTATCGTATTTTTATAAATCTTCATTTTTAGTTTTAAAGTGTGTCGACAGATGGCAGTGAATTTACTGGGGTTACAAAATTTACTATGACAGTACCGCTCTAGTATAAGTTACTCTATGGTTGGACTGAAAGAAAGACGAATGAAGAGGTTTTGAATATAGTAGGAGAACGTGCAAGTTGTGGAATGAGCTACCTTCTGAGGTGTTTCCCTTGCGCTATGACATGGGGTTCTTCAAGAAGCAGGTATTTAGGGTTCTCAAAGGTGGGCAACGCATAAGTGGCTCCTCTGGTGTTGCTTATGTCCATGGGCGGCGATGACTGCGTCCCATCAGGCGGCTCGTCTGCTCGTAAAAAAAAGAAAAAAAAAGAAAAAGAAAGGTGAAGCTTATTAAATAGCATAAGGAATAGGACACCTAATACGAAACGACAACTTTTCCTAAACATCCTGGAAGGCAAAATTAAAAAGACGAGAGGCAGTGGAAAGCCTAGAATCACATATCTGAGCCAAGTAAAAGAGAATGCATCGTACGAGCAAATCAAAAGACTGGCTTAGGAAAGAAAGGATTGGCAATTACTCCACCGACAAGAGCAAAGCTCTTAAGTTATGATGATGATGACAACTAGATAGACTCGGAGCAAGCTAGCTCTAAAATGGCATCATTCATGTGATATTTCTATAAAAATATAAAGTTTACATTGACACGTCCTCTCTTTTGTACAAGTCGGCGCCGGCGCTAAGCTTAGACGGACTCATGACATTCTTATTGTTTTTATTAATCTATTCGTTTGATACGTTTGTCCCTGTCATTTTGACATTTGTTTTGTTAGAAAGTATGGACGGTATAGAAAGGACGACAATCTCTTATGGCAGAACTATTGCAAAAGTGACCAGCTTTCAGCTGTAAATAATAGTTCCTAATCTCTCCGGTGGCGCTAGTTAGGCTCTGGGACATGAGTATAACATGAACCATATAAGGCAACAAATAACCCGACCAAATTACGTAGGTTGTTTTTGGTAGTATTTCGGTGTATGGTGGCGCCGCCTAATTACTGTTTTTTGATGGACACTTTTCATACATAGAGATTTGGCTCCTTTATATAGTCTCCATGTTAGAAAGGAAGAAAATTTAATAGAGGTTTGTGAATCCCTTATTCATCAAACTTAGCAAATCTCTGTTAATGACGAAATTAAATTATAGGACGAGTTAAAGCTCTTGTAAGCGACTGCGTTGATGTCTATTGAAAGGAATTTTGAACATTTTAATACAAAATCAAAATAAATCAAAATATACTTCCCACTGCTGGGCACAGGTCTCCTCTCACACATGAGAGGGATTGGATTTTAATCTACTACTTATTTTTTTTTACTAACAAACAATACATTATGCAGCTGGTATTAAACGAGCGTCAATTGTTTTTTTAAGATATTTTTTATTATTATTATTTAATAAGCAGGCAGGCAGTTATGGCAACTGATATGGCCTGTATCCAGTAATAATAAAGATATATATCATGAACGAGTATTAGATGTAGTGTTATGCTTGTCTAATTTATTTATAAACTGGTTCACATTTTGTGCTGAAACTACGTCTTCCGGGAGTTTGTTCCAAGCCCTTACTACTCGGTTGCTCAGAAAGTGTTTGTAAGGGTTACTGTGAGACCTATGCCTTTCTAGCTTTAAGTGATGACCTCTCAGACGATCGCTGTTGTTGCGCTTGAACATCTCTTGAAAATCCTTGAGGTCATAGTGCCCAGATAGTATTTTGTAACTCTCTATTAGGTCTCCGCGTTCTCTGCGGTGCTTTAGGGTAGTGAGTTTCAGTTCCTTTAGTCTCTCCTCATATGGCTTGTTTTTAAGTTGCCTTATACAACATATAAAGTATTATTAATACTTTTAAATATAGTTGGTCAAACTAAAATGGGCAGTAAATAAGAACCAAAAAAACAATACTCATCCTTTTTTTTGGGTAGTACTAGTGTAAGATAAAGATAGTATGATTATCTCTGTCTATGTTTGAAATGAGACAGTCCTTTTACAAACTATAGGTACCTTTTTATTTTTACGGATGAAATAAATGTTGTAGTGTGATTATTACTATCACAACAAATTATGTACGTATGTCATTAAAACGTACCCATTATCTTCCATTCAAAAATTTTTCAAGGAGAACATAAGAATAAAGGGTATTAAATACAATCGTGCCAGCATAACCGTGCTCCGATCATCCCGCACGCATTAATTCGACGATAATTGCCGCTGCGCTTAGCATGCGCATATTAACCGATTAATGCGCGTGCGCACCGCCTTGCGAAAATGCTGATGAAAATATATCCGAGATTACGTGCTCGTTTTTACGTAGATTCTTATAAATTGGGATATTAGAAATTATTTTAAGCCATTCTCAACCAAAAGGGTACTTATTGTCGGTTGTCAATAATAAGACGCTATTTCCATATAGCTTCAATTTGAAATCAACCTTATTGACAACCTTTTGGCTGAAAACGTCACATTTAATCGTTTGGCATAAAAAAATAAAAATAAAAATAGGCCCAGACCTATTGGCATCAAAAAATAGGCCTAGACCCAGGTTTTAAGGTGAGCTCTGAAAGCCCACCTCTCAAGTCTAACATAGGGACATAGCCATGGTTAATATACATCAAAATATGTTAAAACATTTTCCATAATGTTAATATCCAGAGGAATATGGGGACTATGTTTGTATGGAGAAGTGGCCGAAGTGTACCCTCTTAATTTAATATTCAATTATTGTAATATTCAATTAAATTACCTTCTCATAAATCAAGAACTAAAAAGTGATGATAACGTGATTTATTCCTTATTGTCTATTTGTCTATAAATGACTGGTCATCATGCAAATTATAAATTATATAGTCACTAATTGAACAACTACGAATTTCGTCACGATAGTCCGATAATCGTCGATCTCTGCATGGAGACTATATAAAGGAGCCAAATCTCTATGTATGAAAAGTGTCCATCAAAAAACAGTAATTAGGCGGCGCCACCATACACCGAAATACTACCAAAAACAACCTACGTAATTTGGTCGGGTTATTTGTTGCCTTATATGGTTCATGTTATACTCATGTCCCAGAGCCTAACTAGCGCCACCGGAGAGATTAGGAACTATTATTTAAAGCTGAAAGCGGTCACTTTTGCAACAATTCTGCCATAAGAGATTAGCATCCTTTCTATACCATCCATAGATCTCTGTCAGCGCCTGACAAGTATGCGGTATTGTGCAAGTGACGATAGGCATCAACACGATAAAATGATATGGCATTGGTAGGACTTTATGTAGGGTTGGTAGTATAGATAAATATCGGGATGCGATCAAGCGTACCGTAGAATGGGATGAGTAGGAGCAAAACTGATATCCAAACCTCGATAGCATTTTATTTTTACCTATGCAATCTGAATGGTGTATATAATTAGTGTTCCGGACGTTTGTATTTTAGTTTTTATATTATTTTGGGTAGTTCCATTTCATAACTTTGACGATAAACAGGAAAAACCAACTCACCCCGTAGTCCCTCGTAATTGGGGTGATGGGTTTTCATACAAAGGTGATTTTGGTAGATTGTTGGATCGATTTTTTTTATTATGAGTATTACTATAGCTCCATTTTAAATTAGTATACATTATTTTTGTAGCAGTAGCCCTAAAAACTCATCTCACCCCCCTTTCAAACCTTTTCTCCCCATTCATAATCCAACTCTCCCCGCGAACCCTGCTCACCCCATTTTACGGTACCTGGGCCGCCTAGCAGAAAGACGAGACGTACTTCACTGTCGTACGCCCCAGGTATCGCTGGAGCGACATGGTAGAGGCGGATCTGCGTGAACTCTGAGAACAATTGGCGAGAAGTAGCGTAGGACGAAGAAGTGGCGCTCTCTTGTATCGGAGGCCAAGTTTAATTTTGAGTCACTAATCCAACGGAGTAAATAAGTATTTGTAGGAGTGCTCATGTTACTGGAAAAAGTATGCCTTTAGTAACAGTTCGATATTATAGGGAATAGTAGAGACTTTATCCCTTCAAGGTTACTTTGTCCACCCATTTTATTGATATAATACATTCTTAAAAAGTCATTATTTAATTTATTTATTTAAGAAACAAACAGTCTTCTATAGTTATACATAACACTGGAAATTTTCTTAAAGCTAGACATACAGTTTCCTTAATGAAAATATTTTAACATCATGTTTAATAAAGTTTCTACAGAGTAAAACAGAGCTATTTGTGCAAACAAGAACAAAAACAATAACAACAATAATGAGAAAAAAAAATGCAAGAGTATCAGGGTGTTAACAATTAAATTGTATATAAACTGAATACTAAAAAGGTTTTGTCATTATGTGATTAATCTGTTTTTGTGTAAGCGTTTAGTGTCGTTTATAATAATTAGAGTTTTTAATGATTCACGGTTAGTTTCACTAGACTTATATTGACCGGGATATAGACCGTGATTACCTTTTGTATTATTTGTGAGCTCCCGATATTTCGACGCAGTTACATGGGTATGCACCCGTTCACCCGTGAACATGATGCATGTAACTGCGTCGAAATATCGGGAGCTCACAAATAATACAAAAGGTAATCACGGTCTATATCCCGGTCAATATAAGTCTCGTTTTTAATAATTTATTAATTCAATAAATAGGTTTTCATGGGTGGGCAAAGTAACCTTATGAGAGCTAAAGTATCCCGACCTTACGGTACATAAAACATTTGTGACGTTTTCAACCAAAAGGTACCACATTGTCTCTTGTTGATAAGGTTGATTTCTAATTGCAGCTATATGGAAATAGCGCCTTACTGACAAGCGACAATAAGTACCCTTTTTAGTTGAAAATGGCACACTTATTATTTTGATACCTAACTATACCACCACAAGACATCTGTAGATAAATTCTCCTTGACTGTTATTTGTGCCCCTGGCAAAACTCCTCCTCTGGCCCTGTTCGTCTTACCCACCTGATCGTACATACTTATAATAAAAAACCGGACAAGTGCGAGTCGGACTCGCGCACCGAGGTTTCCGTACTTTTTAGTATTTGTTGTTATAGCGGCAACAGAAACACATCATCTGTGAAAATTTCAACTGTCTAGCTATCACGGTTCATGAGATACAGCCTGGTGATAGACAGACGGACAGCGGAGTCTTAGTAATAGGGTCCCGTTTTTACCCTTTGGGTACGAAACCCTAAAAAAACCGGCCAAGTGCGAGTCGGGCTCGCGCACCGAGGGATCCGTACTTTTTAGTATTTGTTGTTATAGCGGCAACAGAAAACCTCATCTGTGAAAATTTCAACTGTCTAGCTATCACGGTTCATGAGATACAGCCTGGTGACAGACAGACGGACAGCGGAGTCTTAGTAATAGGGTCCCGTTTTTACCCTTTGGGTACGGAACCCTAAAAAAACCGGCCAAGTGCGAGTCGGGCTCGCGCACCGAGGGTTCCGTACTTTTTAGTATTTGTTGTTATAGCGGCAACAGAAACACATCATCTGTGAAAATTTCAACTGTCTAGCTATCACGGTTCATGAGATACAGCCTGGTGACACACAGACGGACAGCGGAGTCTTAGTAATAGGGTCCCGTTTTTACCCTTTGGGTACGGAACCCTAAAAAAACCGGCCAAGTGCGAGTCGGGCTCGCGCACCGAGGGTTCCGTACTTTTTAGTATTTGTTGTTATAGCGGCAACAGAAACACATCATCTGTGAAAATTTCAACTGTCTAGCTATCACGGTTCATGAGATACAGCCTGGTGACACACAGACGGAAAGCGGAGTCTTAGTAATAGGGTTCCGTTTTTACCCTTTGGGTACGGAACCCTAAAAAAAGGCCAAGTGCGAGTCGGGCTCGCGCACCGAGGGTTCCGTACTTTTTAGTATTTGTTGTTATAGCGGCAACAGAAAACCTCATCTGTGAAAATTTCAACTGTCTAGCTATCACGGTTCATGAGATACAGCCTGGTGACACACAGACGGACAGCGGAGTCTTAGTAATAGGGTTCCGTTTTTACCCTTCGGGTACGGAACCCTAAAAAAACCGGCCAAGTGCGAGTCGGTCTCGCGCACCGAGGGTTCCGTACTTTTTAGTATTTGTTGTTATAGCGGCAACAGAAAACCTCATCTGTGAAAATTTCAACTGTCTAGCTATCACGGTTCATGAGATACACCCTGGTAACAGACAGACAGACGGACAGACGGACAGGCCGACAGACGGACAGGCCGACAGACGGACAGCGGAGTCTTAGTAATAGGGTCCCGTTTTTACCCTTTGGGTACGGAACCCTAAAAAGTTGCCGTTGGCCATAATGGCCATGGCTATTTTACTGAACTCCAGTTTTTGTAGCAAAGAGTGACTGTTGACTGGACCCTCGTTACGCGCGGCCGCGATGTGTGATGCCGTGACGGCCAGTATGTTAGGTAGATACCCGACCTACCAATACGTCGTTGTGCTTGTAAATTCTGCTGTGTGATCTTCAAATTATGAGAACAGAAAACCTTATGTAAACATTTCAAGGTTTCATTTCGATGAACAACTTTGGGAATAAATCAAATTATTTTATTAAGCACGCACTGCTTGCCCTTAGAGTTGGTCAAAGACGCCTAGTCTTACTAAGATGGCATATAGTCGAGAAATTGGGACGGGTACCCAGCCGTGGCGGGGTGGCCTAGGGTTTCATGCTATAGCTAAAGACGCCGGTTCGAATCCGGCCTTCACCACTGGAGGGCGTCGTCACTTTTACTTTAATATATGACATCTATTACAGTTTATGGTTTCATTTCGATTTTCAGTAGATCACAAGCGCAGCGACGATTGTTTATAGCTTGAATGAATACATAATGAGTGTGTTTTCCATTAATTATTTAAGGTTACACGTGATAAACCCACAGCATTACTGTTGCGGCGTTACTGTTGCAGCGACTGCAGCATTGATGAATACAATGTCACTGTCGATCTTAATACTTTTTGCTTGCTGTAAACGATATTAGATCTAATAGTATGTATTTAAACTTTTACGATTTTTACTCATTATTATTTACAACGACGGGACTTAATCGCGTAAAATAGTTTTAAATTTACCTCCTACGTTTCGAGGACGGCGTTGTCCCCGTGGTCTCGGAGAAGACTATTTTACGCGATTAAGTCCCGTCGTTGTAAATAATAAATAGTATGTATGTATGTATGTCCCTTTATTGCACATAAACAGGCTTACATAAAACCGGCAAAACAAAATTTAAAAATAATGTTATGTACAAAGACGAACTTATCCCTAAAAGGGATCTCTTTTAGCTAACCTTTGAGAAAATGCGAAAGGATCAAACTAACAGGTGAAAGAAAATAGTACTTTTTAATATAATAAGAAAATAGTACTTATGAAATAAAACTATGAAAACGGATTATATCGCGTATATTGAATTCACCACCACGCTGTAAAAGGTTCGAAACGTCGGGATGTATTATAAATTCAATATACGCGATATAATCCATTTTCATAGTTTTATTTCATGAGTAACTATCGCGGTAACCGAAGACAATATTAAAATAGTACTTTTTCATAGTACTATGTAATAAAAGAAATGTACATAATCTGATAAAAACCCAGAGACAGAACCTTGTCAGCCATCTTGAGTGTTGAACTATTCTTGAATGTTGGAAACTGATAATAAAAGCTTATTGTTTATTGTGAAACACGTGCCATTCCAACTGCCGCCTGCCATCGAACTTTTAATTACTAACATATAAACTCATCTTTTTTTCGGCGCTAACGGTTCTAGTACAGTTTTAATTCATGCTTAGCGAATATATATTTAAAGTAAAGTTAAACAGTAAGGTACTCGTTAAACACTTTACTTAAAAACCCTGTAGTTTAGCACACATAACTACATAACTATCGCGCAGATCGTAGTTTGAAAACCATACTAACTTCGTTCTTTAGGGTTCCGTACCCAAAGGGTAAAAACGGGACCCTATTACTAAGACTCCGCTGTCCGTCTGTCCGTCCGTCTGTCTGTCTGTTACCAGGCTGTATCTCATAAACCGTGATAGCTAGACAGTTGAAATTTTCACAGATGATATATTTCTGTTGCCGCTATAACAAGAAATACTAAAAAGTACGGAACCCTCGGTGCGCGAGTCCGACTCGCACTTGGCGGGCTTTTAGCATTAGAAAGAAGGTAAGCGATCGCGACGTGTCTTCTTATTGTAAAACACTTGACAATACCTAAATCACGGCAATTATGTAACTATTGTTAATCATATACGATCCACTACATTATTTTGCTTTCATAAGTAATAATTAATACATTTTAAAAAGCGTTCTTCGATAAAAGAGACGTCAAGATTATTACCTTTTTTAACCGCCTTCAAAAATAGGAGGTTCTCAATTTAAACCGTATGTATGTATGTATGTATGTTTGTTCGCGATTATCTCGTGTTTGGCTGAACCGATTTTAATGCGCTTTTCAGAAAAGTGTGTCTTATTCTAATGCTAAAAAAACGAAGTGTGTAAAATCAAAGTTTCTGTTTAGACTAAAAACCATTTATAATATTTTATAATATTTATCAGTACGGTTTTTACTCACTATTATTTTTAGTCGCTTTTGGCGACATGTTTCGGATTCTTTGGGAATCCATCCTCAGGCACGAGTGTCCGCGGCGGTTGTACGTCGTGCACTACGTCGTCGTGCGTCGGTTTTGAAATATGTCTCACGATAGTTTAAGTGCGATTATAATTGTTTATATTTGTTATAAACTAATACGGGACTTAATCGCGTAAAAACTTATTTATAAATCATTATAAATGTTTGTAAATTATGAGTGAAAATCGGGTTAGTATAAATCTAATATAAAAATCATTTATTTTATTTCGGTTGATATGAAATTTTAATTTTTTTTAAACAGTTACACTTGCGGATTGTAGCTATTAGTACAATAACTGCCCTAATTTAATTTCCATAGTTCTAAATAAAAATGGATACTTATATGTAAGGGAAATAAATTTACTAACTTTATGTACGGTAGGTACAGTGAGGTTCGAAATTGCATGGAGAAATTATGAATGGAATTCATTCAATTACGAACCTCACTAGAGTCAGCATCAAAAGTAGCGTACCAGATTATGCGTCAAATGTATCTATCGTAAAATATCTATAGGTTCATTCTCTGACAGCTTAACAACAAGATATATTATATGTAGAACAATTAGACTATGACAGATACTTTAGAAAACGCAAACTATAGAGATCTTTCCATATTTGAAAAGTACCCAACTATTAGCAAAAATGTCTTGGACACTGTCACATATAAGAGCAAAAGCATTATAAAGGTTTTATAAGGGTTTTGGTTAAGAGTGAACCCCTTAGAAAGGCAAGCGTACAGACGTTTTGGACTCTCTCTCTGTGGTCGCTCCCTCATGACTGAGGATCGTGGTCATCAGTGGATGTGGATGCTCCACACCTGGTTCTTGTAATCTGCTTCCATCGGTGCCTGTCCATCGCGTCTCTGACGACCGAGCAAAAGCTGGTTAAGGATGGGGCCCCTTTTACTTGATCGCTCCATCGGTTTTGGACTATAAGAACTTATAAGGATATCCTAAAGATACATACAACGTTCCAGCGTGGCAGATACTTTTGGCGCGTTTTACCGGCTACTCTTGATGCTGACTCTACTCGTAGTATCAAATACAATTTAATGTAAAGTAAGATATCGTAGATACCCTGAGGGATCCAGTCTTTATTAGACGCTGTGTGGGGCGTCATCAGGACTGATCGATGGGTGTTATGACGTCCGCGCATTGTGTAGGGCTTATAAGGGATGGAGCGATGTGCGAAGGGTTGGATAGGGCATTTTTTGGAATATAAAAAAATCACTCGCGTAAAATTTGAACCCGGTATAATTTAAGTTACCTACGCTTTAGTTACTGAGTAAAATGGATACGTACGGATATAGGCGAACATGAAGAAACTATGTTTGCTATTTCGTTTGAATACCCGACTCAAAAAACAGACTGATATTAACACATAGCTCTAAAAATGACCAATCTACATACTATTCTGGAATGCCATTGATTTACCAGTCACAATATTTAAGGTTAGAGTGATTCTTAAGTATACATTTTAAATCTTAAATTGTGCTGTAACTTGATACGCTTTTAACAATGAATGCCCACTCATTTGCCACCTCGCTGTATAGCTCCATGTGCCAATGTGCGTACGCAGTAGGATAAACCGTAAAGGAGGGTAATGCCATTGTGCGCACGATTGATGGCGGATTACCGGTATCACCAAAGGGTGAACAATACTGTAATGCCACGCTTCCATCATTTTTACTATAATATGAAAAGGCAGCATTCTGCTATTTTTAGGTGGCAAATAAGCATGCGACTAATGTCAAGTGACCAAAGTATCCTGTGTGTAAATGTATGGTTTTTATGCCGAGACATGTTTTACAGTACATATGGTGCTACTTTTACAATATGTCTTCGACAATATGTCTAAAGTTTAAAGGGCCATATGATAATGTATTATAAAACGTTGTACGAAACGTGCCAATAGGTAATTCGCAGTTCGTGTCGATTTAAAACAAGCAGGGAGTGTTTTAATTTATCGCCACTTGTTTCGAATTTCCTCTTTTCCGCACTTGTATCGTAAATAACAATTTTTGCCGAAACCGAAACCGAATATTCGGTCAGACACTAGATAGAAGACTTCACAGACGACACTAAATTAGTCTACTTTGGTTACTTACTCACTTCAGAGATTAGAGTTCACATGGTGTAAACGGCTATAAGGTAAATTGTAGCCAGGGGTAAAAGGGTAGGTACTGTAAAGGGGATATGCCTAGTGGGGAAGATGTGGTAGATATTTAAACATAGAGGATTGATCTTCAATATATTTTGTTCTTTTCACAGGTCAGCTACGTGACAAATTACATGACCATCCTAGATGAATGCCTCTTTCGGAATGGAGATCCGCACACCCGTTCCATTTGACAGGGAGCTCGGATTCTAATTTTAAATGCGTGTAGTTGCCAGACTCTGACCAAAAAGGCTGTAAAGGTTGCAAACCTTTACATATCTCGCCTCCTCGGGTTAAAAAGGCAGTCATCTTTCACAAAAACTACACCCTGACCTACTCCACCCTAACTACAAATTGGCCCTACCTTAGGTCCAACCCCATACAAACTTTCCTAACTCCCCTTCGCTATGGTCAGCCTCTTACTTCCTCAACGTTGCCTACCTACTTTTGGCAGAATTTCACCATTATTCGGAATTAGATAGACACACACAGGCAATGATTGATATGATTAACAATGTTTATCGAGACAGAAAGAGAAAAAAAGCAAGAAAATAAATTGAAATAAAACTATCGACCTTATAAAGTCGTTAATAAAGGTTTATTACCAGGCTTGAACTTTCTACCTATCAAGTGAAAAGTATAAATACTATAAACTAACCACCGTAAATTGAATTTCCATTTCCCTAAAATGAAAAAGAACCTTATTACTAAAGCAATTATTGCAGTTTTCCCTCATACCAGCAATTAAAACGACCTGTTCGACAACTTTACAGAACACGCACAAACTACAGATATTTTTAACATTTAGTTTCCGTTTCAAAATAAATTGTTTGCTCAATAAATGACAGGTCACGTTTTTGTAAGCTAGTAATTGACGGTTAGGCTGAGTACACACAGTATATATCGTATCGGACTCGCATACCGAGCGTTCCGTACAAACTAATTTTTCGGGGCCGAGGCATAGTCCTGAGCTAATGTTATCCAGCAGTCTTCCGAATGTCAACCACCCATCGAGCTGAAAGATCTTACTTTTACTACAATGTTTGTTGACCTGCCGTCATTTTTGCTAGTCTAATCATATATCATACTTATTTGTAATAGTTTAGTAAAGTTTAATAGTTTAGTAAAGGACATCTCATCCTGCAGGTTACCCTTATCTAGCATAATATTGTTTGTCAGAAATACACTTCGCATTACATGTATCGCAGAAACACTTTTAGTCGAATGATAATTTTGCATAAATATGACTTGGCATTACTATTACTACGCATACAATACATTCTGCAGCATATTATTTAGCAGAAGATTACTTTTGCCGACTTTCGTTTGGTATAATTTTATGTACCATAATCATCCTGCAGCATGCTCTTATTATAGTATAACGTTTTTCTTTGCTAGCAGAAAAGTGGGTTAAGTAAGAACCGCGCCCCCAACAAAATTGAACCTCAGCGAGAAAACAATGTTAGGTTGCAACTGCGGCGTCAGCTGCTGCCAGAAAACTGCAATGCTCATACAAAAACAAACGGCTGCCTGACTGCGACCTCCCAGATAATTCAAAGCAATCATGGTATCTCATGTATGAGTAAATAAATCTTTATTGCAAACCATGGTGTCACACTATTGAGCAAGTGATTAAAGTCATTCATCTGATCAAGTTGATAAAACTTTGTCATCTAAATATTATGAAAAACATTTATCTGCGAAATCAATATTCGTTTAAAAGACTGTTATGAACATCAACATTATGCCAAAATATGGTTCTGGATAATCTGGATTATAAAACTCTGCGAAGTGATTGTATGCTAAATGATACTATGCGAAAGGTAATTCTGCCAAACGACATTTCTGCCAAGTAACATTATACAATACAAAAATACGACAAAAAAAAATTCTGCAACACATTAGTAAACCCTCATCATACAGTTAGAGGCATATGCGGCGTTTAACTATTAAAATTAGGGAACAAAATTACATAATTTTATTAAATATTTTTTGATTTGTGTTTATTAAGTAATCGCAATACTATAGGTATATAAAAACTGAAAACTGAAACAGATGTCATATACTAAAGGAAAAGTGACCAAGCCCTCCGGCGGCCGAGGCCGGAACTATAAGATGAAGTATTCTTTATAGATTTACTCTGACTTTATCTTGTTAATCTGTCGTTCACTGATGATAACCGTTCAACGTTTGACTGGACAGGTGATAGAAGGCAGTGGTCGTGTCAACTGCATATCGAATTATCTTGATTATATCACAACCGGTTCTCGGTATGTTGATGATACCGCTATGGATTTTATAGGAAATTACCTACGGATTTCTACGGAATCCTGATAATTAGCTGTACTACAAAATGTACGGGAAGTCGCATAAAAATATATACGCTTAAGTAGACTGTGATCTAGATGTTTTTGGTACGATTGGCATTAGAGTCTCGTTTAGATGCCCCGCAGTGTGAGATTGGGAAAATCCATTCATCATCATCATCATCATCATCATGTCAGCCGATAGACGTTCACTGCTGGACATAGGTCCCCCCAAGGCTCGCCACTCCAACCGATCCTGCATCCACCGAATTCCCGCGATCTACGATCCATTATAAATTGGTAAATATACATAATTATTGATGTATAGGGCATATAGAAAGAAAACTGATTACAATTTATCAGAGTTAACCCAATAACATCCAATAAAACTACAAAAGTAATAGAAGTAGTCAATTTATCCTATGCTGTAATTTATATTTTTATTGTAGTATTGTCTATTTATCAAAGAAAAGGAAAGTAGGTAGGTACTAATCCAATTAAATTACTTAAGGTTAATTTCTGAATCCTAATGGACTATTAATCTATTCGTAGCTGGATCCATTTATTTATTTACATGTGGTTCGTATGTACCCAGCTTTAGAATTTTAGTGCGATCACTCGATAGCGGCAATTAAAGGGATGATTAAACGGAAAGTTGTGTTTTAGCTGTCCAACACGTTATCGGACGGCGGAACATATATCATTCTGCACTACCAACAATTACACACATTCTAACTAATAGGCAATGCCATTTCAAAATATGTTATCAATAAATTGATAGTATCAACACTATGCGTGTATATTAAGTTACATGAACCTAGCGGACACGGCCATCATACAATCCAATACTGCCATCCTATAACGACTTTCTGAACTAACAATATTTTTTAAATTTTAATTGAGAATACTTGAAGGGTACACGGAAAGAACATGTCAAGTCACTTTAGTCACATTTTGAGTAATCGCGGTTTTAAAATTTGGAACCATGTCAAAATATATGGTAATTCAGTGACCAGGTCGTTTTTAACTTAAAAAAAGTTGTGTTACATATATTATACAGTGCTAGCAAAAGATATAACTAATAGTACATTAAGAGCTCTACATTTTTAAGATGAAAATCTCATACATACATACATACATATAATCACGCCTATTTCCCGGAGGGGTAGGCAGAGACCACGGATTTCCACTTGCTACGATCCTGACATACCTCTTTCGCTTCCTTCACTTTTATAACATTCCTCATACACGCGCGCCGGTTTAGGGTGCTCTTGACCTGGCCTTTCTTCAGGATTTCCCCGAACTGATAAGAGAAAGTCCGCCGAGGTCTGCCCCTTCCAACTCCCATTTCCACCTCTCCCTTATACAAAAATCTCATTTTCCGAAAAAATTGACTAGTTAGTGTTCTTTCCGTGTAGCCTTCACTTAGATTTTATAGAAGTGGGTTTTTAACGGCGGGTAAAGAATAGTGGTATCAGTGGTTCATATTAAGTATTATTAACCACGTACATTTGTTGTGACAATTTCGTGTGGTAAACTCAACACACATACGGGGCGTCCTTGGTGCGTATCGTCGCTTCCTCGTCGGAGTTGTTAACAAACGTGCTTATCGCTAACTAGGAAATTTTGTAATGTTGTTGTTATCGGTGAGTCAATAGATTGTATTACCTTCCGAAATAAGTATTTAGTTAATACAATACGTAAACTCTTTTGTCATTCGTAGATTGCATAAGTATAACATTTTCGTTACTTAGATACTGACAGATCATCATCATCATCATGTCAGCCGATACACGTCCACTGCTGGACATAGGCCTCCCCCAAGGCTCGCCACTCCGACCGATCCTGTGCCGATCGCAACCACCGAATTCCTGCGACCTTCACCAGGTCGTCGCTCCATCTCGTTGGAGGCCTACCGGCAGTTCGTCTTCCGGTACGCGGACGCCACTCCAGAACCTTCCGGCCCCACCGGCCATCAGTTCTGCGAGCGATACTGACAGATATCGCACAATATTTAGACCTTAAAATTTAAATATCGGTACCTAAAGGTATGTATGTTCTTGAAATGTTGTAGACTTCGACTACAAAGGTTTTTTTTTCAAAATTCAACCCCTAAGTCAAAAGTCGATAAAACCTTTTAAACCTCATTTTCACCCTGGCACATTTGTTCCGCGTTCAAGTACCTGGTGTCAAAACCAAATACAAGCGCTGCCTTGGATTTGGTTTTGGTTTGGTTTACTTTGGCAAAACGTGTGGCGGATTATTATTGTGCATTTTTAGGGTTCCGTACCCAAAGGGTAAAAACCGGACCCTATTACTAAGACTCCTTTGTCCGTCTGTCAGTCTGTCACCAGGCTGTATCTCATGAACCGCGATAGCTAGACAGTTGAAATTTTCACAGATGATGTATTTCTGTATTCTGACAGAAATTTTCTGTTGTCGCTATAACAACAAATACTAAAAACGGAATAAAATTAACTATTCTGTGGGGCTCCCATACAACAAACGTGATTTTATTGCCGTTTTTAGGGTTCCGTACCTCAAAAGGAAAAAACGGAACCCTTATAGGATCATTCGTGCGTTTGTCTGTCCGTCTGTCACAGCCTATTTTCTCCGAAACTACTGGACCAATTAAGTTGAAATTTGGTACACATATTTGGTAGTTTGTGACCCAAAGACGGACATGTAACGACTCGCATTTGGCCGGTTTTTGCGTAATGGTACGGAATTCTTCATGATCGAGTCCGACTCGCACTTGGCCGGTTTATTTTATTATATAATAAGTTACTGTCATAAAATTGTAACCATAAAAGTAAAATACGAGTAGCAAGCGACGACACGACAGCACGGCAGTCCTTCGCTCAAGGCGTTTCCTCGACGAACAAAGACGTGGCTTCCTCCTCGCGCGGAAGCGATTCGGCTGATACGCGTCATACGCGTTCCGGTCAGCCGTGACGCGATCCTGTGATAATTCAAACCAGAGTTTTAAATGATTCACGGTTAGTTTCACTAGACTTATATTGACCGGGATATAGACCGTGATTACCTTTTGTATTGTTTTTGTGTTGTACACAATACAAAAGGTAATCACGGTCTATATCCCGGTCAATATAAGTCTAATTCAAACCAGTCTATAGAACTCAATATGATAGACAGAGACCTCAACTAAAAGACAACTCAAGGAAGAATTTATGAATTGTCAGTTGTCACACAAATCCGCTGCCAAAAGACCGCTCCCATACAATCTAAGTTACGCTCTCATTCTGAAACGATATTCTGTAATAACATTAAATTTGACATGAACATTTAAAAGTAATCTATGTCTAGTTTACGTTGCTAGCATGTTTTATATACTTTAATTGTATGGAAGCGGCTTCGGCGGGTTCGTGCTCTTAACAGTGTGAACGAAGGTAGATAAGTTTGCTCATGACAAAACACCCATAGGTTGCAGTCGCTGACCAACTGATTGGTAACACTTCGCACTACGCTATTGTCATGTCATTAATACAAAAATATTATAGCAAAGCAATGTCCATAATCCTTAACAGTTAAGATATCAATCACGATCAGTACTGACAATACGAAGATCTAAACAACACGTACAGGTCGTTACTACTTACAAAACTCGCCCACTAGATGGTGCATTAAAGACGATTCGCCCTCAACTCGCATCCTCTTCTTTGTCATATCCTCACTGATGAACGAGACGGCTCATGGCTGTGGACACTCTTCACTAGTGCTCGCCAAGCCGCTCTATCTTGGGCTCGGTGCTAGCCTGTAATGTGGCTTTAGTCTCTTACGTTTTTCTGTACGCAGTCGATACCTACGCTTCCTTGTCATACGGCCAGTGATTATGAGCTTCGCTATCTGATCTGGTCCTGTTTTGCTAAAATGGGAGAAGAAACCACGTACGCATTGAGTACCTCGCATAGGTGTTGTTATAAGTACCATCGTCCACACTGTTAACTGACATGATGCGTAAACATTAATGTAAGGGCATTAGGTTCAGTTCAGTTAAGTGTTTTGTGCTTAATACTATTGACGTGTGATTTTCTGTGTGCATGTGCCTAGTTTTAAGATTTCAAACACAATGTAATATTGTTACTGAAGTAAATTGATGATGATGATGATGATGTATGAGAGCGCTACCGCTTCATAAGTGTCACTTAAAACTTTGTACATGGAAATCAATAACAAAAGGGTGTTTTAGAGATAAAAAGCATATAATTGTATTATAGAATTAATAAAATACAATGCTAGGGTGTTTTAGAGATATAAAGAATATTATTGTATTATAGCACTAATAAAATACAGCAAGTGCTTACCAATATAAGTGAATTCGCGGCGCCTTATGCTACTACTCGCAATACATTTTACGCTCACCAATAAGCGCGGGTAATCGTATTACATTAATTTCAAAATTATAACAAATTTCATAATCTCAATACCGCTTCTGAATTATGCGAAAGCATAGGTAGGTATAGGTATGCTTCATAATGCGGGATCTATAGCAGGAAATCTGATACTCACTACCGCGTTTCTTACATGCCATTGCAATATATCCCTTATCACAAACACTTTAAGACCCTGTCCCCAATTTTGGCTTTTACAAAGTATACACTGGTCACATGGGAAACTATTAGAACAATAGCTGTATTAAAACGTACCTCAGATATACGTGGGAGATAATGATATACCAGGTTGAAGTTAAATAAAACTAAGTTTTTTTGGATTTTTATCATGTTTTTGGAGTGTGATTTAGTGTGGGTTAAGAAGTTACTACTGTTACATTTTACACTGATTGTAGTTTCATTTTGCTTTGACTGAAATTCCATCGGCCACCGCGTCATCCGCAAACAAGTGTAACATGAGTCAAAACGTCGCAAACAAAGGTAAACAAAATAAATGTGATATCATATGTATTAAATAAACCGGCCAAGTGCGAGTCGGTCTCGCCCACCGAGGGTTCCGTACTTTTTAGTATTTGTTGTTTAGCGGCAACAGAAATACATCGTCTGTGAAAATTTCAACTGTCAAGCTATCACGGTTCATGAGATACAGTCTGGTGACAGACAGACGCGACAGACAGACAGACAGATGGATAGACGGACAGACGGACAGACGGACAGTGGAGTCTTAGCAATAGGGTCCCGTTTTTACCCTTTGGGTACGGAACTCTAAAAGGCAAAAGTTCTAAATGTTTTAAGAAATGAAGAGTCAAAAAACTTAGATAACTTCGCTATTGGACATTGGACTTAAACCAGCCAGCCAAATATAAACAATGCTTGTCATCAACAAATCAACATGTCCATTGCTTTTAATTACCGCTGTTACAAATTTACGCGTGGCAGCACAATCTCCCACGGTTTGGGACGCTTATCTGATGCGGGGGTCTTGACCTTGCGGGCGTGGCTTTTGGCAGGTGTAGGGCCTTAGGTTTGGAAAACTTCGTAGTGTTTTGAGGTATCCTGAAAATCCCAGGAAAGGGCCAGAAAAAGACCGGCTTTTGTCGGCGTTAGTTTCTGGCGCCACAGAAAAGGTCGTGTTGTGTCTATTGCAGTCAGGGTTTTTCTTTTGCTAGAAATGATTATGTACTACTGGCGGCAAAACTAAGTTATAACGATAACCTCGCTACTTGCTACGTTATGGCTACTAGTAGTAGTAGTAGGTTTGGGAGTTGGGGCGCTTATCTGATGGAGGTCTTGACCTTACGGACGTGGCCTTAGGCAGGTGCCGGTGCAGGGCTTTAGGTTTTAGTGTTAGGAAAGTTTTACGAAATTTTACGAGATTTGAGTGTTTTGAGGTATCCTGAAAATTCTGGATTTTTGATACAAGATTTTATTACAATCCATCAAACAAACTTTTATTCATAAAATAGAAGTATTACTGACGGTACTCTTCTATCAACAGGCAACTAATACTCATCGAGACAATTCTATATTGTTGCAAGTTAAAAAAAAGCTTGTAAAAGACCGGCTTTTGTCTTTTCTGGCACGACTAAATGTGAAAAGAACGTGTTGTTTTTTTTTTCGGTCAGGACTTTTCTGTTGCTAGGAATAATGTAAAGCTTAGTTTTGGTGCATTTTGAGGATTTTAGAAACCTTGCAACTACATGCACTAGTTAGACCAACATACGGGATAGTAATAACTTAAAGTGATATATATTTTTCTGTAGGTATTATAAATAGTTACATTGTGTAGAATAATCATTACTTACTTTGCTAGTTCAATTGTTAATTCCGATCAAAGCAAAAAAAGTTTTAGAAATATTTCATAGGAATATCTTATTTTTTTAACGGAGTTGAAATATAAACCTGCTCTGTCAAAAGATCGCAGAAGTCACGCAGTAGTCTTATTCAATTATTAATATATTCAACACTGAAGACATTTTTCGTAAAGTTGAAGCTGAATTTATTTTCACATGCGTGTTAACATTATAAATAAAAAGCGAGTAGTATTTGACTTAAAAGAGACGCCAAATTAAAGTGAAACATATTAATTCCAACATTTCAAGAATACATAAATACACGTCAAATTGCTATAAGGTTTTTATGATTTGAGGAAGTCACATGTCCCTTGACGCACTTCTAATCTGTCTATCTACCTCACAATGTGTCGTTCTGTTCGTCGCGAGATCGCCGATATCACCATTGTCAGCGGATCCTACATTATCGTATCCACTCTAATCGGATCCCACTGTTTAAACAATTTTATCTTTACCATTGTCTTTATTAACTTTGAATCTTATGGTATTAATTTCAATGTCTGTTTTTGCTGCAGCTTTAATGTTGTCGTTAATTTGTGACAGACGGATTTGTGTGCAAGGTTTAGAAATAAACAAGATGCTGATTGTGTTATGTAAGCTTAAATTCAGTTTGTCATGTTTGAGTTCTGTTTTTCTTGTTCAAAACTCGTTTAAAGGTTAGTGAATGAAGTCCGATTGCAAGCGATTTCCTTGATAATTAAAATGGTTATGTTTCTGTTTTTTGCGGGTTGTTTTTGCTGGTGTTATTGAGTCAGTGGTGTGGTATAAAAAGAGGCTAAAGGCTGTGACGATGAATCCCCGGTGGTCACGATTATGACACACCTAACATAATACCTTCACGACTTCTTCCTGCATGAGGACTACTGTTAACAATCTCACTGACTATATTATTGACTCATTATTTTTTATGGCAGCCAAGCTTAGAATATTATAGTAAATAACGCAATTAAGATTTAAGTTAAAGGTATCGCTAATCCTTTATAAAACTATCTAGTACCTACTTCGACGTCACACACTAAGACTAACATTTAATTTCAATGTAATTTGTCCAACGCCTAGGAAAAATAGAAATTATAATAAGAAAAACAGCCATATAAGTTTATGTAACATATTGAATCATAAATTGCAATGGATCTATAACGACTATGTAGTTTTTTAACTTGATTAGTTTTATTACCCACGTTGACGCAGTCTTCGTCGGGTAGGTACCCGACCTACCTAGTTAAACTTTATGCGTATCACTATTTTAAAATTTTGCTGGGACATCAGTCATTCATCAGCAAATTATAACAACGTAACCTGCGTGGAAATATCAGAAATAAAGTTAAACAAAATAAATTCGCGACAGACCCATAACAAATTAACAAAACGCAAATGTATAACCCTTTAAAGGGCATACTCGTTTTATACGGCAAGAATGACCATCATCTTGCATCATCTTTTTATATTTTTTATGCAGAATTTTTAGGACTAAAAAGACTTGAATCATGATTTTTTTTATCTGGTCCGTTAAATGTTTGATATAACAGCTAGTAATATTCTTTTGATCAATTAGTCTCATAGGAAACAGTACAGTACCTAAAACACTCCCTTGCGCAGCGACAAAAGGAAGGATGCGCGTACGTGCCTCACAAAGCCGCAGACGTTATTATCCGACCAGTATCGCCGCATTAGGCCCGACGCCGGGATATGAGACGTGGACAGATTCGTTATAAAAAGTGTAAGCTATAGACAATAACGGCTATTCGTAAAAAAGCACGATAGTGTCGAACGCCTTTGAAAAACTGCAGTCGGGTAAGATACCGTACTGGAGTCAGGATCAAATTAAGTGGATGAGGAAAATTTTGGTACATGAATGATATTAAATTTAACACATAAAAGTAAAACTTTACTGACATTTTAATAATTAGGAAATCAAATATGAATGACGATGAATTTATTAAAAATTAATATTCTGTGTATGCTGTTAAAACAGATGAAACACAAGCAACTCCTTTTAAACTTAAGCGTGTACTACATCAAGATACGCACGTCAATGGGTGCACTATGAATGCACCCGTGACCCATTCACGGGTTATAATCAGATTACTGAGGCTTATTCAAAAAACTATGGCCCTTGGCATTGACGACTGGTTTTGAATTACTCGTTATATGAACAAGTTATTTGTGGGTATACTTCAAATTGCGTGGATATCCTGTCCTATTTTGTGACGATGATTAAATTTGTTAATAATATATTGTCAACCTACATTTGAAAATTTCGATTTCATTAACATTAAACCGCCCATCTGTGTTTTTGTTTTTCTTTCACTGGTGATCAGCAACGTGTTGCGAGGATCCAAGTTAAGATTCCAAAGTCTACGGTAACCGCTTATCATCTGAAAAATGAAATTAAAATGTTTCGTCCTAGTCCTAGCTTGTTGTTGTTCGTCATTTCTAAAATAGACTTATATTGACCGGGATATAGACCGTGATTACCTTTTGTATTATTTGTGAGCTCCCGATATTTCGACGCAGTTACATGCATCATGTTCAAGGACGACTGAATATCGGGAGCTCACAAATAATACAAAAGGTAATCACGGTCTATATCCCGGTCACTATAAGTCTAGTGAAACTAACCGTGAATCATTCAAAACTCTAATTTCTAAAATATATTTTTTTGCGCTGTCCAACTATAACTAAAGAACTTTTTCTCCTAAGCCAGACCAGTTGTCAAAAAAAGTATCTTAACAATATAAGCATCTTATTTTTTTTGCAAACTAAGCTGGATAAATGGTCAATAAACTTATAATCTCGCTAAAAACCCTAGTATCAGTAGCACAAAAACAGCAGATAAGCTAATTGTACGGAATAGATAGCCACGTGCTAACGAGCCATATCACGCATCTATTCAAATAGGCCCCATAAATATTAATATGAGCGCGTTCACCAATCTGTTGTGTTTTGTTGCCGCGGGTCATGAGAACTATTGCAGACCTGTGCTATTTACTGAGTTTGCTGCAGTTGAAATAACTGAAGGTATCTTGTGCTAAGTAGCTTAGATATTAAAATAAATATGATAGTGTATGTATGTTTCAGAAGAAAATGAGGTCAAATCAAGGAGCGTACCAATGAATTTATCATATTTGTATGTGCCTAGGTCAAAACCTTGCATCGTTCCTGTGGACATTGTTCAAAACCTAATCAAATCAAGCCTAATTGAGAAATCAAGTATCATAAAATCGTCTTGGTTACTTCGTCATGATTTTTTTGGTTGGAACTTGGATTATTTTTAGGATTCCACACCAGAAGTATCCATTTAAGTAATAGGCCTCGTCTGTCCGTCACAAATATCTAATTTCTAGTAGTAGTAGGTAACACCAAAAATAATATAATACAATTAAATAAAAAATTAAAAAGGTTCACAAACAAGAATCTTGAATAATTTTGAGGTGTTTGGTTTATTAAAGTACGAAAACGTAACGTTAGAGTTTATTAAAAGTAAATACAGTTAAAAAAATATCCCGTGGTCGTTGCTACCGGAGGTCGCTTCTATAGGCTTTGAAAAGGCATCAAAATCCTAACAACCAAGTGCGCAAAACTAAGGAATCTCAGAATCTCGTGTCTATGCTAGTGCGTAAAAGGCTAGTTTTTATTAATAGTCCGATTGGGAGCCCAAGGTGAGCCGGCACCTACGCGTGACGTCGCTCAAGCTGCGCACCGAGCACCGACGCTGGCGCAACACCCAACACATAACAAAAATGGCGTAAGTACCTTGAACTTTGCACACACTTAAGACCTTTTTAGCAGCGATGATGAATTCTAAAACAGTGTATTTCAAATTATTGTAAAGATACTTAACCTTTTAAAGACTTATGACTTTCCTTAAGTGTAAAAATGACTTCTAAAGATATTTAATAGAAATTATGTGAGATTACATTATGTGTGAGATGTGACGTTTTTAAATCGGCGGAGTGTAAACATCTCTATCTACTAGTCTGTAGGCGTTAATTTCTTTGATTGAATTGCAATGGATTTGAATGACGGGTTGAATATAATTATGTTACATTACAAGCATGGAGCATGTAACTTAATAATTAGATTAGTAAGTACCTCTTTTATTCTACGCGTAGCCAGAAATAAGCATTTATATTTTGCTTGGTTATTTATTAATATTTTCACGCCAATTAAAGGGTATTATCATATCATAAATACACTTACAAAAAATGTTCTAATTGTGGAATGGGTCACGACAGACAGCTCTTAAGTAAGTATATGTCAAATATTATTTTAAGGGTAAATTTCTAATGAAATGAAATATTCACTAAAACGTAACACAAACATTTTTTTGGTCCATCATAGTACCAAGTCTTTTAAGTATTTTGATTAATTTCTCTGTTTCCGCTACCCAAAAGATGTCTGGAAGCGATCGCTATTTAGCGGTAAGACCGCCTTTTGTCTACCTTATCATTTTTTTTAATTGTATATTTTTACTGAGGTGTGCTAATAAGAGTATTCTATCCTGTTCTTTGTGTCACAATCGGACTGTATTTCATGTTAGAAACAATAATATAGATAATAATTATGTTTTTCCTAATATCTAGGTCCGAGTAGCATAGCGCATAGATACCCCAGATAGTAGATACTGTTAAAGTTTTTATAACTAGCAGTTTTTTCACAAATATGATACATCTACAGTACAAAAAAACACACGAAAAACAAAGTAAAATATGCATTTAAGCTTTTTCTGTTTGTCATTTGACCTAAGAAAGTTGCGTATAAGTTATCGAATAATATTTGAAGTGCCTTCAAAATATTAATCCTCCAAGTCTTCTCATTATCAAAGATCTATGGAGTGTATTGTCATCAGTCAAATTTCATCAGTCAAAATATCAGTGTGAACTGGACATTAGACAGAAGTGAAATCATCTTCCTCGCGTTGTCCCGGCAATTTGCCACGGCTCATGGGAGCCTGGGGTCCGCTTGGCAACTAATCCCAAGAATTGGCGTAGGCACTAGTTTTTACGAAAGCGACTGCCATCTGACCTTCCAACCCAGAGGGGAAACTAGGCCTTGCTGTGATTAGTCCGGTTTCCTCACGATGTTTTCCTTCACCGAAAAGCGACTGGTAAACATCAAATAATATTTCGTACATAAGTTCCGAATTGGAACTTATGTACGAGATATCATTTGAACAGAAGTGAAAATAAGTTCGGTCTGTTTGTTAATCCGTCTAAGTGTCAGGCCATTGTCATAGGTAGCGAACGCCAGCTCGCGAAAATCGATTCTACACCCCCCGTATATTTTAATGGCACTCCGATTCCTTACAGCCAGAGTGTAAAAGACCTAGGCGTCTATTTAGACAGCACCCTGAGTTGGAAGATACAGGTAGCTGAAATTTGCCGAAAAGTCACTGGATCTCTACATGCCCTTAACAGACTTAAACACTTTTTACCCGTTAAAACAAAAATTTTATTAGCACAGACATTAATTCTACCCATAATTGACTACGGTGATGTGTGTTATCCAGACTTAAATGAAGAGCTCTTGAACAAGTTAGATCGTTTACTAAATAACTGCATTTGTTTCATTTCTCCTCTTTCCATGTCTCCTCTTTCCGCTCTAAATTCGGCTGGTTTCCTATACGTGTTCGTCGAAATATTCGCATGCTTTGCACCCTCTTTTCTGTTAGTAATGATCCCCAATCTCCCGAATATCTCAAATCTTTCTATAACTACTATGGTGTTTCTCGTGTCCGTCAACTTCGCTCTACTCTTCTTCTTTTTTTGTCCATACCATCTCACCGAACAGGTTTCATGTCCTATTCTTTCTCTATTCAGGCAGCTCGCCTTTGGAATAGTCTCCCTGTTAAAATTAGACAGTGTCCGAATAGATTTGCATTTAAAAAATCCTTACGTGAGTTTTTTGCTGGCAGAACGATGAATTCTTAGTGTTTCTGTTTTGAAAGTTTCATCTGATATCTTATGTATTTGTATGTATGTATATTGTATGTATTTATATGAATATTATATATACAGATATATGTATGTATGTCTATGCCTATGCATTATTTAACTATACTTGTATATATGTAATCACTATGTTGCACCGCCTACAAATTCTCTGCTTTGCCCGAAGGTTGACTGGTAGAGAATGCCTCATAGCATTAAGTCCGCCTTTTGTACGATTGTATTTTCTTTTGTGCAATAAAGATTAAATAAATAAAATATATGTCTTATCCAACATTAACAGTACAGTGAATAAATAGTGTGTTTATCTCGTTAATCAATGCAATGTCGTTCAACCAGACAACCAATTATGACCCTTCTGAGCCCTAACTCAATTTATCAACGAGTTTACACACAGACAGATCGACCCATAAATTAAGGCGAAAAAACGCGACCTACCGCAAGTGAATGAATATGCAAAATATGGAAACAAAACTCGGTCCTTAACCCGGGCATAATACATAATAATGCTTGTAAGGCTGCCGCCCGCGGGCCGCGGGCCGCGGAGCGGGGATATGTAAAATTACATTGGCTAAGGTTGTAGTCAGAGAAAATCTTTTGTCATACTTGAAATAGGTACTTGAAAGTTAGTCTTTCATTTTAAATCAGTTTATTTAACAATACCACTTCTTGATCATTACTCGTAATGATTAAAATGAGAGGCTATTTTGTTTTACTCTAAGTATTATTACAAAACATTTGAGGACCTAAGTAAGACACTAATATTGCTATAAAACAGAGCTTCTAATATACATGCACCTACCTAATGGCCGGTCAATATTAATTCTAATTAGTCTTTTTTTATACCACGTCGGTGGCAATCAAGCATACGGCCCGCCTGATGGTTAGCAGTTACCGTAGCCTATGGACGCCTGCAACACCGGAGATATTACACGCGCGTTGCCGACCCTTTAAAAACCTGTACACTCCTTTTTTGAAGAACCCCATACTGTAGCCCCTCGGGAAAACCTGAAAAGTCTTGTGTGTCTACGTTAAAATTCAAAAATTCAAAAAATTCAAAAATTCAAAATTCAAAATTCTTTATTGCTTTATTAAATATAAGTGTATTTTCGTGTGTTGTAAATTTACCCCTCCCGAGACCCAGAAGCATTTGTTTTGTTTCTGATTTTGGAACCCTTAGTTACTCGACAAAAGTTCAAAATAGATTGTGGAATATGGACAAAAATTTGTACGCGGGGTCTTAGGAGGCTCAAAATATTATTGGATGAAATATTAATATAAGTATGTCCTACTTACTATTAATTGACTGACTTCATTACTTAAATCCCAAACATCCAGTCTCGATGTAGGTAAATATTGCGAGAACATCTGGAGTCCCCAATACGCCATTCGCTCTCACTCCCGCTGCCGCTCCGCTTAACTCTACATCCTTGACCACAGCCTACAATTTTACACGCAGACATGTAGACAAGTCAAATTATTAATAATTAATGACGAGATCGACGCGTGCTTCATCCTAATTGCGAACTATTGCTGAAAAAACGTAATTCGCTACTGTTTAAATACGGGGTTCCGTTGATTCGAACGTAAAATTGTTTTAAATATATTTTTTATTATTACGCATATAGTAAGCACTAAAAAAGTTTACAGTTTACCTACGAATTATTTTTATTGCCTCGCCTACTAAAAACTTACAGTACTTAACTATCAGATTTTCAGTGCTAGGGAAATATCTTTTCTCCTTGATATTCAACCAACTCATACATTATGTAAATTATTTCTAGAATTTTTTAAATCAACTATAATTTTGGTTTAAATAACCATACATTTTGCATTAGTTAATAATTATTACGCTTCATTAAAAAGCAACCGCCTAATTAAATTACAAAAAACTCATCGCCACCCCAAAATGATTATACAATCTCAATTACACCACAACAACACATACATTACCACAAAACTGACTGACGAACCCTAAAAATCTCACAATTAGACCGACCACAATGTAAGAAATTATTTGAATACCAAATCAACGCGAGCAATTTGATATTATGCAAACTACGACCTTGACTCGTAAATAAGAATATCTCAGCTTCATACATTATGGAGGCTGGTTGTGTTCTAACAATTTGATATTGTTTTCATCGTGCTTTGATGCGACCTTGACCAAGCACCAATCAGCGATAAGCATAGTTAGCGCATGCCCACACTAGCGTGAGCTTCAGCGTCTAGTCAGCGCTTTGGAAAATGATGTCGCTGCGGACGCTGCGCAGTTGCGCCAACGTTGCGTCGAGCAGAAGCCTAAAGGGGCCCACCCATTACCAGTCCGCCGGACGATATCGGCCTGTCAATTTTTTGTTCTGACAGGCTGGCCGCGTATCCACTAGAGGCAGCCTCGGCCGCTCGACCCGAGTGAAGTCTGCCTCTAAAGTCGTCGTCAATAGAACTTGCAAATAATGTAAACAAACCAATTTACCTCCATTACTTCGTAATCTCGCTCTTTAAAAGGACAACCATGACCTTATCAACAGTCACACTTAAACAGTGACACTTAAATATTGTATTTATATAATTTTTTAGTTAAATTCAATGTTATTTATTAATATAACAAAATCTGTCATCGCACTTAAACTATCGTGAGACATATTTCAAAATATTTATCAGTACGGTTTTTACTCAATATTATTTTTAGTCGCTTTTGGCGACATGTTTCGGATTCTTTGGGAATCCATCCTCAGGCACGAGTGTCCGCGGCGGTTGTACGTCGTGCACTGCCCGCGCCGCCCGCCTCGTCGCTCGTTGCGCACGCGCTGATGGGGCGGTGGCGGGGGGCGCGGGGCAGTCCGCAGATGGAGTCGTCAAGTGAAGGTCTGGTAGGGCGGCTGTATCGAACGAAGTCAAGCACACTGCACTCACTATGTCCCCGCGATCGTCACAACACACTTGCCGCTTGACCCTAGGTATTATAGGCTTCCATGGAGGTGGCAACATCCAGCCTCCGTACCGATTGAAATTAGGGCGGCGTGCAATTTCAATCGCCTCGCGAATCTTACGCGGCACAAAACATTTCTCCCTTGGGGTTTTCTTTAACGACCCACGCTGACGATGGCAAAATTTAATCAGGAGTTTTCTCATAAGGCATTTCGTTCGCACGCGTGAGACATGATCTTACGCGTGACAACATGCCTCAAGGTCGTATCAATATGTGAAAACCATATCAAATTGTCAAAGCAGCATCGGCCCATCTCAGCTTCATACATATGGGCATGCATAAATTGTTTAAACTCGAAATTCATTACTAAAACAAATATTGTAGTACAGGGTGCGTTTCCTGACGTATTGAATTATGCATGAGTGATAAGTGTTTCTGGGCCTTTGCCCATTCATATCTATGCTCGTAATTTAATAGTAGCTTTATCTTGTAGTGTAGGGCAAGGTTAATTGATATTCAAACCTTTAATTAAGACACTTATGGCATATACATACTTAGTAGGCAAGTATATGGTTGACAGCGAAGCCCGCCAGACACATATCTACAATGTAGGTATGTACATGATTGCCTGTCAAATATCAAAAGAGTGACCCAAATCGAAATGATGTTATGTGTGATTTGACGTATTGAATTCGGAAATAAATAATATGTGATTGCGATTTGGCGCTTACGTCGCAAATTATTGATTAGGCGCTATGCGACGTAAGCGCCATCCAATATTAATTGGAGCAGCGTTAATAATAGCGTAAGCGCCAACCGCCATAAGGTACCTTTACCCGTGGACGTCACATATCTTTACTATTTCATATCTAGTGAATCGCTAATTCATTTCCCGAAACGCGCCGATAGTTAGTGATAATCTTTCTTTCCTATGTTTGTCTATAGCCTGACTATCTGATGTTACATAGTTATAATTAAGTATAAAGCTGCGAAATATAGTAAGAAAAAGAACATTTCCATGACGTTTACTTTACTCGGTATACTATGCTTTTTTACGTAATTAAATTTTATTGGCCATATTTTATACACTTCAACACGTCACACTCACACCGCAATGAACAGCAGAAAAATAAGCTTTTAGATGCCAGCTCGAATTCAAATATAATAATATAACCTGTCGACGTCAAATATATGTTTACACTTTTGCACCTTACCCCTTCGTAATAAGGCGAAATATGTATACATACCTTTGACGTCAAAGTACACAGATCGAAATCGTTGAAGCACGCTTCCTTGTGCTAATTAAAACAAGTCTGTATCCCCCTTCCCCCCTCTCAGACGTCGACCTTCGCAAAACTACTGATAACATTAATGGTCATAGCTATGACTGAATAAAAGCGAATGTAAACGCTATTCTAAGTGGATACGGTTGTTTTTGAATTAAAGGGACAGATCAGGTTGTGTGACTAGATAATTAATTGTAGCTAGCATTTGTTTGGATCAGGTTTCCATGTTGGTGACGAGAGATACGAGTATAGGTGTGGTTTCGGCACCTATCTATATTAGAATACATTTTATATTTTATATATTAATTTATTGTTTTTTTTTATGAAATAGGAGGCAAACGAGCAGACGGATCACCTGATGGTAAGCGATTACCGCCGCCCATGGACACCCGCAACACCAGAGGGGTTGTAAGTGCGTTGCCGGCCTTTAAGATGGGAGTACGCTCTTTTCTTGAAGATTTGAAGGTCATATCGGTCCGGAAATACCGCAGGTGACAGTTGTTATTTATTTATTGTTTTTATTTTTTTATTGTTCTTGTATTTTCATAAGTTATGACATTGTAAATTAAAATTTTGGATTTGTAAGTAATTACTTACTTACTCGTATTCCAATTGTGTTGACAATCCTTAGCTGCAGCTATAATTTTATTTCATTAGTATTGTTATTATTTTCATTTTTTATTTATTTTGACGATCATAATAGAAATTCTTATTTTTGATATCAATGCAAACTTATTATGTAATTGTCTTTCATGAAATAAATAATCTAATCTAATCTATATATCAGATTTTGTGACCTGCATAAATTAGAAAATATAATTCATTCACATTTTGTATTATGTGTATGGATAAAAACATATTTACTGCGTACTCAAGAAGATGTTAAACTTCTTCAAAAGATCCTGGAAATCTGGGATATCAAATAAAAATAGTACAGTCCAAGGCAAAAATATCGATCCAGACCAATGGCTCAAAAATATGTGAATTCTTCATTGTCTAAGGTGTAAGAGCGTACACACGGTACACATATATTTGATACTTTGGGAATGTAGGTATATATATTTATGCCCTTGTCCATGAGCTTATTTCTCATATAGCCGTTAAATTAAGTACAAGTGTCGGAAATGTGTGTTTTTACGAGAAGTTAAGGAAAAGCAAGTTTCCCATTTAGGAATTAAAAAAATGCTTGCCACAACAAAACACAGGTACAGTTTTTTATTGTTTAAAATAAGATTACTTTCCATAATCCATGTAGGATATTTTGGAATATTGAAAACACATTCCAATAGCACATGAGTATAACGGATTTGTGCATACACGATATTCTAGGGTCAATAGTACTGTGTGCCCTACACTACAAAAAATCTCCCATGCAGAGGGCCTACCGCGAACCACGTTCGACGTGTTGCCTCCTTGTCGCACTTGTAAATTCGTACGTAAGTGTGACAGGAAGGCAACACGTCGAACGTGGTTCCAGTGCGTGGGCCCAGGACCCCTTCTGTTGCCTTTTACAACATGTCTTCTTCTTCTTTGTCGTAACCTCATGGCTGAGGGACGTGACGAGTGTGGACACTCTTCACCAGTGCTCTCCAGGCCGCTCTGTCTTGGGCCCAGTGCATGCTAGCCTGCAGTGTGGCGTTTGTCACTGATGTTATTCTGTCCGTTACAACATATAGCGGAGACTATCTGCCAATTCTCGTAATGGGGCTACGCAGTTGAAAACCTGTCTAAGAAAACCTACCTACAACTAAAATGTCAACGGTATTCCTTGAGCAATGCGAAGTATTATGGATGGTTTTATCCACGTGATAAAATAACTGTCACTTTTTAACACCGCGGGATAGAAACTGACGGTTACAGTTTTATCACGCTATCACGTAGACAAGAACAACCATTCCGTACTGGAAAGCATAAACCTCCATAATTATTGTTATCCTCCATAATTTCGCGTTTTGAACACATATTAATCCAGTGACCCAGAAGTTAAAGCCAAGCGATCTTCGGATGTATGCGCGGATATTGTGTGTGTTGCGTGTCGGACTATTGACAATAATTAACATTTATGTGTAGTGGGTGGTTTGAAAATGTGATCTACCCCAAACTTTAAATACACTTCTCGTCGGGTAGTCACACAATTCTCTGTTTTGACATTTTACTGGGACGTCAGTTAGCCGCGACCACGACCAGTGAAACCTGTGTCGAAACGTCGGTAAATAAAGGTAACAAAATAAATTCGCGATAGACCCGATTGTAAATGTGATTTAATATCGTTGGAATGTTAATTATCTGTAGTTATTAATAGTTCATGTTTGAAGTTTGTGATCTGACGTGTGACGCCTAAGTTGCGAAGATGAATGGTGAGAGTGGGGAAGTGTAGTCGTGTAGAGCGATGACGGAAAGGAGCGGCAGGGATATCCCCCCTTATAGTAGTCAGGATCAAAAGTAGCAGATCAGATGTAACAGTTACTTTTAAACGTGAACTGTAGAGACATATCTCTCTTTGGAAAAGTTATCCAGAATCTATACTCTTGGCGCGTTGTTTGATCCGCTAGTAAAGATTCTGACTGTAGGTATTTACAGTTAGCATCAATGTAGTGTGTCATGTAGGTAGGACGTGCGATTGAAAATGCAGTGTGAAGTCTACTCAGCGCTACAAGGAGACAAGCCGATCTCAAATATCCTGACAGCCGACTCATTATTCGAACTTAAACTGTCGTGAGACATATTTCAACATATTTATGATCTAAATATCGACGACCAACCACGACGCACAACCGCCGCGGACACTCGTGCCTGAAGAAGGATTCCCAAAGAATCCGAAACATGTCGCCAAAAGCGACTAAAAATAATAGTGAGTGAAACCGTACTGATCTAAATATTTCGATTCATTATTCTAGATAGAAAAGAAAGTAAAGTAAATTCTCTGTAAAGAATTAGCACACATATTAAATTTAAGAAAGCGACACATCTGATCTTCTAGCCCAGAAAGGAAACTAGACATCTATGCGGATTAGTTCGGTATCCTCACGATGTTTTCTCTCTCCCAAAAACCCTGCTTCAAATGTGATGGATGTTCCTATTTCCCACACATATGCAGTCCTACACACACTTGCACATTTCATATAATATGTTTTTCAAATTGTATATCCTATTTCACAGAAATTGTAAAATTACCCAGTCAACAACGCCTCAAACATATAACCCCTTTTAGTGAATGCAAATAGCTAAGTAAAAACATTTTTCTAAGTGTACTTTTAAGGCTCCAGTGACACTTTAATACAAATGTTTGACAAAATAAATAAATGTTAAAGGATCATAATTGCTTGAACCATCGTGGGTGGTTACGACCATGAATTGGTGCCATAAGATATATCGATCGGTGTGGCCAGAGTGCTCAAAAATATCTGTACATGCAGTTTAACGTCGTGGTAATAGAGACTTGGTTCAAATATTTGTGAATACCTTGACCGCTCCGATACTCTTCAGTTAAAGATACCGATGGAAAGGACTAAATATCAAATTGTAGCTGATACTTAATAAGAAACAAAATCAATATCTTCATCTCATATATTTTGTTTGTTAATAGTTATAGGGCAATAATTCATCAACATCGATCTATGTATGTCAAGGTGCATTTTGTACACCAAATGCCAATACTTTGAAATCAATAATTATACACCCACTTTTGTGACAATTGCATATCTGTTCCAATTAATATTATCTGTTTTGAGACAGGCAGCAGTAAACGTGTTATTATTTATTTATTTAAAACTGTCATTAAAAAGATAGTTGAAAAACTTGACAACATTTTTATACTAAGTATCATCATGGTGATGACAAATACTTTTTTTTTTTTTACTAGCCTAATTTAGTGTCCCACTGCTGGGCAAAGGCCTCCCCTCGTTTCCTCCACTCGACCCTGTCGTTTGTAGTGTACCGCCAATCCGGATAAAATGCGTCCAAGTCGTCCCGCCATCTCCTTTTCGGCCTGCCTGGACCCCGGCCAGCACCATCTATGGTGTTCCGTGGGTCCCACTCGGTAACCATTTTGGCCCACCTTTCAGGGTGCATGCGGCAGACATGCCCAGCCCAGTCCCACTTAAGCTTAGCGGTCTGGACACCTACATCTACAACTCGAGTTCTGGAGCGCAGTTCCGTGTTTCTGATTCTATCAGTTCTGCGAACACCTAGTATACTTATTTAATTTATTTTTCAAATGATGTTCAGGTGTGTTTCTTAATAAAAACGTACTATGAATACTGTTTTATTTTCAACAATAAAACAATATGAAGATTGTATATTCCAGTCTTGCTTGCAGGCAGGAAAAACAGGCAGGTTTTTGAATATAAAAAACGCAAGATAAGTAGGATTCTAAATGCCCTATATAGCTGCAGACCGTGTATAAAAGAAACCCTAAATACTAAAAAAAACCTGTTTAACTAGCACAGTATAAGGCGTACTATATTTATAAATTTCCCAAAGACGTAGATACCAACACGAACAAAAACTATAAAACGTTTTAACGAAGGTACTAGCGGAAACCTGTCGGTTTTTTCTTATCATTCGACGCCTCAGCGTTTTAGGTTTATCGTTGATCGAGGACATAAAGTCGTAGTTTTCATTGGAGACCCGATATAGGAGTCGTTATGGGTCCCACACACGGGCGGTTGCTTCGTATTTAAGTAGGTTCTGCATAGGTACCCAGTTTTGAAAAATAAAGCCAAAATTCGCCGCGTTTTGCCGTATAAAAGTAAGCAAATAAATTCTTTATTTCACTTATATATTCCATGGGTGTGGGTTTTTTGTGCTAATATCAAAAGTATGATACGTACTTATTTTCAAGCTATGAAATTAAGGCGGTTCCCTGAGCCAGAAGGCGAAAAATCTCCTTATATGATCCTGTTTTTCTAAGAGGCGTTGATATTCGTAGACGTGGAAAAAATATATGTAGTTCTTGACTATATTATCTTTAATATCATAGCTTCCGATACACGAATTATGACACTTCGCTCGATACAATTAATTCCCAAAGTAACCTCTAACTCGGGCTTTTAATCCAACTTTACTCGGTTATTTATTATGTGATACTATAAACAAAAAAAGGAGAAAAAACAATCTTAACTTAAATAGTAATTTCATAGCTTTCCAATTTCGATATTGTAGAGTAAAGATTTTAAAATAAATAAAAATCGACAAAATTCGATCAAAATTGACACTTGGCGCGCATGATCTTTCCCGTTCTTTCTTGCGAAATGTGATAGAGACAGCGGCAAACCGATGGAACGGCCTTAAGCCGATGAGAAATAATGCTCCTAATAGACACAACAACACTCTGCCATGAGTACGATGTATGAAAAGTTAGAAACACTAATTAGGTATGTGTGACCTTCTAGAGACTGATATTACTAAAAGATTATTTACTGAAATAGGATATGATAGGATTTGCTTTTCGTTCCTTTTTGCGTTTTAGATTTGCAGTCTTATTTTTGTAGTCTTATTGGATAATTTTTTTCTAGTTTTATCACTTACATAAACCAAGTATTGACTGTGTTTTTGCTCGTCTGGTTCTAAAAGAAAATTACAGGTTATAAGTAAACTTATTTCTCGCCTGACTGCAATAGAACTTTTCTTCCTCACCTAACTACTTATTTCACCATGAGCGTCTCAAACGCCGCGTTTCAGTCGCCCGTATACACGCCCTCAAACTATCCAATACCGTTGCTCGATCTGCGTAGGCCTGCGTCGGCGCAGATGTTCAATAACTGCCAGATATACCACTTTAAAACCACTAGGTTATAAGCGCCTACAGCCTTTATAGATTATGTGTCGTTTTTAGATCGTGTACGCGGAAAAATTGTGAAATAATGTTGTTCCCAAGAGTTTCTTAAAGTAACCAAAACTAGCCTGACCTGTAGATCCGTTTCAAATATATGTTATTGGAGACTTATTAATACTAGTTTGATTATTACTTGATAATCTTTATATGTGATGGAATAAGCTTCGCCTAATAGGCTTGAGCCGATAACTAAATATTAGAGTTTATTGTAGAGATGTGTTGAAACATCCTTAATATAATAGGCGACTAAGTAAATGGCAGCCTTTTAACTTGGAGTGCTCAAAATACCTGGCACTGGATCGTACTTGATATAGTTGTGCTATTTATTAAAGTGTAATGTCCCCCTGTTTGTCATGGATAAATCGATTTTAATGTTGAATTTTTGCAAGTGTATGAAAACATGGAGATTAATTCTTAACTGAAATAGATGTCATATCCTAAAGAAAATGTGACGAAGCCCTTCAGTGGAGGCTGGATTTGAACCGGCGTCTGTAGCTATCGCGGTTAACGCCAAGAACCCCTTGGCCACTCCGTCACCAACTCCGTCAAATATAATTCTTTATTTTTTTTTATACCACGTCGGTGGCAAACAAGCATACGGCCCGCCTGATGGTAAGCAGTCACCGTAGCCTATGGACGCCTGCAACACCAGAGATATTACATGCGCGTTGCTGACCCTTTAAAAACCTGTACACGGTTTTTTTGAAGAACCCAACTTTGTTCATTCATTCATCAAATCAGCCTCCCTCACTTTTAATTCTTCCGTTACGTTTTTGCACCTAGACAATATACACATTGCTTCTTAAATACAGCAGAATAGGATAAGAGTTACGTGTATCATTAATATCATTATAAAATCTGCGCCGCTAACTGGATACATTTTAATTACAAATTATAATATCAGCGTCGTACATTTGTATAATTGAAGCAAATTTAAATATATTAGCGGTTGATGCGCGTGCCTTGAGCGTTGAAACATAGCAATGCGATGCGTGTGACAATAATGTGTTTTAAGAAGGCTGTAAGTTGTGAACTGACTGCGGTGAATAATATTACAAAAACTGTACCTAAAACATTTTGTTTTATTTGAAAAATAGGTACATTATTATATTTTCTTATTTTTTTTCCATTTATATATGTATTTATGTTCGACTCGGACATCATCAGTTGTGGTAGTGAATAACTGAATTCAATTATAATATTGTCTTCGGTTACCGCGATAGTTACTCATGAAATAAAACTATAAAAACGGATTATATCGCGTATATTGAATTTATAATACGGGTCACCCGTTGACCACGAACGCTGTAAAGGGTTCGAAACGTCGGGATGTATTATAAATTCAATATACGCGATATAATCCGTTTTCATAGTTTTATTTCATGAATTCAATTATATTATTATTATTTATTATGATATTTGTTCCTGAGTCATGGATGTTTTCGGTATATTTAAGTATTTGTATAAGTATTATATATATCGTTGTCTGAGTACCCACAATACAAGCCTTCTTGAGCTTACCGTGGGACTTAGTAAATTTGTGTAAGAATGTCCATATGATATTAATTTACACTGATTTAAACTTTCACGATTTTTAGTCATTATTTTTTTCACAACGACGGGACTTAATCGCATAAAATAGGTTTTAAGTTTTTAAAACTTATTTTACGCGATTAAATCCCGTCGTTGTGAATAATAATAAATATTAATTTATTTATTTTAATTATTTAAATATTGCTATCATATGAGTAGGTAATTGACACTCCAGAGGTGGACATTCGTTTTTCTGACTCTTACTTAATGTTTATCACTTTTATCAGCTAAAGGGTTATTGTTATTACAAAGGTATTAGTATACATTGTACCTACTATATTTATTAATGAGCAACTCATGAAATATAAAATTACAATATAAAATTCGAAAAAAATGTTTTAAAATTGTCATCGTTATTCAACAATCAATATGCCAGAGTTTAACGGGAATTATCAATGTTAAATAAAAATTGTTTTATCGCTTACGCCTATTAATTAAGCCGCTTGTCTAAGTTTTTGCTTTCCTCCATTACTATGAAACTATCGATATTCATTCAAGAGTTTATCGCACGCGGGATAATCTCGACACGACAAGATACTGATAATGACAGCTTTATCACGAACCTGACTTGGGTTGTTTTAACATATTTACGTTAATAGAATGCTTGCTATCTTTTTCAAGAAAGATTTAAGTTGGTTCGATTTCTAATTACAAAATATTACATATGTTCCATATTTCAATCAAAATTTGGAAGGACCACAATCTTGCTTTGAAAATTTCATTCATATTTTGCTTAGATACCCTGCATGAGGTTTTCATATATAGCGCTATTTTAGCGTCCAGTTTTTTTTTATAACTTCGTTTCCATATGATATGATATGATATGATATGATATGATATGATATGATATTTATTTCATAATATTACATTACATTATAAATTATTATGTCAATATAGATATAAGAATTAATATTATGATCGTCAAGAGTACATTATAAAATACGAGATATTAAAACAAACAATACAAGTTCATGGTTTCAGGAATTCGTCCATACAATATATAGTATTTTCTAGCAGTATTTGCTTTAGTTGGGACTGAAATTCCGACACACTGGCTATGCCTTTCACACGTTTAGGTAACTTTTCATAAAGGGATGGTCCCATTACTCGGGGATCCTTTGTACATAGGGCCAGCCCTTTACGAATGTTCGTGAGGCGATGAGCATTTCGTGTGTTATAATGGTGGACTTCATCGGCTCGTTTAATGTATGTAAAATGTTGTGGCATTAAATAAATGTATTTTCTTTCTTTCTTAAATAACTGAAATAGTCAGAATTGAATACTAAATGGTTCAATTGTCATGGCGATATGTTCAATTTTAAGTTAGGTACCCAACGATCGGATACAGACTGCAACAGTGTTACTGCCTGCAGATTGGCTTTGCAGCATCTCCGTCGCAATCCCAATGTAACCTTTAAAATCATGCTCCCCGCCATTAGTTATAGTTGTAGTAGTTATTTAGGTCATTAGTTTAACATAAAATCCCAACTGATCAATTGTCTCTTATAAAGCACTTGTTAATTTTGTCTCGTACCAACCAAAATGGGACCTTGCGCGTATTTATTACACAGCCAATTCGAAGTCGAAGCGAGAAGCTGAATGCGAGAATCATTACCACGTCTTGTTTATTCATTATTCCGGACATATTAAGACAGACGCATCGAGTGACGCATGCAATGGATGTTACGCTTCCAAATGTATGAAGCACGGTGCACAGGAACCAGACAGTAATGAAACGGTCGAAGAAAAAACCATTGAATATCTGAATTTTGCTTCAGCATACATACATTTTCGCAGTGGCATTCAACAGGTGACACAGGTACTTGAATAGCAATTATATTAGCAAAGATAAATATAACTCCGTAATAGATAGATACAGTCTAAGGAAAAAACGTGCCTCGAAAATCAAGAAAATTTGATTCTCGTTGAGAGGGCGCTACTAGTTTTGGCCTACAGTCGAATAGATGGCGTTGACGGTTTCGTTTGTTATTTAACAATTTTAACGCATATCAGTGAAAGAACATGGGTCAAAATCATAAAAATAATTAATGCAAATAAAAAAAATCATTTATCTATATTTAAATACATTCTATCGTATTTTTATAAATCTTCATTTTTAGTTTTAAAGTGTGTCGACATATGGCAGTGAATTTACTGGGGTTACAAAATTTACTATGACAGTACCGCTCTAGTATAAGTTACTCTATGATATTAGTAAGATGACATGCATTTTTTTCCTTACTTAGTACAATAAGTAATTTTTGCTCGATCTTCTTTGTTTTCTCCTCCCAGCATCCACTGCTCTGTCACGGTTTTACATGTTGTTCTAAATACAACCACCTAATAAGCAACCAAAAATTTGAACTACTACTACGTACGATATACTACAAGATGCTTAATTTGCCTACTGTTTCTACCTTATATGCTACGTTTATCCATAAAAGGCGCAAAACGATTTGGGTAAATAATCTGACCATATAAGTGAATGCATACTTAGCCATTTCTAGCCATTTTCATATTGTATCTCTTAAAACACGTCCTTACGACTTGAGATTAAAGTCCATATTTCAGGATCAGTTGGACAAATTATGAGCTTTCGTAAGTTACAGTTGGTGCAAATTGATGCATAGCTCTGTTAAACGGTTCGATATAATTGCTACCGTTATGTTTGGTTTTAATTTCCTAACTTTACTTCGGCAATGCTTCGTGACCTGGCACCGTAAAATAGCTACGCCATTTTTTGCAATGTATTTGTTTATACAACCGCCCTTTTCGCAGAAAAAATGCACTTTAAAAGTGGGACAATATTTGTATTACCTATTATTAGGTTTATATTTATGAAAATAACTAAAATACAGAATTAATAACTATCTAATTTCTAATACAACTACCTAATAACTCGTACTTACCTAATAAATGAATAAACATATCATACAAAAACCTCACCTTCTCACCTGATGGTCTCATCAGAAGATCAGCGCTGGAAGTCGCCAGCAGCATGCTGAGATGGGGCCATTTCGTGACACTTTATTTTCACTATGTTCTTTTAATGTATTTCTATTGTCTGTGTGTTTACGAATAAAAACTATTATATTCTATTCTGTTCTAAAAATCGCTTTTTTATTTCATTTGAATGTCGTCATGCTGCACAGCATAGGTATCGCATATCTCACAATACGAGCGGAAGGGTCTAATGATTGAAAATTCTTTTGAAAATTCCATTTTTATTCCACTGCTTCCATCGCTGACCATGCTGATATAGCCACTGCCAAGAATTCTCAGATGACAGTCCTATATGTGGGAACCCATACTACGCTGTTGATGCTTTAACACGATCGCTCCAAATGTGCCTATGAAAATCCAACATGACAAACTCCAATGACTTTAATCCCAACAGAAGGCCTACTGCGAAACACGAAAATCGAAATTCCGTTATCTGCCTATCTATCGAATATGCAAGAGTCATAGAGAGGCAGATAACGAAATTTCGATTTTCGTATTTCACGATAGGCCCTCAAATATTTCAATCTCTAACCTAAACCTATCAAAGGCAGTGAACGACCCTCTATAATTATGGGCATTAGTTCGTTGTCGCCGTTTCCCAGGGCGGCGAGCGGAACTGCCACGGTCAAATGAAGATGTGCAATTAACGCTTTTTACGGATATATCGGTTTTTACGGCGGCGGCCAACGCTCGCGATGCCTGACTAGCGAATAGTGATGTGGAGATCTGAACTTCTTTTTATGATGAGACTTAACTCGATACGTTAACTGAAATACATGTCATACGTCTTCGTCTTCCTCGCGTTATGCCGGCATTTTTTCTACGGCTCATGGGAGCCTGGGGTCCGCTTGACAACTGATCCCAAGAATTGGCGTAGATGTCATATACATGCTAAAGAAAAAGTGACCAAGTGGCCGGATTCGAACCGGCGTCTTCAAGCTATCAATGCGTTAAGTCTCTGGGATTCTAATAACTGGAAATTGTGTTCATAGCTGCTGAAATATGGACTGAACAAAACGAGACAAATGAGCTACTGTCCACTCAATTCTGACCAAGCTGCTTATCTTCTCAAAATCTTCTAACTTGAAACCCGAGTAACATTTCAATTGACATACCACGTACCTATAATGGCGATTTGGTAGTAACCGTGGAGTTTTAGTGTGTGTTACTCAATTTTTATAAACTAGGCAATTACTAGGTATGCTTACAGATTTTCTCCAGGCTAAATATATTATCCAAGAAACTCGAGTATCTGGATGCGCTGTTTATTAGATTTTTCCTTCACTTCTAGACTTTTGCTTTATAAGTATCTTCAAAAACCAAAAGGTACTGATAGACTTGAGCAATCACTTCTAATGAGCATTCTCGCGAGCAGTTGATTGTACCAGTTTTTGTCGAACAATTCGCCGAATCTGCTTATAAACTACGAATGTTCGATGTTCTGCTCGAGTGAATGCTCAAGTCTATCAGCACCTCAACGTTGTGTATCTGACTAGGATTTTAAATACCCTATCATCATCATCATCATATCAGCCCTTTATCGCCCACTGCTGAGCATAGGCCTCTCATCAGTACGCCACTTGTCCCGGTCCTGAGCTAATCTCATCCAGAAATGACCCGCAATCTTCCGGATGTCGTCCACCCAACGAGCCAAATAAACCTATATACAGCCTGTTCGAGAATTCAAATAATATGTTTGAGCTCGAGAGGTTGAGTGTAAGCACAACCCTAGTAGCCGGCGCGTGTGCTCCGGGCGCTTTTCAAATTGATTACAGTAAAGTGAAACATGGTAACCGCGAGTGTCTGCTGTGGTCTCATGTAGGTACATGGCTTTTTATGTCCACAAAGACCTAGAGGAATTATGAAACCTGTTTATCTAAAAGCATATTAGAGCTACATACTGGCTCCTTAAAGATTAGCACGTAACCGAATTGTTTAGATTTCATTTGCTATGCGGTCGCTATGAGAGATAGGTACCACCCGGCTAAGGGTTACCATGACTCGGGTTTCTATGGTGAACAATTGTGACGTTTTCAACCAAAAAGCACCACATTGTCGCTTACCGATAAGTTTGATTTCAAATTGAAGCTATATGGAAATAGCGCCTTATTGACAACCGACAATAAGTACCCTTTTGGATGAAAATGGCACAATTTGTCACAATACCTATTACTCCTATAATGTGGCACTTTATAAACGAAACTTAAGCTTTAATAGGAGTTTAAATTTCGTAATTAAATTCTTACACATAATTCACAACCTACAGGATTAGAAAAGAAGATAGCAAGATAAATATTTTGCAGTCTATAAAAATTGCAAAAAATTGTCAAAACCTTTAGTAGCTTTTATACCTACTGCTAAATGCATAAGTGGCTAAAACTTGATTGAGATGTCTTTAAATCCGGACCATTACTTACTAATTACTCTACAATTTATTCACGCGAATACAGAAAGAACTAGAACACCTGCTGTGAATAACTCTTTCTACACTCATGAATAAAGCGAAGACGTAAATCTATCACCAGTAGGTACGTTTAGAACTGATAGAGCGCGATGGTGGTGGAAAAAATGATTCCCAACCTCCTGTATAAGGCAACATTATTTACGGGATTAATTTCACGCCTGGCGTATGGACGCACTAAATATGGCAACAGATCGACAGTGGACTTCCTTTTACTTGCTTTCTCACACTTTTATTAAATATGCGACCTTAGGGTTATGCACTTTTTTTGAAAACTCCATCTTTTCTTATTGACATAATCTTCATTCAAGTTGCTTGTAATCTTGATGTCCAGATATTTTTAAATTAATTTTTATATTTCCAATTTGGTTGTACAAGACGTCATACATCTATTCACATCATCTATTTGTCATTTTGGTATCTTTTCTTCCGTCAACTTTATCGTTTGTAATATCATCTCCTAATTTATTTTCTTCCTTTTCACACTTATTCTCGAATTGACATATTTCAAAACTTGATTTATTACATCTTTCCTAATCTATCTACTCGTATTCAAATCATCTATTTGTCATTTCGGTATCTTTTCTTCCGTCAACTTTATCGTTTGTAATATCATCTCCTAGTTTATTTTCTTCCTTTTCACACTTGTTCTCGAATTGACATATTTCAAAACTTGATTTATTACATCTTTCCTAATCTATCTACTCGTATTCAAATCATCTATTTGTCATTTCGGTATCTTTTCTTCAGTCAACTTTATCGTTTGTAATATCATCTCCTAGTTTATTTTCTTCTTTTTCACACTTGTTCTCGAATTGACATATTTCAAAACTTGATTTATTACATCTTTCCTAATCTATCTACTCGTATTCAAATCATCTATTTGTCATTTCGGTATCTTTTCTTCCGTCAACTTTATCGTTTGTAATATCATCTCCTAGTTTATTTTCTTCCTTTTCACACTTGTTCTCGAATTGACATATTTCAAAACTTGATTTATTACATCTTTCCTAATCTATCTACTCGTATTCAAATCATCTATTTGTCATTTCGGTATCTTTTCTTCAGTCAACTTTATCGTTTGTAATATCATCTCCTAGTTTATTTTCTTCTTTTTCACACTTGTTCTCGAATTGACATATTTCAAAACTTGATTTATTACATCTTTCCTAATCTATCTACTCGTATTCAAATCATCTAGTTGTTATTTCGGTATCTTTTCTTCCGTCAACTTTATCGTTAGTAATATCATCTCCTAGTTTGTTTTCTTCCTTTTCACACTTGTTCTCTAATTGACATATTTCAAAACTTGATTTATTAAATTTTTCCTATCGTTATCTTTATTATAACTTGAAACTATAACTTTATTTTATTCCTGACCAAGCTCTTGCAAAAATTTCCAAGATGTTCTATTTGGACTTACCTCGATCTTATACACAGCAGCTTTTAATTTATAAAATTTCCGAAGCATTTTTATAAATTTAAGGTATCCAATACCTGCATCGCCCGCGGTGCGACGCGGTCCGCAATTATTATAAGATGCACAGTTATTACGTAATACATCGGCCCCAGGCGCAACAGCATATTGGTTACAAACATCGACACAATTAACTAACCCTTTATATACCTTATTTCAAAGGAATATGGGCTAACAATAGTCAAGTGTTTTTAGTACAAGCGTGGTGAGTGCCCGTATTGAGACCTTTTGTGTCAACTGGGATAGCGGACTGACATTTGCGTGCAGACGGTTCTAACGAGAGATATAGGCAGTTGATACTTTTAGTCGTTAATTAGATTTACTGATTCACGCTAGAACGGGCCGGGCCCGGGCCGAGGCGTCCGCACATGTCATTTTCTATGACGGCTGATCGGTAATCACGTGGTGCTGCTTTCCATAGAAAACGAAGCGCCGGAAGCTGCGGCCCGGCCCCGGCCCGGTAGATTTTAAATGTTTCTAATTTATTGTGAAAAATTATACCTACTTAAGGTAAAATAGATAAAAATAGTAGTAGGTAGGTAGGTCGTAGAAATTCATCATTGTATACTTTATTTAAACTATTATCACTTTTATGTATATTTTGAAGAGAAACAGATAAAAAAACCGGACATGTACAAGACAAGTATGACTCGCCCACCAAGGGTTCTGTACTTTTTAGTATTTGTTGTTATAGCGGCAACTATCACGGTTCATGAGATACAGCCTGGTGACAGACAGACCGCGGAGTCTTATTAGTAATAGGGTCCTGTTTTTACCCTTTAATTTCGGAAAAAACAGGCTACGAAAGAAAATACCCAAAACATAACAGGTATGCAACCGCTTTTATTGGTAACTAAATGTTTAATTTGCGACCCTAACTCATAAGGCAAGTGTAATTATAATGAAACTTCTTCGAGCTGCGTCTCCAATCGCCCGTGGTGATAATTACCTCTAATTGATCCCTCACTGGACGCTGCGTACCTACAACAAAATGATACCACATTTTTATCATAAAAAATAATTCTTAGGACATCTTTCGAATGAGCGGACCTACAGGCATTTTAATGATAAGTGATTTAAAGTCATTCAAGGTAGAAAGATGAAATAAATAAGTTCATGGAGGATTAATATTGAGCGGGCGAAGTTACTGAAAAACTTGTACCTATTTGTATTGCAATTTATAGCCACACTTTTACATATCTTAGGATTTTTGGCCGTGGATCTTAGCTTCGGTGAGCATGACATTTTTTTTTTAAAGATGGTGTGAAATCATAAAATTTTAGAGATTTTAACAGTAAATAAAACCTGGAATTCTAGGAAAGTAGCTATTATAACATTAAACATGTCATCCCGTTATTTATTTTAAACACCTCAAAAACCGATATTAGCACTATCGTGTTAACTCCTGACTAATGTAATGCAATAAAGAATAAAAGAGTTTAAAACAAAACTTTGTGCATTTGACATTACTGACATCTCTCGATTTTCTGGCATTAAAAAATCATAATAAAAAGGTACCGGTACAATCGTAAAGTCAACATGCCAATTTTTATAAATACCGTCGCGTATACCATTCGGTATGCTATTACCTAGAAACTATTTTGAACTTATATTTTAGAGGTGTATCAACTTTACCTACCATTTCTTGTTCGTTCAAAAACTTTTTTAGTATGAATTAAGGTTAATGCGTGTTCCCTGTAAACATTATTAAACATCATCATCGTATCAGCCCTTTATCGCCCACAGCTGAGCATAGGCCTCTCTTCCAGTACGCCACTTGTCCCGGTCCTGAGCTAATCTCATCCATGTAAACATTATTAAACATATAAACATTAATATCTAATTTTCTTGCCGAACCCATATAGACATCTTTCAACCCTTTTCCTAAAAGCTTGATTAAATCTTCAGTGAAATGTACCTAAATCATTAATTAACAATCGTATTGTCCATACAAAATACGCCAGCTTTTCCGAACGATCGTGACCCACTTTTAGTATCCCAACTATTGCGAGAGTTAAATATATTCAGACCTTGTATGACTCCTGTAGTCCATATATATAATCAAATGGTCTATAAATAGCAAATTTAACTACCAAGTGTGCCCTATCATGTTCCTATATCTATATGAACAGTGCAGGAAAGCTACCAGGAAGAATAAACCTGATTGCACCGGCTTATGTAGGTATATATACTATTGCTATTGAAACATGACATGTCGGATGGAAGTTAATCCGACCTTGTATAGGCGCAATGTCAATATGGCGATCAAAATCTAAACTGACCTTATAGGCGGTTAAGGTGTAGGACCGGTCATACAGTAACTTGACGCCGACGGGCTAAGGCCTTTAAAAACTTGTAACTTTTTTTTTACATTACATTGTTGGTTGTCAATACGGCGTTATTTCCATATAGCTTAAATTTGAAATCAACCTTAAGCGACAATGTGGAATGTGGTACCTTTTGGTTGAAAATGTCACATTTATTGAAAGTTCAGTCATATTATTATATACAAATTAATTTAAATGCATATTTATTAAAGTCCAAGATATTGTAGTCCAAGACGGATAAATTGATTAGCAAGCGTATTCGAATTTTAGTTATTCGATTAAATTCTGATATGATCTGTCAAAGTCAAAAGTGAGGCTTTAATTTTTTTTTAAATGTCACTTTTGGCACTGAGAGAAACAGACCGAAAAAGCCTGTAAGTATTTCTTTATGTTTCTGATTTTACTATATTATTTTAAGTTATTTTCTTTTTGACAACAATGCTGTGTTTCTCTCCATCTACCACAAAAGAATCAATATTCATAAACATTTTAAAATTATTCTAAAACGGGTCACTCACGTATTATTAAGTCGATACAGGATCTTCGTAAATTCGATCGAAACATGTCGAGTGGGTGAACATACGTGAGTGATCCGTTTTAAAATAATTTCAATATGTTTGAGTCTCATAGGAAGTTTTATAGTTAAAATTCATAGACATTGCTTAAAAATCAATTCGCCTCGCCATTTGAAACACTGCGTACGCGCAAGGTTTATGGTCGATATAAATAAGATCGGCGCAGAAGCTGACCGTGCAACATTCTCTGCGCGTGCGCTGATTAGTCGAGTTTTCCAGCTAACTGGTATAATATAACTTTAATCTGTATCAATTTAATTTGTTGGTATATTTGTTTACGAAAAAAGTAGACTGTACTTAATAATCCCGTAAATACTTCAATGCCGTATATTCTGCAACCAACATCTCAGACATCATGGGATTTTTAAGTTGCATCCACGCAGTTAACTTTTGGGGCGCTCCTATGCATCATATGTCTTGTTTGTTTGTGCTTACGAATAAATCTTATTATATTATATTCTATATCAACACTGTGCAACAGTACTGTATCTAAGTAACTAAATAAATAAGTAAGTTATGTTATTGTGTTGAGTTTTGCTCCACAAAAGTTATCTGTGGTATGGATGTACCTTTATGATTGCTCCATGTTTTACCAAACTCCAGTTATAAGCTTCGACGAACGGTCTGGCCTCTTCGGTAGTGACTGCCTATGAAGCCGATGGTTCTGGGCTCGAATCTCGGTAAGGGCATTTATTTGTGTGGTGAACACGGATATTTGTTCCTGAGCCATGGGTGTTTTTCATGAATATGTTTACTCATATAAGAAATTATGTATATCGTCGCCTAGTACCCATCCATAGTACAGTCGCCGTCAGATATATCGGAGCGGTCAAGGCGCTCACAAATATCTTAACACGCCTCTATTATCAAGGCGTTAGAGTGCATGTTCAGATATTGTGAACACCTTGGCCGCTTCGATATGTCTGATGGCGACTATACAAGCTTTGTTTAATTTGGGGCTAGGTGGATCTGTGTAAGGTGTCCCCTATTAATTAATATCATTAACGGTTCTAACGCGATTAAAAGTCATTATTTTATCTTTGTTCCGACGTTTCGGCTAGGTTGCACTAGCTGTGGTCACGGAAGACGACGTCCCAGCAATATGTCAATTGAGATATTGGTAAACAACACTAAACTACCCGACATTAGTTTATATGAATGTTCGGGGTAAACAAATAAATTTATCTACCCGTTTCTGTTTAATGTTTATTGTCCACGGCACGACACGCAACCTAGCTGAAACGTAGGAAAAAAGGTAAAATAATGAAATTTAATCGCGTTAGACCCGATAATGACATTAATTGTGTGTACAAAACACGAGAGTTTAAAGTGTTATATGTCCCCTATTTTTTTTATAATTTATTTATTTATGCAAAATTATAAGCTTATATTGGTTGATCTGAACCTCAGACTCCGTGATTGGCAGAACACGCCTGGAACTGGACCTATTAGGGCACGTAACGCGGGAGCTGCCATTAGCATAGACCTGCGCGCGCGCACTTGGCTCCGTAAGTCTGTACATCATGTTTATACTTTATACTGGATCGAGAAATTATGAAACTTTTAGTCCTGAGGCATAAAAGTGACAATTTGATTTAAAATGCTCAAAAATAATCGTGAGACTAAAATGTGATTAAAAATATATTTGGTAGGTACTTACAATATTGCGTTACTTACCTACTATTAGGTATGTACAATCAACAGCGGAATTAGTGAGTAGTTTGCGGGCTAGGTAACCAAAATGATCTTGACACGACGTTATTGTAAAGAGAACGAGACACTTTAAACTCTAGCGTTTTGTACATTTATATAAACTAATGTCGGGTAGTTTAGTGTTGTTTACCAAATTCTCAATTGATATTTTGCTGGGACGTCAGTCTTCCGTAATCCGTAACCACAGCTAGTGCAACCTAGCTGAAACGTCGGGAAAAAGGTAAAATAATGAAATTTAATCGCGTTAGACCCGGTAATGACACCAATTAAGAGAACAAGAGCTATGTTACAGCATTTGCCCCATGCTTCAATGGCAATGTATTTATCATTGAATGCTTTAGTCCAGAATTTACGAAATTATTAGGCCCGTTTTAACTAACGCTTATTTCTCGTGCAATTTGCTATTAATAGCTAGTTTATAGTGACCTGTCACCAAGATAGCCAGATCTAGGCATTCTAGGTGAATGGTGCCCACGACACAGTTCATGCTTAGCCGTGCTCGTAAACATGGACATTTTATTACTGATACTGATATTGATACTTGGGTTAGCTCCAGCCAGCTCCTGCAGCAAGGACTAAGAAGAAGAGACTACGAGGGGGAGGCGAAGTTGAGCTGGAAGCTCGCATGACTCTGGTGATTGAAATAAAATCAGATATATATTGAATATAGATAATGTATAAGTATATCTAGATAATGACTGACAAGCACAGCCTAAACCGCTGAATGTACAACCTTATAATTTGAAATGTTTTTTCTTCAAATGTTGTAAAGCTTCGATAAGAAAGCATTTTTTGAAATTATTCCCCTAAGGAATTAAAAATAGGGTTGAAAGTTTATAACAACTTCTTTTTAAACGTATTTATAAAGCGAAAAGAGCTCTGTGGCTAATTAGTTCATAATACAAAACTAAAAAAATATCAAAAGTTAAGTTATATAACTATATACTGAATTAAATACTAATCCAATACGGAAATCTATTTAGACTACCTATACATAAGCGTCAACCTATTCGATCTGTCAATCTGACCACAGAATAAATCTGCCTTTGACACCTCACTTCCCAGAATGTCTAACATCAATGGCCAACGGTAAATCATTCACAGGAGTAAACAGTAACGATTTACAAGAAACAGTATTTCAAGCGCCAGGGACGAATAAATTATGGACTGCCAATACAAGTTGCAGTTGTCAATATTTTTATAAATGCTAGAAGGTGACGCGCCATTTTAGAAAGGATTTTAGATGCCGCTTTGACCTTCGCCTAACACCACAAGAATGACCTGGGCGAATCAACTTTTAGACCGACACTAAGCTATCCACGGCATTTAAACTTTAATAAAAAATTTTGTTTATAAATAATATCGAATAAATTTTCTATAATTTTTGTGTTGCAAGTTGAAACAAGCGATGTGTTCTCTGATAGACTTGAATTCAGACTATTAAATTGGAAACGTCATTTCTTGCTTACTCTACAGACAATTTTGGTAACGCCAGCGACGCGAAAAATGTCGATTTAAAAGTTGATTAGCCCACCTACTACAATATAGAGCGACTGTAGGCCGAGCACATGATTGACGCGACAGTATCTCGCCGCGGGATAGACTACCCGTCTTTTACTAACTGTATGAATTAACGGGGGACGGGTAGTCTATGTCGCGGCGAGATACTCTCGCGCTAATCATGTGCTAGCCCGGCTGATATTGGTGGTCAAATAACATTGCACCTCTCTCAAGAGTGGTCAATTACAGCAATGATTCAGAACGAACTTTTTTTAGAGGTATAAAGACAGTCTTTACTATTATTTATCTCTGCGCCGATAAAAGACGAGCCTTCTAAAAGCAGTAGTGCCAACATCGTAATCCCAAATGTAAACAAGACCGCAGTCAGCAGCAATTACACACCTCCATACTACCAAATTAACATGTCATGAATATTATTTAACTTTTTCACCATTATGTTAATTCAATTGTGGACTGTCCCTAGTATTAAGAGAGCAAAAACCTCAGATCTTTAGCGCATTTGCATTTATTACAATACTAATTCATGCGGTTTGACGTGCGACGTGCGCACCGAGAAAAAAATGACAGGCGGAAATTTGGACAAGTTCGGCGCGTGCGCCGGTTAGCGGTTTAATGAAATGTAAATTAACTCCAAATTGGCATTCTACTATGTCTGGTGAGATAAGTGCATTTATCTCGTGGACTTATAAGATCATTATGTTTTTGTTAGCATATGGGAACATACCCATACTACCTTGACCCACATTTTTTAAATTTTTACACCCCCTTCCTCTCCTCGGTGACCGCTCGTAGTATAAGACCCTACCCCCCTCTAGTTTTCACGTAGTTACTCATGAATGTTTTTACAAACAAAAAGTAAAAAAAACCGGCCAAGTGCGAGTCGGACTCACACACGAAGGGTTCCGTACCATTAACTATAAAAACGGTCACCCATCCAAGTACTGACCCCGCCCGACGTTGCTTAACTTCGGTCAAAATTTCAAAAATCACGTTTGTTGTATGGGAGCCCCACTTAAATCTCTATTTTATTCTGTTTTTAGTATTTGTTGTTATAGCGGCAACCGAAATACATCATCTGTGAAAATTTCAGCTGTCTAGCTATCACAGATCACGAGATACAGCCTGGTGACAGACGGACAGACGGGCAGACGGACAGACAGACGGACAGCGCAGTCTTAGTAATAGGGTCCCGTTTTTACCCTTTGGGTACGGAACCCTAAAAATGCGTCGCCGCGCCGTTGCCATTTCTACCCGTGAGTTTAAAAAGCGCTAAACTCTGCGTGTCATATTTGAATATAGCTCGAAAAAGCGCGAAATTTCCCTAGAGCAAGCATCTTGACTACTACGTGACGAAAACCTAACCTTTTGATCTTCCACTTGTTACTTATAATCATAAAGTCATAAGCATGGTATACGGTTCGGCGGCGAGTGTTAAATTTTGTCTTTATTGCTTTGTGTTAAGGTAAAAAATCAGATGGATTAAAATTAAAAACTATTAAACACAAACGAACATTAAAATACCAGTTAATTAATAAACTTTTAACTTTGTACTGGAGATTTCACAAAATCTTTCGCAGCTGCTTGACTTCGTTATGTAGAAATTTGGGAAATTAATGGCCTATGGAAAGAATCATAATTGAGATGCGCATCTTTTGTTAAGGGGCCCACTGAGTATCAGTCCGCCGGACGATATCGGCCTGTCAGTTGTTCGGAACTGTCAAATTTTTGATCTAACTGACAGGCCGATATCGTCCGGCTGACTGATAGTCAGTGGGCCCCTTTAAAGTAGCCGTAAATAGCGTGGCAGCCGAGTAGGTATTAACCTCGTTTTAGAAATTCTCCATAAACCAATATAAATGTAAGTCTTTTAAGTTTATTATCGGTTAGATGTTGATGATCGGAAAATTTTAAAGATACATTGGGGTTACTTCGGAGCAGGATAGGTTTGAAAATGGAAAATATTCTACAGGGGTACTTCATACTTAAAAAAACGGCCAAGTGCGAGTCGGACTCGCGCACGAAGGGTTCCGTACCATTACGGAAAAAAACAGCAAAAATACACGTTTGTTGTATGGGAGCCCCATTTAAATATTTATATTATTCTGTTTTTAGTATTTGTTGTTATAGCGGCAACAGAAATACATTATCTGTGAAAATTTCAACTGTCTAGCTATCACGGTTCATGAGATACAGCCTGTTGACATAGACAGACAGACGGACAGACGGACGGACAGACTCTTAGTAATAGGGTCCCGTTTTTACCCTTTGGGTACGGAACCCTAAAAAGCAACACGCTACTGCAATGCTGACTCGTGCCGAGGCATCTTGCTTACTGTTGCTAAAGTAGAAAGAGCTTCTAGTTTAGTAGATACTTGCCATTTTCAAAACTACCCCGCTTTCGAACAGGCGCGTGTTCTGATTTTAAAGTACTGAAAGTATCAGGAATAAGAAACTTGATTGACCATCAAGTCATACCTGATGGTAGCAACAGATTGAGTAATGACACAATTTAGTTCCCACTATTTCTAATTGCATAATGAACACTTTAACATAAAAGTAGCTATTACTCCGACTCCTGCGCTTCAAGGACTGCGCCCGCGCCACGCCCACAAGGAAACTGCATCTACGTGTGTGTGTGTGTGACGTAAATTATGCCCTAATTGAGGATGTAGGCTCGGGCGACAAATTGAGACAGTTAAATTAAATGAAACTCATTAAAACGTGATTTTCATGTTAGATTAGAGACAGAAGATAAGTATCTGAGTTTTTATCATCATATCTGTGATGATAGAAACTCAGATACTCATCTTGAGTATTTTGCACAATCTCTATTAAAAGGCCGTAGTCGATTTTGGAGCAAAAATTTAAAATTGATAGATTTAGTCGTTGAAATTATACACGTTTTGTTACGTAATATCTAAATAACAAGTATTGGTTTCTATTAGCACGTCTTCTCATCTTGCCTTTTAATAATGAGGTCGCGAGCGTACGTCACCGGTAATATATGAAAAGAAGGGGTAGTTTTTAAAAGTTGTAAATTATACAAATTGATGTATAACACATTTCTTCAAAATTGATCTGATAAAAGGTAAGATAAGAAGACTTGCTAATAGAAACCAGTACTTGTTATTTCAATTAGGTAACAAAAGGTGTACAATTTCACCGACTAAATCTATCAATTTTACATTTTTGCGACTAAAATCGACACCGGCCTCTTAATGCGTCAGGTTGGCTCAAATATGAGGGCATAAAATAGCCCATAGTTATAACACCGAATTTGACCGAATTGGTGAAGTAGTATTATTAGTTCTATTTATTTATTAGGTAAAGATAGTTTATTATTCAAGTAGGCATATTACAATGCGCTTATGAACGTCAAATAAAGCTACGCCGGCTCTCTGCCTCGAGAAGATTTAAAATTAAATATTATGCCAGAAGTTTGAACTATTATAACAGAAAGAAAAAATGTAACAAGTCAATTTTTTAACATGCAGATACGTCTGCGAGCGATACTCCAAATTTTATATTAAAGGAAAAAATGGAAAAAGTTACACTTCCGGCAGGATTTGAACCCGCAACCACCGCAATCCGTGCGTTGCTCTTAACCAATTGACTTCCGTAGCTCAATTGGTTAAGAGCAACGCACGGATTGCGGAGGTTGCGGGTTCTAATCCTGCCGGAAGTGTAACTTTTTCCATTTTTTCCTTTAATATAAAAAATGTAACAAGTGTTTGAAATGTGTATGAAACAACACACGAAGGCAGTGTACCTACACCTAGGTACTTGTAACCAGATTTGCTAAATGTAACTAACTTTTAAGATATTAACTTAATTAATTAAATGAACTCTAAAGCTTAGCGTATCATCTTTTGTAATTGATATACCTTTTACAAAGATCAAACGAAATGATATAAAGTTTGAGAAAACCACAGGCTTCGCTCAAAGTCATTGTTTTCTATTCCGCATAGTGACAGACGAACCTCGGCTGTAGCCTCCTAAAACCACACGAGACCATCGGAACTAAAGTAATTAAAAACATCGCCGTTACGCTAATTAATTTTTCAAAGTCAAAAGTTACTTCTGACTTTTTGCGTTTTCCACCTACGACAGCGTAATGTTGCACACCGATGCGTACGGTACAACCGTAGGGGCAGTTCGACACTGTGTTCTAAAGTGTCTGGTTGTTTTTTTCTCGGGTTTATGTTTTGGAGACGACACGCTTTGAGGGTTTACAGCCACGAAGTGACGGCCAATTAATTCTGACCGAGTCTAGTTGAGATTTATAACGTCGTATGGAGTTTCACCGGTATTGTTGTAATTAGTCCGCTAAGTTACTGTTATGTTTCGCAGTTTCTTTTCAAGTTTTGATAAGAATAATACTATTTATCTTACTTGTTACTACCCATAACGGTGTTTCTCCGGTGTTACATCATAAATCGTCTGCCATAGACGCAAAGACCATTGATGATGACTACCCATAACCTGTGCTTACTTGATTTAGATACAGTACGAAAAGTCAAGTACGAAATTAACTTGTAGCTGCACAAATCCATTTGCAAAGAGCACTCATCCTTTTATATTTAATTAAGACATTCCAAAAACGTAAATAATAAATAATGTGACAAAAATTAAATGGTTTCATGTTCATAAATTCTTGTTAATTTCCGACGCCCGAGGCACATTTAGGTCATAAAAGATTGCTATATTTGATCACGCAGAAGTAATTTAATAAGGCGTTCATGACTTCGCACCAGGCCCTCAGGAGACGCACGCATTGTTCTTAAGATGCTTTAATTATGCTACGTTCCTATTTTGAAAAGCTATTCGCGCGTTTCAATCGATTTTAAATCAGTTTTGATCTAAGTAACACTGGTTAAAAACTAAAATAATATATTAGGAATCATTGAAATAATTTATTTTATTCAACAAAGGGTCTTAAAAACATACACGACAAACATACAAGCGATCAAAATAAATTTTAAATACTGATTAAATATTTAAACATTATGACGTGAACCCATTGCGTCATTCATTGAAAAAGATTTATGGTTACCCAGAGGAATTGTCATTTAGTACCTAGTGGAAAATTACTAAAATATTTAGGACGAGTTTGCATTTTTCCTGCGATTTGTACCTAATTGAGGTATATATTCTATAAAAATAACTAGGTGCATTTTTTTAAGTTATGACTTTCCTCTTTTGTAGCTTTTAGCAGGAGTAATTTGCCAATGACGACATTTCACGACGTTCGGTGTACAAGAAATTTGATAGAAAGGATTGCGTTAGGAACCTACCTAATAAAAAAAAATACCTATATTGTTATGCACATCACAGTTAATACAAGACGGTGAAAAAAGAGCTGAAAAGGCGATAGCAATACAAGAAATACTTAGAAAATTTGGATTCAAATTTTATCAAAAAACTTTTCGAATAGCCCTAGAGTCGCGTGCTACAATATTAATACCGAAACCAGTTCTCCAGCAAGGTTCTAAATCGGTCTCCGGATTGTTATCAATCCTTAAACAGCCGGTGTCCTGGTAAAATATGTTATGAGTTTAGCTCCCGTGCGTGATGCTGGTAATTAATTTGGCCGGAGGCTGTACTGCTTAAGCGATGGCGATGAAATATCTTGGAGACAAAAATAGATACTGTTTTGCCACTAGCCACTAGGCACATTACAAGTCGCTGAATGTCGCGAGCAAAACGGACATTTAGATTTAACATAATTTTTGCCTTCCAAAAATAAGTACCTCTATGTTGACTAAGAATTTTTAGAAATATTTCTCTCTTCTCTTTCTTACATATCGTTTAGAAAATTTATTTATGGTTAAAACTACAATCACTAAACTAAAACAAATTATATTAAGTTCAAAAGATACTGATATTGATACACAATCGCAAACCATTGATTTTATCAACAATATGCCGCAGTAAAAAAAATTGTCAACGTATTTTTGGACTATCCTGTAATATCCCTACTTATGTAACTATAGCAAATTGATACAAGACAATTAACTTTTTTTAATAATAAGAAACCTGTGATGTGAAAGTTTCTTGCTGAATAGTAACAAAAAAAAGTAGATTCACAATTTTCAAAATAAAAATATTGATTAAAGACAGCAGGGATATACATAATATTTAGTAAAAAACCTTATTAAGTGTTCCCCAATAATAAGGACAGCAAGGAGCTACCACCAGCAGAGGCCTCTGCCAGCAAGAGGACCCGCAACCACCGGTAAGCCAAGCTAATTTATTTGGGTTAGCATAGCGCACAATTTTATACAGTCCACTTGCTTTACGCCACATTTTCTGTTCACAAAAAAAAACTAAAAATTTGGCTTTTAAATTTTTTTTTACTTAAGCTAAATCCAGAGTTCTGTTTTCTAAAAAATGCCACAAAAACCACCACTAACTATTATGTACATAATAGATGTGCTTACAAGAAAAATACCTATTATCATTACCCACTTACTAAAGTACTAAGAATAAGTCCATAAACATGCTTCTACAATTTGTCTCTACATTCAATCCAGTAATAATTATTTCTCTCTGTATGACCTTTAAGTAAAAAAACTATGGGGGAGGTGCGTGCAAGTTGTCACGGTCGCTTATTTCCTAAATTGGAAATGCATTAGGGTCATTATTATGGTCATGCAGCTTGGATAAGAGACATTTATCACATTTAATAATAAGTTACAACCTTTAAGGTCGTAGTCGGTTAATTGTGAGCAAGATTTAAACTGTCACATTCTTGTCTTCAATAACACAAAAAATAAGCTTTCAGTTTTTTTTCTCACTTTTTATAAACAGAAAATCATAACATTTTATTACTTACAATACATTGCCCAATAATAGAGTTAACTTTTACAAATGTACTTACACTACCTACACCAGAAAACTTTTTGTGAATAAAAGAGAAATTCAACGCACTTTAAGAGCTTGAATTAACATTGAAATGCATAACCATGAAATAGAAAAATAATTATAAAAAACGTAGGTACTTAAAGATAGAACTTTCCTCACAGATGTAAACTTAAAAGAAAGCCCAAACCTAAAGTTTTATGTGTACTAACCTCAACTCGTAAAGCTGATCATCGGTGAATTTTACTTCTTTGTAATAAGATATAATAAAGGTCAGCCAAAAGTGTGTATGGTACAATAATAAAGCGGACATTAAGCCAACCAGTGCCCGTGACAGGCGAAATCGTAATTAACACAATCTCGATCTTTCGTTTGGGAGTCGAAAGCGAGCGCCGACCCCGCGCCCTGTCCACTTATTCAATTTCAAGGTGTTATTTCTTATCTAAGTTTTTAACTGATTTAGACATGTTTAAAAGATTTTAAAATAGTGTTAAAGGTTCCGAAAGAATATAATGCACCAAGGGTCTTGCTTATTGCCCTAAATCCATGTGAATAATCATCAATACAAAGTTACGTATCATGTTCCTTTTTAGCCTATAAGTAATGAGAAAACAACTGTATCCTTAATTGAAAATACTATAAAAGAGCCCTGGATTCAGACTCGTCATAATAATGCTAAACTTAGTATAGTCTCCTACTCTGAATCATTCGAAAACATGCACCGTGGGTATAAAAACGTACTTTAAAAAGATCAAGGAAAGTGGATTTATCGACAGATATTGTCATCCCTTACAGACAATTGAAAAGATACGATTGAAAAGACGCAGATGCAAAATTGAAGACCTTAACTCATATTACTTATACTAAAAAAGTTTTTGACCCAGGTGCATTGACATTCAAGTCTAACTTTTAACTAGCAACAACTCAATCACTGGATACTGCAATTCACTAACGGCATGGGAGCACCTGCGAAGGGAAGCACGCAATGCGCAGAAAAACCGATGATTATTTCTTTCCAACCCATTACGAAAGAACTACCCTAGCACAATGACCAACACCTAGTTCCACTTCATCGACGACGTCTATTACTATAACTAGAGCAAAAAGCCGTCTGCGCCATGCTAGTTCTAAAGATAGTATCTTAATAAAGGGTTCAAGAGCTTAAAGTTTTTTTGAAATGCACAGAAGCATGACGGGGCACACACAGGAACCGTCTGTCAATGCTTTTAACTGTGAAATTTCATTATATTTGATTAAAATTATTGCTGTTTTGGACTGTAATTAATGACCCAATTTTAAGCTTTAAAGCATGAAAGCTATGGATTTATGGTCAATAAAATAAACATTAACTAAATACGGAAACACCACCGGCTGAACCAGAGAATACATTTTTTTGTGACACACTTTTATTGCCAAATACTTCTAGAGACCATTCTTATGAGTCTGAACTCGACATGTTTTTTCTCTCTCGATTATGGGACAATCTAACCACAAGTCCCACACTTAGCTCAAATTGATGTTTTAAGGGTACTAGACGACGTATAAATAAATACTTAAATATATAGAAAACATCCATAACTCAGGAATAAATCTGTGATAAACACACACATAAATGGCCTTACGAAGCTGGAGGTCCCGGGTTAGAATCCTGATTCGCAGGTCAACTAATTAAGTGTGTAATAATAAAAATGAATTAGCTGTAATAAGCTTAGCTTCCAGCAATTCCTTTGCATAAAGGAGATCTTCTCCGAATCAGATACAGATCGCGCCAGGACGCATCATGTTGTAATTAAGTTGCTCCACCAGAATCATTCAATTCCAAGCGGCATCGGCCACCCCGCATTGACTTATTAAGCCAACCGACCGATCGCGGTCCGATAATATCCATTACTAGACTCGCGAGTTGTCCGCGACTTATCTACATCTACTTTTTGCAGTTTGTTATTAATTTACATCTGTCAAAACTTGGTTGCAAGATGGCGGTTGCAGTGCTGATGGTTGATAACGAACACAGGCATTGATAAATTTTGGTTGGGAGTCAGATATGTTTTCCGTTTGTGTAAGAAGCCTAATTAACGAACTCTGTCTTACTATTAAAGGAAATTGTAGACAGTATTAAGAAAGCATCAGCTACTACTAGCAGCTAAACCTAACACAGTGTTTCTGAACCGAAAAACCACCCAACTATGTTTAAAGTTTTTCGACTAATGGTCCAAAGCTCACTGGAATAACTACGTAAGTTAGCCATTATGTAAATGAGTCACAAACCAAAACGGATGTTTGTATTGATACTTCATTACATATCGAAGCTTTGGATCATAGTTCTAGTATTTGACCACAGGTTATACCGTACTTGCGTATATGTGGCAAGTCTAAACAAACCTCTTATTATGATATATTGTATACATAGAAACTAACTTTCATTCATCTATCAATAATTATACTGTTGGTATTGTTGCTTAAACAACGTCTGATTTTAAATAATTTCACGGTTTAGACTCACTTGTTTTAGTCACTCGCTAATACTCGCTTTTTGTTAATGTTAGTATGTCTCACAACAGTTTAAATTCGATTAACGTCTGATTGGTTTTGTGTGAGTAAACATTGTTGATAAAACCTTGAGATTTTACAGGATTCTTCACCCTTATAAGGCACAATAAAATATTGTAAGGAAAAACCAGCTTATAACGTCATCATCTGATTCTATTTTTTCATTGATTTTTTTGGACTAGCTGGCAATAAGTCTTGAATTGAGGATTTCTTATAACCTGGTCCGTTAAATGCCAATTGAACCTGCGATATTAGCTAAGTCCATTAGCGACCAGACCAGTTTGTGACCATCGCATATTCCAAGCTGGGCCTCTAAATCATTCGTAACCACACTCCTTCGCCAGTTATCCTTAACAAACCACATTCCGCTGGAAAATGTATTGGAGTCTTCGATCTGCCTTGTCTGTTGCTTGCCCAACATTATTTAGTTTTGAAACCGCACATTTTAGCAGTTAATATCTCATAAAAGCGAGAAAGATCCTTCAATAAAGATTATACAGTCAAAAACGTTCGGGACAACTGGCATTTTTGCTGTGGACAAAAGTTAACGTTTTTGGCACAGTTTACTGAGGTTTTAATCATACAGATTATAAGAAGTAGGGGAAGTTGAAGATTTCTATAAGAGTCCGGCAAAAAATTAGCCTACAAACTGTCTTCAGTTTGGCCAAAGTAAGTATACCTAGCGAAGTATTTTTTTAAGTAAATAAATTAAAGCATGAGTTACCTTAACTCATACTAAAGAAGTATTTTACCCAGTTTGTCATCGTGTGCCGATACAGTGTCTGTTGGAGCGTATTTAAATATACCTATACTGCTATACTAATATTAACATAAACTACTCGAGCATCGGTCAGCAGATTCAATTACAATTAATATAACCGTTAATATCATTAGTTGTCTAAATTATACACACTTTCTTGAATGCACTTTGAAAAACACCAATCATATTTATCATCTAGGTATTCTCCTAAATATTAATTATTATTAATAACCTTACAGACCTTATAAGGTATGTAGCATCTTGAAAATTTTCGACACTGTTTAGTATGTCTTAACATCTAACACTTCTACATTTAGTTGGTCATCTCCATGCCGGGCACTTTAAAACCAATAAAAAAGTAATAAATAGCTGATTACCTTTAACCATAAACTGGAAGACAATTGTAACGGCGCTGGTTAATTCGGAGGGTGACGCAAGAGCAAATATCTACCTTAGAAAAAACCTGTAGCAGACACACGACAGCGTTTCGACATCGCGGTGACAACCGGCCGGCGGAGGTGCGCGGGAGAGAACCAGCCAGCGTTAGAAATTACACAAGAGTCACTTTAACCCGCCGCCAAAAAGCCGCTCCCATACAATCAAAGTTACGCTCTCGTTTTAAAATTACCTTAAATGCCATGAAACTTGGCATGAACATTTACGCAATATAGCTGCCTGGTACTAGTTTTCATTGCTAAAAATTGTAATATTGAAAATAGAGTGAGTTAAAATTCTGTATGTATAACTTTGAATTGACTCTTAAGCGAGGCACAAAATGAGTGCCGTTCCGTTATCCCTTTGAGATGTCTAAAAAGAACTTCTTCCCTTAGCTTGATGGCTTAAAATAAAGCATTTATAAGTATTAATGTACATAAGCTACTTGATACATAAGTATCTTACTGCCGAACTAATAAGTGATACCTAATTTTAAAAGTACTTACTGATTTCGTTAGAACTCGTGGCATAGAATGATATCCATGATTAATAGTCACATTATTTGCAAATAAAACATTTAGAATTGGAATTTGAATTAGCAATAGAATAAAAATCGAATAAGTAGGTATAATTTACTTTAAGATTTCACGGACGGACATGAGTTTCAAGTTAAAAAAGAAATACATTTAAATTGGCTATTTATTTGAAATCTTAAAATATTATTCACACAATGAGTTTCTTATATAAAGTCCTCTAATTAAAACTTTTAATCATGAGCAAATGAAGGTTCAACCACTAATAATTTCTTGCTTCACTCGCGCACGCAACCGTCCCTAGTCGCCCACAAGCGATCCATTCCGTCCGCCATATCGGAGTCACAGCAACCTGCGCTCTTATTGGTGTCGTTCGATTCTATTAGCCGGGAAAAATGCGTGTGAACGTTGCCTAATGCTGGACGTTGAGCAGGAAGCTTTAGAATATAGGCCATGGATGTTCATACCATACCATAAAACCGGCCAAGTACGAGTCGGACTCGCGCACCAAGGGTTCCGTACCATTACGCAAAAAATGGCAGAAAAATCACGTTTGTTGTATGGGAGCCTCACTTAAATATTTATTTTATTCTGTTTTTAGTATTTGTTGTTATAGCGGCAACAGAAATACATCACCTGTGAGAATTTCAACTGTCTATTACGGTTCATGATATACAGCCTGGTGACAGACGGACAGACAGACAGACAGACAGCGGAGTCTTAGTAATTGGGTCCCGTTTTTACCCTTTGAGTACGGAAACCTAAAAAAAAGTAATCGATTTTCATCTCATTCGATAAAGTCAGTCTATCTAGTGTAATAAAATGCGCTGGTGAAGAAAGTAAATAGAAAGCGATAAGCATTGCCGAACCATACTACACCATAAAACTTAAGTTATTATTACTTAAGGATCTCATCCATTCATTCACGTAGAAACTAGTACGTTTAATAAATTGGTGTAATGTTGCCCCATATACCAGTATACCTATAGACTGCTCAAATCGTGACTTGTGACCTTATTTTTGCTTTATTATAGTCCCGGAAAAAAATATGGGGAAAAAATGCATCGGGTCTTTTTGGGCATAGGAATAGCGGGGACTGCATTGGGCATTTATTTTATCTCCGTATTATTTTTATAGAAACATAAGGCAAACGAGCAGATGGATGGCCTATAATGGTAAGCAATTACCTGTAACTTCGTTGCTGGTATTTAAGATGGGAGTACCCTCTTTTTATGCAAGTCCGTATCGTTCCGGAAATGCCACGGTTGACAGTTCATTTCACAGGAAGTTTCCGCAGAAACGCACAGCATCTAACGGTAAACTGTAGCATTCAAGACGAACTGAGCCATTCCCATATCTAAGAAAGTAAGCAATAGTCGCACTATCAATCGAAGTAAAAGTCGAGAGCAGAAATGCAGGCAATGCAGCAAAGTTTCTAAAGCAAGATCAGAAACATGCACTTACAGGTTTGTTATTAATTTGAGTCACCGACACAGCGAGATTAATAATCGGAAAACTTCCATCCTAATAATCGAGAACATATTTGGGTCGAAACCGTTCGGGAACATTGGCGTCTTTCCTGCGATTGTTAAAGATTTGTGTACATTTTACAAGGGCTGTAATCAACTAGCTTTTAAGAGAAATAAGGTTGAAACGTGCCTATAAGGATTCTGCAAGAAAATTATCCTTTGAAGTCCTTTCCTCTTACAATGTCCACGGGAAAAACGCATAACCTTACGCATAACTCATGCTAAAAAAGTTTTTGACCCGAGACGACTATCGTCATCATCATAACTTAAGAGCTTTTCTCTTTTCGGTGGAGCAATTGCCAATCCTTTCTTTCCTGAGCCAGTCTTTTGATTTGCTCGTACGATGCATTTTCTTTTACTTGACTCAGATATGTGATTCTAGGCTTTCCACTGCCTCTAGTCTTTTCAATTTTGCCTTCCAGAATGTTTAGGAAAAAGCCTCCTATTCCTGTTTCCTAAGTTTTGTTTAAGCTTCCCTAATTGAGAACTGATTTGTATTCATACGTATTACCAATCAATACATTACTTTGTACTCTTCCAGCTATACGTGATATAATCCGTCGTCAAACATTCGTCCCGGTAGCCATATTATGAAAACACTGACAGGATACTTAGGAATTAATCAGGCCTGGGAGGCCCGAGCCGATGCGAACCATTGACCTGTCCGATTACAGATTATGGACTGTCAGATGTCGGGCAGGCGCGCGCCGGACACGGCAAACATTGGAATACCTCTTCATAGTATTTACTCAAGTTGTTTGTCCATTCGGGCTTAGTTTACTCTCTTTTAGTTTCTGCTAAAATGTACTTGAGGACCGTTGGTTTTTACTTAGTTCCGTGCCCGAGATTTGTTGTCAAAAGGTGGTTAGTTTGAATAGTAGCGGATAGAAGAACGGACCAAAAGTATCTGTCAGCTCCTAAACGTTTTACCTTGTATTGTATTATAGGTATCTCTACAGTTTGCGTTTATATTTATTTCACACTCTAATTGATTTACATTATGAAGACATCGCTTTTTGTAAAGCTGTTACAAAATAGTATGAACAGCGCGCTGCAAAAGTGAATGCAATTTATAAATGAATTCTATTCATACATTGGGTATGCACTTTTGCAGCTATTTGTACGTAGATACTTTTGACGCATAGTCTTGTTCATTGCTATTGGCGCTGATTATTGAATTTTAGTCCAAATATGGGACTTTTTATAGAAAATATCAAAATACCACATATAAATAATTGAGTGCGGAAAAACTCGCCAAATAGCTGTATGTTACTTTAAAGTAGGAAAAATCATAAGGAAGTGTAGGTATGTAAATTTTTATAACGTATCATAATGATAGAGCAGGTTTTAGCAACAACTGTGTTACTACGTTCTAAAATATGCAGACGTTCTATATTTTACACAATTTGATCTTGAATTAGTGTCAAATTGAGTCACGTTATCGCTTCACGTGTCCTATAAAACTGTAAATTCACAATAAATAAACCTTATTGCAAAGGAATAAAATCTTATAATGGTCAATTAAGAATGTCGCTATTAGTACTATTGAATATTCTATGTCAACGAATGTCAAGGATTCACACATTTAGCGAAATATACAACGCACAGCTATAAAACTGAATGTGGCCATGTCACGGACAGGACCCGTACGATTTTGTAACATCGGATTAAATTATGTCCTCGTGTGACAATAAATTATTAATTAATTGGGCATTATTGCTGTTTTAAAATAATCTTAGAATCTTGATAATGTCCGTTAAATGGATAAAGTTTTCGACTAGTTTCCATTGCGTCATAATTTATTGGATAGATTCTCAATAAAACGTTCGAATCCATCTTTTACAAGACGACACAGACTCAGTTTTTATTTAAAAGTTTAAGTGTTCCTGTTAGTACAGTCGAGTTCACGAACTTTTTTACAAGCCATCTTTCCAAAAATATAATAATTATTGTCATTACCGGGTCTAACGCGATTAAATTTCATTATTCCACCTTTTTTCCGTCTTTTCAACTAGGTTGCAGCACTAGCTGTGGTCACGGAAGGCTGACGTCCCAGCAAATGCATTACATGAGCATTTATATAAACTAATGTCGGGTAGTTTAGTGTTGTTTACCAATATCTCAATTGACTTTTGACAATCTTCCGTGACCACAGCCAGTGCAACCTAGTTGAAACGTCGGAAAAAAGGTAAAATCGCGTTAGACCCGGTAATGACATTAAGTATGTGTACAAAACGCGAGAGTTTACAGTGTTATATTGCAAAAATATAATGACATACCTCTAAGACAATAAGGTACTGTAAATATATTTTTGAAACATTGGCTTGTAAAGACGTTTGGGATCTCTGCTGTACCTACATATTGAATGGCCATAAAGCTAGGAACACTGGCAATTCATCTCCACTAAGCAATTCCTACAACGATCGTTTTATTTAGTTCTTATAACAGTTAATAAGGAAAGAGCATGTTGCTGGAGGCGACAAACTATTGGCTTGTCACTCCCACGTACTCCCGAGCTAGCAACTATTATTGGGTAGGGAACATTCTAAATAGAAAACAGAAAATGCTGGTCCTGTTTTAAACATGCGTTTTGTGGTGTTTAAACTGTTTTATTGTTATATTTCGGTTTCGGAAAGTACAAACCCAGTTTGAGAGGTTCACTTGATAAGGTGTTGAAATGTCAAATACCTAAATTGTAATAATAGAGGGAGAAAACTTAATATACTTATTACTTACCTATCATTTGATTAACTTTTGTTTACAGAAATGTGTGGTCGTAGATTTGTTATAATGTCTAACATTGTTATGCTAATATTACACTATGTTAAAATTACAATATCATCTTTGTTCATGAAAAAATTGGGCGCAGGCCACAATGCAAACTTTGTGTTTAAGCATCATTCGTAGGAATTTTTCTAGCCTAAAGTTTAGTTTTTTATACAGTACAGAAGCAAACTGCGTAGTAGTACGTATTGCGATTCAAAACACATTAGCTTTACTGCGTGTGTCACACTATTATGTTAGCACATATTTATTTTACTATAGTTTTGTAAAGTAACTACCTGTTCGTGACTTTATCTCGAGTTGATAGACTATAGTATTTTTCAAACAGCTTGTGCACGATGACACAGCCATCATCTCAATACATATTTTCGTTTTAAAATTGTAAATTGAATGGAGATGACAGCTGTTACTGCACCCAAGCCATAATAAAAATACTATAAAATATATTAATGCCACCACAATTTGTACAGCTTTGTAGTGTATACTAGACATAGTTATGTATGTAGCTCATAGGATATATATAAGGACCATTTACATAAGTATGCAGAGCAGTAATAAAGCATCGCTTAAGCTGAACACTCGTTTCTACTCAACTCCGAATCCTCACCTTACATGGCGACCCTGCCAGTGCGGCCTCGTGCTGGTTTTTAACAATCGAATGATAGTGATCAACGTGTTTACTCAAACAATGAGTTTTCTAGTTTCTTACGTAACAGCTCAAACAATATGTCAAAATATTTACGAAGTCCTATGTGGAAATGCCAATATAAGATAGATAATCGCGAATATTTTCTCAACTAGCCTAAGATTTTGCTTTACGTCACTTTCAACTTCATTTTGTAAAGCTACAATTTTAAATGTTTGAAGCATTTGAAGGTGTAAACTGGTTACGTTTATGCAATGGCTAGAAATCTTTTGAAAACTATAACTAGTAGCTAAAATGGGATACTAAAATGCAAATTTATTGATAAGATTAGGTTACAAGTCAAAAATTACATAAAATTTGAATATCTTTTTTCAATTTGGTTGTGGTTTATGCGTATATTACACTTATTTGTACTTATGTCATATACATGTTTATTTATTATAAATAATTTTATTTAGATACATTATCAATTTTGCAGGAAAAATGTTCATCAATGTCATAAAACGGTGATTTTAGTAGCCAAAGATTTAGTCTCATTTTAAAATTATGGAAGGTAGGTGCATCCCTGATACTTTTATATGCGTGGCTAGCTTGTTTTTCAACTAAGCTATGTTTTTCACCGTGCAGTCAGCTACCATACTGTCACCACCGTCAGTCACTTATGAATCTTATAATATTAAGACACAGCTACACCGCCACTCACGGTAAATATTTATATGCTTCATATATGGCCAAAAGTAGAGCACTTAATTATATGTATGTAACACCTGTTTGTAACACTACATGCTTTTCGACAAATAGATTAATTAAAATGACAGGTGAAACCTCATTGCTCTTAGAAACTTACCTACCCCACCCTTAACACAGTCTATTTTCTCCAAGTTTTCCTATCATCTTTCTCTATGTCCACTTGTCCAGTTAGTGACATCAGCACAATTCCGGTGGTCATTGCTCTTATGTTTGCGCAGCTAGCTCGGCGCGCGCCGGCTGCGTACGCAAATATTGGTCCCGCTGAGTACCGAGCCAAGGTCGCGCAGGTATTGTGGGTATGCGACGAATAGGCACTGTAAAACTGCTAATATCCCACTGATTGCCCTTTCATATATTATAGGTACGATCTGTCTTTGATACTTATTTCAAAACAAACGTACTTATGTCAAATTGCCAATACTCTACAAAGATTTGGGGATTTGGGAAGAGGATTTAACGCCTCTGAATGTACCTAAGCGTTAACCTGGTTGATCTTGCCATCAGCGGGCTTAGCACGGTAGCATTTTTATCGCCTGTCTCCATGCCTGTCACGTTCTAACAACTATGTAAGTTCGAAAGTGACAGGCATAGTGACAGGTGATAAAAATGCAACCATGCTGACACCGCTGGTGAACTGTAGTATAGGTTTGCATTTACCACTCATGTGAAATGCTGCTAATGGAATGTTTGTTACTAAACTAGAAGAGACTCAAGAAAAGCTGATACTGATACGTCGTCGTCAGGAATGACTTGTGCCAAAAGTCTTACAAAAGATGGCTAAGGGTCGTGCGAAATATTAAATATTAGAAAGCAGATTGGCTCCAAAGCAGTAATAACAACAGTGAAATGGGTCATTCTACAGATTTGTCCCTACGTCTAAACTCCATCAAATCATACTATATGTATGACGGAGTTGAGACTGACCGCAGTCATGTAATTTGAGAAAGACCCAAATAAGCTCAGATATCATCATTATCATCATCATAATTTAAGAGCATGGCTCTTGTCGGTGGAGTATGCGCCAGTTTTCTCGATCCTCGGCCAGGCTCCTTAGGAAGCTCAGATAATCTATAGTATAATGCAGACTTTTCACTGTACATATTGTAGACGTTACTGCTAATTGGAACCCACGACTCTAACCTGGATTACATACCCCTAAGCAATAATAACGTTAAGGTTTAATAACCATAAGGTTATGTATAAAACAAGCACTGTACGGCATGCTGCTTTGAGGTACAAAAAATCACATAAAATATTATTTTATTCAAACGTATTGAAACAAACCCACAACAAGTAATTTTAGACGAAAGTAATGTACTATAAAATAGCGTAGACAAATTTGTGGACATTCGTTGATGTCAGATGTCACCGAAATGCATTTGCATTTTCTAAAGGCATACTTGCGTTTAGTGCTGTGTATGTTTGCTGTGCGCTTGCGCCTACGGCGGCATTCTCAAACTACCGTTGGGAACAAACGTTCGAATGCCAAATCTGCCCACACCGTGCACCGTGCACCGGGTGATCTCAGTGCTAGTATTAAAGCACGTTAGAACTATTATTGTCATACAAGAAACATAGTGTAAAGTAATTTGAAGCGTTATAGTTTAATATTAGTTCCCAAAAAATGTAATGGTATCCCACATATCCACCGTATCCAATAAGTCCGAATACACATTATTCTGATTTTAACTAACACGATTTTTACTCATTATTATTCAACAACGACGGGACTTAATCGCGTAAAATAAGTTTTAAATTTACCTCCGACGTTTCGAGTCTCCGAAACCACGGGGACAACGCCGGAGGTAAATTTAAAACTTATTTTACGCGATTAAATCCCATCGTTGTTGAATAATAACACATTATTCTATTCTATTATATTATATTCTATTCTTTTCTACTCATCATTTTACCTTGGCTCTAAAGACATACGGATTACAAGCCATCAAATTCTTATCAAGAGGATCGGTGCATTTGGTGTGGGTGGATCTTGGATGCCATGCTTATAAAAAAACCGTTTAAAAACGCAAAGTAAATGGTATTTCCAAAGCGACCAAGAAAGAGAGTGCAAAGATCTAACATAATACTTTCTTGGGTTATTTTTGCTGATAAAATTACGCAAAAGTAAAACGAGTCCTGATTTTTCAGTTATTTTCACCACACAAGGTTAGACGCGGTATTTTTGGTTCATTATAACAATATGCGCTTTTAAATTTAAACTGAAGACTGTGAACTAATGCGAATCCAGTATGTTTTATTCTCAGCCGGTGCTTACAAATTCATAGATTTAGATTTCTTTATTTCACGATAAAAATTACGCTATATATTTGCATCAATGTCTTATGTTTATCTTCTTATCATGATCATGATCAAAAATTAGAAAAGCGAGGCTTTTTCGGATAAAAGTTATTAGGGATCATCATATGCAGATATCTGCTGAACCCATAACAAGTGGGTCAAATACTTGGTTATGCTTTGAATTAGAAAAATAAGGTGTTATATCATTTTTAGGGTTCCGTACCCAAAGGGTAAAAACGGGACCCTATTACTAAGACTCCGCTGTCCGTCTGCCCGTCTGTCCGTCTGTCTGTCACCAGGCTGTATCTCATTAACCGCGATAGCTAGACAGTTGAAATCTTCACAGATGATGTATTTCTGTTGCCGCTATAACAACAAATACTAAAAAGTACGAAACCCTCGGTGCGCGAGTCCGACTCGCACTTGGCCGGTTTATTTTATTTTATTATGGAATTATTACTCGTATATTACCGTGCGACCACAAGGTTGTGTGAAAGTACTTATTGTTCACAGATTGAAATTGAAATTGTAGTATGGCCTGCTGTTTTGGGGTATCAAATATATACAAAATAAAAAGTATTTATCAATCTATGTACTGTATGAGGACTATCAATATATCTACCCATCTTGGATCATTATTTGCCCTCGGCCAGAACAAATGCCGATAAGTCAATAAGATTTGTTACATATTTCAGGTACACTCAAGGTTGGATTCTCACGCGCACCGCCACCGTTCCGGGAAGCTGCGACCGCGGGCAAACATTGTAATTACACACGCTTTGTCTACTAGACCTGTGAACTGTCAACTGATTGCAAAGATTATGTGGACAGAGGGACAACTAAATTGAAATGGGTACCTAACCCAAACTGTCTTAAATCTTAAGACATACTTAAATTAGTAGACCATTTTATAACCTAGACAATTATTTTGGTAAGATATTTGATTAACAAAGACTGACAATTACACTCATTTTATTTTAATTTTTATTGTTTTAGACTATTATTATTACTATTTGTAGAATTTCATGACGAATTAATCTGTATAATTATTCATTATTATTGTAATCGAAATGACCTCATCAATTTTAATTTATTGGGTATGTATATTTTTGACATGTATAAAATTAATTACTTATATATATTCAAATTGGTTTGATACTGTGTATCCACTACTGCATAGATTCTTCCCTATTAGCAATAAAGATATTGAGTATTGAGTATTGCGTATTTTTATACTTTTGAACAGGTTTTGCTACGATCGTGATTGGCGCGCATCTCACGCGCGACTTTCAATTCATTTCGTAATTATCGCATGCATCAATCAGCTTGAGTGACAAAATATTTATCAGTACGGTATTTACTCACTATTATTTTTAGTCGCTTTTGGCGACATGTTTCGGATTATTTGGGAATCCTTCCTCAGGCACGAGTGTCCGCGGCGGTTGTACGTCGTGCACTGGTCGTATCAAAATAAGATTAAATCCATAACAAATTATCAAACAAATCTGAATCGGGCTTATGTGCGTAGGTTGCAGTAGCACAGGCCAAACATTATACACGATAAAATACAATTCTGGCCTCTCATAACACATAGGTAGAAGGTACTTAGTAAAATCTTACGTTATACCAATAGGGCTAAGATGGTCGGCTCTTTATCATTTGTCACCATGCCTGTCACGTTCTAACAAATATGTAAGTGCGAAAGTGACGCATGGCATCAATAGATCGGGGATGGTCGCAGTGCTACATAGGCTTTGGAGCCTTATATAGCCCCTAACACAAGAAGAAGAAGACGCATGGCATGGACAGGTGATAAAAATGCGACCATGATACGGGCAGGGGTCGTAGCTGAGATTACAATAGAAGATAGAAAACGTTAATTGAAACTTAAATAATGTAGAAAAATAGTCACGTGACTTTTCGTAACATTATCATCTTGTCTAGGCCCCTAGGGAAAACTGAGCTAAACATTCTTGAATAAAATAGGTACTTAATACGTTTAGCTGAGTCTTCCCAGTAACCAGGCAGTAACCGGATAGGTACACCTGTACCTACTTACTGATAAATGGTTCCTCTATGCAGCATCCACTCTTTGCCCGACGGCAGCCAAAAGCGACCGAAAGCGGCAAGCACACGCGAAGCGCGGGCGCAGCCGGTGTTGCGGCGGCTTTGACGACTCATAATCATCACAGCAAACATGGTTACTGGTGTCTCTACGAACCAGTGTAACCACAGATCTAGCATGTACAAGGATGCTTGTCAACTATTAAAAGCGCAACCAAAAATTGGAATCGTGTCATTGGAAGTATTGTACTCGGAATTTAATATTATTGCGTGAATTAATCCTTTCATCCTGTTTGTATAATCCAAGATTTAATCACCCACCACATTTTCTGAATGAAGTTTTCATATTTTCCAGCCCGCCAACCTTATGTTTTGATACATTCGAACGGGGAATTAAGAACCCGCAGCGAGCTCGGCCGAGTTTCACCTTTCCATACAAACGGAGTTTTGTTCTCATTTTAAAACTACGTGTTGGATTGTAATGAAACTTTGCACATACAATGACTTGAGTAACATGAGGTTTAAGCTACATAAACTAATTACAGGCATATATATACCTTATCGTATTGTAAGTACAAAGTTTCAGAGCAATCTAGCTAGTCGTTTTAGAGAACGTAACTACGTTTGTATGGAGAACCGAGCTTGCTGAGGACTCTTAAGAAGCTACAGAAATACAAATGTGGTCACATTTTGTTTAATTTGTTGCCTGTCTGTTTCCCACTCCTGAAATACTCATACGTGTTATAGCCTCTATTTTGCACCCTTTGGTCCTCAGCAAGCTCGGTTCTCCATACAAACGTAGTAATGCTCTCATTACGAGCAGCTACTTTGCTCTGTAACTTTGTACTTAAATAGGATATGTATGTGTCTGTAATTACAGTTAGAAAAATACAGCGAATTTTTTTTATACATAATTTGTTTACTATACGTGCAATGTTTCATTACAATCCAATACGTAGTTTTTTAAATGAGAACGAAGCTCCGTTTGTATGGGAAGGTGAAATTCGGCCGTCTAAATCTGTGAGTTGATAATTGTAATTGTCGATGTTACGTAAGATTTAAGTACTTATTGCCATGCAAATTCAATCAATTTGATTTATTCTGAATAATAAATATAACAAGAAGCAATTATCAGTGAAGGTGATGATGATTTACTACCTGTATAAATGCAATGCTAATTCAAATAATCCTAGTCCTTCGCTCACGTAGTACGGATCACGTGAAATTAAGATTCCTACTAACCCAGCCGCCTAACTGGCGCCGGACTATTATTATAATTTATTGATTATTGACATGTTTTTATGATTGTGATACTAGTCAAATTTTAATTTTTATTGTAATAGTAAATGTTTTATGTAATGTAAAAGTGTACGGCTCACCCGGTATTGTATTGTCCTAGTCCTAGCTCTAAGTATATTGATTTGCATGGTAGGTTTTAATTGCACTGTTTAACATTAGTATTTAAGTTTTTTGTTACTAACACTTCTATGGGCCATGCCTGAAAATAAATGATTATTTAATTTAATTTAATTTAATTATTGCAGAGGTGAAGGTTATTGGGAAGACTTGGAGCGAAGTCAAGCACGAAGCTCAAGACCGATCCAGATGGCGGCGCACTGGGGACGCCCTCTGCCCCATCTAGGGGACATAGGACAATAAGTCAAAGTAAGTCAACCTAGCCGCGTCATGCATTCGAAGTTACCTACGCACTCATTTTAAGACCACATTCTGAAATAACATGAAATTTGACATGAACGTTCAAGTAACAATTATCTACCTATGTCTGGTTTTCTTGGCTAGAAATTGTAACTTCCTTCTTACGATTCTGTATGTAAAACTATTAATATGACAATTTTAGCAACCAGTACTAGTACCATTCATAAATATATGTTACATGCTTACATGTTCATGCCAAGTTTCATCACTGTTTCATGTAACTTAAGCATGTCGTTATAAAATGTGACGTTTTCAACCAAAAGGTACCACATTGTCGCTTGTTGATAAGGTTGATTTCTAATTAAAGCTATATGGAAATAGCGCCTTACTGACAAGCGACAATAAGTACCCTTTTGGTTGAAAATGGCCGTAACTTCGTTTTGTATTGGGAGCTGCTTTTTGACAGCGGGTTCCTGTGACTCTTAACAATCGTACCTTTTTTCTGAGTGAATGAATGTAGTTAGAGTCAATCAAAGCTGAGCCATGATAAAAATAAAATATTTTGTAATCAACAAATGCTCAAAAAAGTGTCTTCGCATTTAAAAACTTTCCAAGAATACATTTTATTAAATATTAAATACAGGTACCTAGTTTTTGTTTTTGGTTATTTTTATTGTGTAATTTTTCTTTTTATGTCAGGTGCAACAGATATTCGGTATTCGGCCGAATAGTAGGCAACATTCGGCCGAATACCGAATATGACGAATAGGCCGAATAACGATTAGTTGCCGATTCGTTAGAAAAGTTTTGAATTTTGAATTTGATTTTTTTTTTGTGTTTAATTTTGAGATCACGTTACTCTGGTCGATGATTTTCGGCTCATTCTTATGCGCTGGAGCAAGTGGCATCACACGGAGCTCATAATCAACCGCGCAAACAAGCGGTTACTGACTATTGTACACTTGTAAAGGCTGTTTGTTTTGATGCGAACAGAACAGTTATGTCAGCGGGAATGATTGGTTAGTGATTCATTGTGAAAAAAAAAATTTTTGATACGTAAAATGCAAGGATTGTCTATAGTAATTTAAGTTCATAAAACAAATTATTTATGTTTTCTATTCTTATTTCCTATTTTATTTTATTTTATTTTATTTTTATTGAAGGAGATGGCGGGACGACTTGGACGCATTTTATCCGGATGGGCGGGACACTACAAACGACAGGGTCGAGTGGAGGAAACGAGGGGAGGCCTTTGCCCAGCAGTGGGACACTAAATTAGGCTAGTAAAAAAAAAAATCCTATTTATTTGACGACCGGTTTGGCCTAGTGGGTAGTTACCCTGCCTGTGAAGCCGATGGTCCTGGGTTCGAATCCCGGTAAGGGCATTTATTTGTGTGATGAGCACAGATATTTGTTCCTGAGTCATGGGTGTTTTCTATGTATTTAAGTATTTATATATTATATATATCGTTGCCTGAGTACCCATAACACAAGCCTCCTTAGGCTTACCGTGGGACTTAGTCAATCTGTGTAAGAATGTGCTATAATATTTATTAATTTATTATTTATTTATTATTTGTAATACCGAGTGAGGCATGTAACACGAGCAAAAAAATTGACAGGCTGTACTCCTCAAACAGACCAACATTTGTTCAGCGACTTTCAAAATAATAATAATAATAATAATAATAATAATAAAATACTTTATTGTGCACTACAAAGAAAAATACATGTTACAAACAATGACAGGACATAAGTGAGTAGGTAACAACAGGCGGACTTATCGCTAAAAAGCGATCTCTTCCAGACAACCTTCAGATAGCGATTCAGTGGCTAGAAATAAGTTAATGGGCAGTGCAAAATAACAAAGGTGTAAAGTTTACAAATCAAATACCTAAGAATAAATAACAAACAATGAAAAATAAACTACATAAACTACATATATTATTTAAGCAACAATAATACACTACATAAACCTACACAAAATACATAAATACATAATGAGAATTCAAGCAAGAGAAGAATAACGACCAGGTAGCGTGAACAAAAAGAAAAATATATATGTGTAAGTGAAAGGACCAAGACTAAGAAAGAGATTTTAAATAGTGTTCTTTTAGAAGTTTTTTAAAAATGGGTAGGGATTGAGCACGTCTTATATCAATGGGCAAAGCATTCCACAATCTTACAGACTGGAAAGTGAAGGATTTGTTGTAGAACTTACTAGATGACCGAGGGGCAGCAAGAAGGCGATTCTGAGAACACCTAACAGACAAAAGAAAACTAAACCGTTTTTTAAGGTATTCAGGAGTATTTGGAATAAATAAAGTGCGATAGAGTAGAAATAACTTGTGTTTTGATTTTTAGTACCTTTTAAAGATTATTCTAAGACACAATGTATTGCGTATTTTGTTATGTTTAAGGCGTGATAAGTACTAAGTAGAGAGCGGATTTGATTCTCAATATTAATATGGATATGACTGGTATAATTTATTATTTCTTCTACACACAAAAATAATGTAACTTATCGGAACAAAAAAGTAAAAACCTTTTTGGAAGCTTTTGTAAATATTGGGCAAAAATTATGATAATAATAAATTAATAGTTAATTAAAGGTAATAGTCATATTAATATTCCGCTCTCTAGTGATAAACAACGTCAACCACGATGATAATGGCGTACATTGATGATAATTTTTTTTTTTATACCACGTCGGTGGCAAACAAGCATACGGCCCGCCTGATGGTAAGCAGTCACCGTAGCCTATGGACGCCTGCAACACCAGAGATATTACCGTGCGTTGCCGACCCTTTAAAAACCTGTACACTCCTTTTTTTAAAGAACCCCATACTGTAGCCCCAATTTCGAAAAATATTTTTTTTTTTAAAGTTAATGAAAAAAAGTGTGTGACCGTTTGAGTACAATCTATGTTTTAATTATTTGCTCGTGTTGCAGGCCACACCCGGTAGGTATATAGTTATGGTATATGACTGCACATGGATTAAATATTATTCTTCAATAATAACGACCACATCAAATCAACCAGGTACAGTTGTCAACAACTCAGTGTTATCTCTCGGTCAAACGGTACAAGGCCGCGGTTGTTTTGGTCGCGTTCCTTGCGCAGGAGTGGATATACTCGTATTATCTGATGGAGGCCCCTCTTCCATCATACATACGTGCTTGTTAAAGATGAGCGGTGTAGTTGGATTTTCATTTACTTGCGAAAAGATTTTAATTGTGACTTTGTTGGTGTCTGTGAAATCGTCATATCGTCTAGTCAATCTAGTCAATTATTTTATTTAAAATGTGAAAGCATAAATAGAGAAAAGGAAATCAAATAAAGGTTGTAAAGAAGAAAAATTGGGGTATTTTGTATAAAAAGGGACCTTATTGTCGATGGCGCTTACGCTCCACAGCGTCGCGCGGCATTGTATTTGTATCGGAGCATCGTTTATAATGGCGTAAGCGCCATCTACAATAAGGTCCCTTTTTATAGAAAATACCATAATTGACTATCCCATATAAATTAAACAACATCTGTTCATTGCATAGTAAAGACTCTTAGGTATGACCTAGATATTCACCTTGCATAATATAATAAAGGGGTTAAAAAATGCACTGTATACCATCTTCAACACTTTAGATGGTATGGCAATCCTCAACTGTGTGTTTCTTAAAAAAAACAACGGCTTGCACTCCGAGAGTGCCGGCAGAAGTGAAAACTTGAATAATATATTATAGTAATTTTATACTGATAATTAAAGCAATTCGTGCAAAATTATTCCCTAACCATTTCACAATATCAATCACTTCACCAATATTCATTTATTGCTCTATCGTGCACAAACATAACAATTTATATTACATTAAAAATTTAACACTTATAATCATATATTGTTGCTTATTTATTACATTTATAAGCATAACAGTTGAACCAAATCGCTTACAAACTAGCTATTACAAACTACAATCGCTTACAAACTAGCTATTACAAACTACAGTAGCATTTACAAAACAAATACACACATTGAAACACAATTAATTATTTACAGAAATATTACATACATATAGGGTTATTGAATAAATAAAATTAATTACTCATGAAATAAAACTATGAAAACGGATTATATCGCGTATATTGAATTTATAATACATCCCGACGTACTCGACGTTTCGAACTCTTTACAGCGTTCGTGGTCAACGGGTGACTGACGAACGCTGTAAAGAGTTCGAAACGTCGGGATGTATTATAAATTCTATATGCGCGATATAATCCGTTTTCATAGTTTTATTTCATGAGTAACTATCGCGGTCACCGAAGACAATATTAAAATTAATTACATTAAAATCATCATTATTATCTTTAATTATTTATATATATCATCATTATAACAAAATAGTAGTCCAACATTATTTCGTCAGATATTGACTTAGGAATACTGAGAGCTCTTTACTTCAGAACTATTACAACTATTACAATTATTTTACATTAAAAAGTTTATCTCTCAGAAAAATCAACTTCCACCCATAATTTCGATCAGGTCACGTGTCCGTCAAACGAATTTTCAATCTGTCGGTCACATGACCTGTCGCGAAATCTGTCGTAATTTTTTCCCCATAACAAAAAGTGCACAGCGCCGCTAAAAAGTTTTCACTTCAAAAACTTCGGCAATGCACTTGCAACCACTCTCGTATTCCCGGTGTCCATGGCCATGATAATTGCTTACCATGCGATTCGTCTGCTCCTTTGCCTCCTATAACATAAGAAAGTACAGTGATTTTTGTTATTTCTGACCATATTTTGAGGTGTGAATACGTAGCTCATACTGAACTCTATTACTATGGGGCCTGGCACACGAAACGCGAAAAAAAGCTGTCCTATGATTTGAGACAGCATGTATGCATTTCGACGAATCATAAGTCAATGTTTTCTGTGGTAAGGCAGATTTTTTTTTGTGATTTCGGGGTTGGCTCCATAGCAAAAGTTGTTCAGTATCACCTACATATCCCCCCTCGGAATATGGTCAGACATAACAAAATCACCCTGTATAAATTCCGAGTACTTAAGCTTAAATTATAATGTTTCTTTTAGCAAGCGTCCTGTGAACCGAGACTCAAAATATGTGACGTTTTCAACCAAAAGGTACCACATTGTCGCTTGTTGATAAGGTTGATTTCTAATTGAATCTATATGGAAATAGCGCCTTACTGAAAAGCGACAACAAGTACCCTTTTGGTTCAAAATGGCACATATCAACATGATACTTACTGTAACCTGATATTAAACGCACAAACGTGGAGACATCATTTCGCCCACGTACCGAGGATTGTAGAAAACATGAATGAGAACTATTTATTAAGATCTAAATAAGAATCATGCACGTACGAAGTGAAACCTGATAAGTGCGTAATACGCGTGATTGTCAACGACCATACAAACGCAAAAAGGCTATAATAGCTATAGGCTATAAAGCTATAGGCTATGGTGCGAAATACATAGTATTTAGTTTTTAAGTTTATAAAATGCATATATATGTTGACGTAAGGTATTTGTAATATGGGCCTTGTTGTCTGATTTAAATTTTTAAATAAATAAATAAAATAGTAGAAATTAAATGGTGGCGCCACTTTCTACGTACCTGTCACATTTTTGACGTAAAATGCAAATAGCAAATTTAGTATGGGAATTTTTAGTTATATTTTATTTAATTTCTTATATTTCATGTCGCTATATAACTCGTTCTTAAAATGTTGTTTTTTTTAACAGAATACGAGTTTTTGAACGAACGAAGTCGACAAGTCTTAAAAAAAACCGGCCAAGTGCGAGTCGGACTCGCGCACCGAGGGTTCCGTATTTTTTTGTATTTGTTGTTATAGCGGCAACAGAAATAAATCATCTGTGAAAAATACAACCGTCTAGCTATCACGGTTCATGAGATACAGCCTGGTGATAGACAGATAGACAGACGGTCAGACGGACAGACGGACAGCGGAGTCTTAGTAATAGGGTCCCGTTTTTACCCTTTGGGTACGGAACCCTAAAAATAGATGCTTAAATTTGTTAATGACAAAACGAATTCAAGAACACTTTATGTAACATAAACATTATTTCTAGTACTCACTTTCAAACAATATTTAAATGATTTTTATGTAACATTATATATTCCAAAAGGTTAATTTGGAATTATTTTTATAAAAGGTCAGTTAGTAGGTTTTACAAAGTAATCGGCGGTATAAACGGGGTGATAGATACAATAGGGGTATGATTATGGTTAGATTACATGCCTTCATCATCATCATCATCATCATGTCAGCCGATAGACGTCCACTGCTGGACATAGGCCTCCCCCAAGGCTCGCCACTCCGACCGATCCTGTGCCGCTCGCAACCACCGAATTCCCGCGACCTTCACCAGGTCGTCGCTCCATCTTGTTGGAGGCCTACCGGCAGTTCGTCTTCCGGTACGCGGACGCCACTCCAGAACCTTAATGGTACAAAATTAAATGTATGAGTCTCAGCAACGAAGTAGATTTGAAATAATACACCACATGTTGATATTTTATTTTTACTTCAAAACTTCAACCTGCTCTTTTGTACTCACTGTATGCCTCCACTGTGGCCTCCACTTCGGTCGATCTTGTGCCGAAGTCTGCCAGTGCAATGGTTCAATGTCACAATATACTTGATATATACATACATGACTTTAACATTCAGTAGAACATGATCAATAACTACTACCACTAACCACCGTAATCAGTGTGACGTATACATATACTGCGACATTACCCTTTTTTCACCTCAGCAGCTCGAACAAGCCTACTTTCGTCACTCCCTGGAGTGAGGAAAGTGCGACTTTCCTCACTCCAGGGAGTGAAACAATGTAGCTTTTTAATTTAGTGAAGGCCATGAACTTCATACTTTTATTACATTTTTTATGGTATGGTACGGTACGGTACGGTACGGTACGGTACGGTACGGTCCGATCCGGTCCGGTCCGGTCCGGTCCGGTATATGTACGATACGATAAGATACGATACGATACGAGACTGGTCCGGTCCGGTCCGGTCTCGTATCGTATCGTATCTTATCGTATCGTACATATTATAATACTTTTTTTTCTGTTTATTCTGTGTAATTCGAAATACATTTTAACCTTTAATATGTTCTCACTACTGAGGTGAAAAATTATGTGTGCAACACGAGAGCAAAGTTATTTTACATCTCGTGTTTTTGAGTCCCTCGCTACGCTCAAGATTCTACCTTACTCGCTTCGTTCGTGATTCAATTATAGAATCTTTCGCTTTCTCGGGACTCAAAATAAACACTCGCAAGAAAAACCAACTTTCCTCTCTTGTTGCACAAATAACTATTTCGATGATCGTTAATCTTATTATGATTACATGACAGTGAAATATTACAAATATTAAACTTACTGATGTCAATTAAAGATTTCTGATTGCTTATTACTATACATATAAAATGATTTGTCGTTGTTTTTCGTTGAATTTTATACAATATTATGCAATAGCACACTGGATCTGTGTTCTTACGTACCCTTTCTGTACATACAAACTATTTCATATTAAAGGTAGGGATATAATACCTATTACCTACCTTTTGAATGCATAACTAGTTTACAACTGTATTTTTCAGCATTCAACCACCACAATAAATAACCGTCACCGATTGATAATCATTTGAATATCTCACATAAATCGTACCGCTCCCAGATACCCGATCCGGACCGATATTTACACCTTCCGGGGCCGGACAAAACACAAGTAATTGAGCGATCAGCGCTGCCCATAAACTCAAAACTATCGAGTTACACAACCCTATCGGTGACCATTTGGAAATTTGCATCTCAACCTGCAAATGTAAAAGTTCTTTAGAGTGAAAGGGATGTATTGAATAGTATTTATAGGTTCAAGCAGGTGCTGACCAAGTTGACCACCGGTCAGTCTAAGGCTATCAAATTACGGAGCATCGTCGATGAGAAATTTATTGATTTAACTTATGTTAAAGTAACGCAGTGATAAAAAGCCGTACAAATCGGGCCGAATGGTCATTGTCGCCTGTGAATTGAATTGATTTGAATTGTAATGAATGGAATAAGTAGGGGACAGGAGGTTAAAGGTGCCGTGACGCGTTTAGTATGCCGATGCCATCCTGGTTCGCGTAATATACTTGGAATTGATTTATTTGCTTTATTCGCACTGATAATGGACGTGACATGGTAATCACGGAATCAACGATGTTTTGAGTAATTAAATTTAAATCTATTATTTATGGCCTATATTTTATGCATTTAAATAACTTTGTACTAGAGGCTTATCAAGTACCTAAATAAGACATCTGAATATTTATTCGGAATATAAGAATAGTTTATCAGTGTATTGTGTCTAGCTTCAAACTTAAGATTTTATTGTATTGATGACCGGTCTGGCCTAGTGGGTAGTGACCCTGCCTGTGAAGCCGATGGTCTTGGGTTCGAATCCCGGTAAGGGCATTTATTTGTGTGATGAGCACAGATATTTGTTCCTGAGTCATGGGTGTTTTTTTGTATTTAAGCATTTATATATTATATATATCTTTGTCTGAGTACCCATAACACAAGCCTCCTTGGGCTTACCGTGGGACTTAGTCAATCTGTGTAAGAATGTCCTATTATATTTATTTATTATTTATTTATTTTGTTGTAGGTACACAATAATATGAGAAGTATATATAAGTCGACTGCAATAACCATCTTAATTGTACTGTTTGTGTACAATATCAATCAATCAATCAATATATTTTATTTCAGACTAATGTCCATAGTGTTAGTGTACATTCCCTTAAGCCTATGTTAGTTAAACCTATACTAACTTATAATAACCTATAAACTAAGCCTCTGGATCCCATATGTACATTGTCCCAATGTTTCCAGAAGGCGCAAGCAGGCGACTCTAACACTAGGCGCACGAGGCTGTTGGAACTGTCTCGCACGCGACGCATCAGGGAGGCAGTTCTTTTGCGTATTATCGCACCGAAGCAGTCCGTACGCGCCTCCGCGAACATACCTGATGCGCTGCACAAACGAGGCAGTCCCAACAGCATCCTGAACCCATTGTTGTACTGGACGCGCAGGGCATTGAAGGCTTTAATAATATAATTATAGAGATCTTACATAATAATTTATTACTGATTAGAAAATAACTTATTACGATGGTTAACGCCAAACTTCTTTGTCTTTTTAAGTTCTATTATTTTAAAGAAGATTGTAAACTATAGAGAACTTAATAGTTTCTCTTTTGACATGCTACCTAACTTCATATCCAGGACATGTTGGTTGGGATTTCGTGTTTATTTTGATTTTGGTGCTTAAGGGTTTCATTTACATAACTGCAATGATTGTGTAAAAACAAAACATTGGATCTGCAAATAGGCGCCACAATAATTTAATTGCATTTCAAAATCTGTCGCTATGTAAACCATAGCCGATAACAAAAACCCATGCTCTGCTTACATAACGAGATAGAACTATGTGTATGTTATCTAAATAACTAGATAGTCTAATTTATATAGTTATAGACAAATGTAATTTTCATATTACGGGGGTGGCTTAGCGCATTGCTAAAACTCCCAGGTTAAATAAAAAAAAAGTAGAACTATGTCGCAATAGAGCCTAATTCGGCGTGGCAGTGCCGTAAATTGTGCCCAGCGTGGGGCACGCTGCCCAACATCCATTGAGCGTTCGGACATTTATATTAAATAGAAAAATGATAGCATGAGCTTTGGCAATCGGTTCTTGTATTATTTTTTTGGGAGTTTAAGTGGGCTCGTTTAGTTTAACTGTAATTTTCTATGGTCTTTACTAATAGAGTTCGGATATTTAATAAATTCATACTTATGAGTTAATAATTCGTATGTTAATAGGTACTGTGCGCAGTTTCTCAGCTGTGTGTACAATTTTGTTTACAGTAGAAGTATTAAGAAGTCATAAACGTTCCGGAAAATAGGCATGTTTCGTGTGGATTACAAATATTACAATAGTTAACGTATTTGGCTAACTATTACCAAAGCCTTCATCATACAGCTTTGAAGAAGTAGAAGGACATATTTGAATCCACCTGTGAGGGTTCAGCAAGTAAATTAGGGTTTAAATTGATTTTATTATGTCCCCGGGAAAGACGGGACGGGGATGTGCCATAACTAGGTACATTTTGATCCAAATAAAGACTAATGATAATTTTATTACCTACCTTTAAGGGTATTTTTTGTGTGGTTTAAAATAATTGTTGGCCTTTCGGTAGTTTCGAAGTGTTGGAGTATTTGTTATAATGCTTTTATTACAGGGTTGCATTATATGAACAGTTGAAGCGTCCACACCGAGGCCACAGCACCGTCCTCGCACCAGGGTTAAGGATTTCGAGACAATTTCAAAGTTACTCAACTCAGCATTGGAACAAATCCGACCTCCGAGACTTCTTGCTCAATACTAGTAGCAAGACTTCTTCCATTCGTTCCACTCATATCTAACGGGCAATAATTTAGAATCAATAGCGGTAGCTTAAGCGTCCAATCTAAGACGGGCTTTTCAATTTGATCCGAATAGTTTATAAAGTCCGGTGCTGTTTTTTTGTGTGGGAACTACGTTTTTCAATCACACGCGTAGCTTTTTACGGCTGGGTTAGGTGATAAATATCGAAGTATACGACTGCGGTCGCTTTGATGCCCGGAGTCCCGGAGAGAAGCCCTGGCTATCGTAATTTGTTAGTTTGCTAAAGGCCCGGGTTTGGGTACCGATAACTTATAACGGCGTATTAGGAAGTTATGGTGTGGAGCATCAAGTGTTTGAATACGATAGGGCCATAGCAATAATAATATGTTTGACATAAAACAGGTAACCAGGCAAGTCAAATAAATAATAATAAATAATAAATCAGTTTATTAAAAGACAACATAGGTCCACACATTACAATGTAACAAAGCATAATTACAATTAAATAAATTAAATTAAATTAAAAACAGAACAGAGATCAGTGTAATATTTTACATATCTATTTACTTAAAGCACATGTGGAGTGCACTACAGTGGTTCAGGTATGCCCCATCTAACCTGTCAGCATACATGGCCAGGATGCTGTTGGTGCTGTCCCTCACCCTGCATAACAATGAAGCGGCTCTTTTGCGCATGATGGCAGCAAAACTATCCACGCGCGCCTCTGCAAACATTGTTGATGCGCTGCAGTAGCGAGGGAGCCCCATCAGCACCCTAAACGCATTATTATACTGTACTCGCAGAGCGCTGTACTGTCTTTGCGTGTAGTTCACCCACAGGCTGCTGGTGTAAAAAGATGTACAAAAGGCTCGGAATAATGTTACCTTCACTGTCGGTGAGCTACAAGCGAACCTGCGGGCAATCATGTTCGCTCTAACAGCCAGCGCCCTGCGCTCCCTCTCGACGTCAGCACCGTCCTTGAGGTCAGAGGTAATCATATGTCCCAGGTATTTAAAACTGCTTACCAACTTAAGCGGGTTGTTGTTTAGTTTCAATAATGGGACTGTTGATGGACATTTACCTCTGACTCCAAACACCATCAGTTCGCTCTTAACAGCGTTGTATTTAAGCCCGTGTGCTGCAGCGTATCGCTCGCAGACCGTTATAAGCTTCGCGAGACCACAGGGTGACGCGCTCAACAGCACCATGTCGTCCGCGTAGCTAATATTGTTAATGCAAACGCCCTGCACGTGGCAACCGACATGTGTGCTGCTGAGCTCGGCAATAAGTCCATTTACGTATAGATTGAAGAGCTTCGGGGAGGTTAGCCCTCCCTGCCTAACCCCGCACTCCAAACTATACGGTTCCGACAACGCTCCTGCCCATCGAACGCTATTGACCTGTCTTGTGTACCAAAATTTGAAAATGGATATAAGCTCCGGAGGTACCTTCATCTGTCTGTTATGATATACTATGGAGAAAGCTTGTGGATATGAATCCACAAGCTTTCTCCATAGTATATCATAACAGACCAGGTCAAAAGCCTTCGATAGGTCGAGAAAGCACGCGTACACAGGTGTGTCTCTATCAGTATAATACCTAACAGTCTGCTTTAAACCCGAACTGATTGTCGTGCAGCTGTATATACTTATCTAATTGAGTATTAAGCAGACTGTCAAGTATTTTTGCAACAACAGTGGCAAGCGAAATTGGCCTGTAGTTGGTCTTGTCCGACGTATCTCCAGTCTTGTTTTTTACAATCGGAACAACAACGGTTTTCATTAGTTCGGCCGGTAAATACGAATGCCCCAGACATAAATTATATAGCATTGCCAGCACCCGAGGTACGTGTGGGCCCGCATATTGCAGGTGTTCGATGCTGAGACCATCGTGACCCGGGGATTTGCCTCCAGACATTTTCTTTATCGTTTTAGTGACATCCTCGGCGGTTATTTTTGTCCCGATCGCGATGGTCGCACATGTCGGTAATGTTCTGTTCAAGAAACTTAGCTAGTTGCCTCAATTCCGAAACTGAACAACGAAAAATAGTTGCGAAAAAAGTTATGATAAAGTTCAGTCTTAATACCTACATAACACAAATTGGTAGAAATATGAACACTGTTGAGGAGAAGGTAAAATCGAGTTTTTTATGGATAGTTGGGATATTTTGGACTGTACTATATTTGGTGGTTTTACGGTAGGTACTCGTTCTAATAACAAAACTTCCGTGAGAAACAGACATGTTAAATATATTAATATATTATTTTTATTGTTTTTCGACTTAAAATACGTGAGTGACCCGTTATTAATATATTTAATAGGTACTCGTTCTACTTAATTAGGTAGCTTGTTTTCGATTATATAATGGTAAAAACTTTTAGTAGGTAAGTATATGTGTGCTGTTAGTATTTCTACATATAAATGGTAAAAAAATGGAAGTTTCGGTAAGAATAATTATGACCGTCTAAGAATTGCGTCAAAGGCATGTAACAATGTCCTCAAACTTACAGTGTCACTACCGTACCGGGCCCTTAAAGACTTTGTGACTTCAAATGGGATTTATGTATATAGGATTACAGTGTCAAGCGAAAAAAGCGCCAAACACCTCGCAATAAAGTGTCAGATGTATGCTGACATCATTCGCCTGTAATTCTAACACGTTTAAGGCGATTTTCGCGTGTCACGCGCGGGCGGGAGCAGCACGCGCCCGCGCACAAAAGACACTCGGGTGACTTTTGACTTTCGTCGTGTGGTTGAGCTTCATAATATAATTGAGCCCGAACAAAATCCGGTCGAGAATTACCATACAATGGGGCAGTCTTCCGTCGGGCCCGCCAGGTCGTAGAGGGCAAAAAAACACTACCACTTGCTTACATTGTCACCGGAGACAACCCTAACTTGACTGATTCCTTCAAGCCACTTCAAACTCTCTATCCTATATATTTCTAGCTCTGAAATTGCTTGGCATAGCTTGTGCTTACGACTGTTTTCTGTTGTTTAGGAGGAGGTTGGCGGGCGTCCATCGATGCAGCCCGTCATGGCTCCGTCGGTTGACGAGTGACAGCCAGTAAAAACCCCGGTGTAAGTTACCCAGTGTCCGAGGGATCCGCTCAGTTTTGACTTATTGCCACGGCCCGTTTTTGCTGACGGCTGAGCGATGCCTTTTGTTTACTCTGTCTCTGTATACAATGTGGATTTGGATCGCATGTAGGATGGCGACTCACAAGAAGCAAAACGGATGAATTCCTTTGTAACAATACAATGATCAACTGCTAGTGATTTTACTTCGTGATTTTACGTGTGATGAGGAATGGTTATGTATCCATTATTAGTCTTATTAATCATTTACTTAACAGACCTTGGCATAGGCAAGTATAGGTAACGTTTTTGTTTATTATTTGTTAAATATTTAAAATGAATACCTACTTGCTGAAGGAACTTACCTATTAATGTTTTATCTGATGAAATAAATGATTTATATACTTAGGTACCTATTTAGATTGTAAAGGATTTACCTCTACTTACAATATTGCTACTTACATACATATTAACATATTAACTTAATTCTTCCGAGATATACAGCTCAACAAGTGTAAAAATGTACCTATAATAAATGTATGTTATGAATCTTTTCCTAAAAATATCGATTGATTCTTATATTTTGTCAAGTTTTTATACATAAGCAACACAAGCCGTTTTCGTCAAGCTTTAAGTATATTGAGTTTATTATTTCCAAATATCGAAATAGCATACTTTCATTCTGATTGTGATTTATGAGTAGTCGAGCCACATTCGACAAAATATTTAGCATAATCCGCGTCGCCGAGATGATATATGTCTCGTCATGGACTTTCTACCGCCTATGCGGCATAGCAGAGCGACGTGTAAATATGTATAAACATTTATCAGATACTAGCAGCAGCAGAAGCCCGCGACTCGTCTGCGTGAATGGATACTACCCTTTGTCCTTTCTTGGGCGCCAAACTATTTCCATACCAAAGTTTATCTGAATTGGTTCAGCGGTTTAAGCGTGAAGTGGAGAGACAGACAAGTTACTTTCGCATTTATAATATTAGTAGGGATATTCTGGCCATTTTAAATATTTTTCTAGATTGTTTATTAGGTCAATTTAAATTAATTACCACTTTTTAGCTAAGTCAGTAATGTTAACTGATATCGCCCTACCATTACAACTTGTAACAGGCACCTGCCGCGATAGCAGAGGACGCTGGTTCGATTCCAGCCTGGGGCACTGGATGACTTGGTCTCTTTTTCTTAGTATATGTACATTTATTTCAGGTTATAATTTATAATATTTATATAGTAGTGTTTCTACTTAAAATAAAAACAAATTAAAGTATTTTCTGTAAAATAATTTAATTTGTTCTAATACTTCTAACAGTATTGTAACAGTTGTTGGAAAACTCGCTTTTTTCGCAATTCTCAAAGTCAAGGTCTATGTGAGCTTCTATTTGGCGTCCTATACAAGTGCAACACAAGAAATCTACAACAATGTTTATGTACTAAGAATAAATATATTTTTATATTGAACCTGTATTAATGACAGCTAGGTTGCTAATTGCTCGGGTAAATAAGTAAATATTCATCGTTGACGATACGATCGCGCGGCGTTTCTCATCTCATCGGCGATCTCACCGATATCTGAGAACGTCAGATCAGGTGCCAGGACAGGGCCAGTCTTACCTTAACAGCGTCCAGACTGACAATGTTTAATTCTTAAACCATTTTGCAAAGACATAGAGTCACACGTAGGTACCTAGCCGCCACCATACAATCGAAGCTAATTTTTTTTCTGCTGCTGCTGTTAGATAATAGTACATGATCTGCTGCTTTTAATGCTGACTGTACATAGGTAGTTAAATAGTTTTTTACAAAATGTAAACAATACAATGGTGACCCTGAGTTCTCAGGTCCCTTTAGTCATTTAGAAATCGGTCGACGTGAGCAGCCGCTTTCTCGCGCGCGCCGCACATACGCAACTACGCACGCATCCGGGTCTGTCTTTTACGTTTTCACTGGGGGGTTATTTTTAGATTATTTCTAGCTTGTGTTTCAATTTCTTCTTCTTCTTCATTTGCCATGCCCTAACGGACGTCGGCGACCTTTGCCATCTCTCTCCTGCTCTTAGCCATTCTTGCCAGTAAGGCAGTTCCGTACCCAAAGGGTAAAAACTAAGACTAAGACTCCGCTGTCCGTCTGTCCGTCTGTCTGTCACCAGGCTGTATCTCATGATCCATGATAGCTAGACAGTTGAAATTTTCACAGATGATGTATTTCTGTTGCCGCTATAACAACAAATACTAAAAAGTACGGAGTCCGACTCGCACTTGGCCAGTTTTTTTTTAATGTTGTGTCAAGCCAGATGACCCTCCTTCTTCCCCTTCCCCTCTTGTCATAAATTTGTCCAAAATATGATATTTTCCTCCTTTTTACCGTCTCTCTCCCAAAAGAGAGTTAGCAGTTTTGAATGATTCACGGTTAGTTTCACTAGTATATTGACCGGAATATAGCCCGCTATCTTCAGTTACCCGTCAACAAGATGCATGTAACTGCGTCGATATATCGGGAGCTCGAAAACAATACAAATGGTAATCACGGTCTATATCCCGGTCAATATAAGTCTAGGTCGATTTAGATTACATACTAGACTTTGCCCTTTCTTTATTTTTATGGTTTTATCTTCGTATACTTAGCGCTTTCTTGTTCCTTTATTATACATACTAGGTCTGTTCCAGACTCGTCAGTTTTTTTTACGTAACTTGGGTACGGTGACAGCTATTATATACATACGACTTTGTATAGTATGTCACTAATTCTTTATATAGTATTTTTCATATGCCCAAGCTATGTGAAAAATACTATACAAAGAATTAGCCTGGGGTCAGAGATGGTAGTTGCTTTCTTAAAAACTATAGGTCCTGAGCCAACTCTTGGGATTAGATCGCCGAGCTGACCCCAGGCAGCATACGTAAGTGGGCGTTGGCATGACATATCGGGACAACACCAGGAAAATGATGACAATGTCATGTGAGTTATATTTAAATATTTTAAATGATGCTAAATGGCTAAAACACTTGATTCTAGGTAAATGTGTAGAAAACTGTCCTTACACACATAACATGAATCGTGATTCGCATGCATTTCATTGCTCATCAAAATCCTTTAAATTTTTGAACTCCTTCACTAAATTGCTTACATTGCAACTCGCGCAACCTTCCTTAAATACCTAAGATAGCCGAAACCCCAGTTATTTTTATAGCGTCTTTAGCTTCGTACAGTCAGCAGCTATAACTTAACTACACTTGCTAAAAATCTGCACAAGCCTTATTTCCTGGGCAATAGAGTCGCGTATAAGTAATTTTGAGCATGCGTAGCTAGTGCGACTAACTGTATTGAAATCGTAGATTGCCTCACGTAGATACAGCAATGTAAAAAATTCTGTGTCACCAAACATAAGAACCTTGTACTATGACATAACATATAATGTACTTCTACACTTCACTGATCGTACTAAGTATTGAACTTCACGCCATTTTGTTTTATACGTCATCTCTATTTCTACAATTTTAGGGAGTTCGCATACTGCGGCTTTTTGCATGCAGTGGCAAAAAGACCGCGATACAGTCGCGATGCTGTCGCTGGTCATATCACTCATATCGTACACAGGTCGCGATACAGCATCTATACCGCAATTCAGCACCGATACAGTATAGATACAGTTGCGATGAAAAAATCATTCAGACGCGATTCAGTATCGACTATAGACTATAGTCGATACTGAAAAAAAAAATACTAGTCTATAGTATTTTTTTTTTTACCAAGTAACATTTGCAAGAAATGAGTGGAGTTGTTTGACGACCGGTCTGGGCTAGTGGGAGTCTGTGAAGCCAATGGTCCTGGGTTCGAATCCCGGTAAGGGCATTTATTTTTGTGATAAGCACAGATATTTGTTCCTGACTCATGGGTGTGTTCTATGTATACAAACCAGTGGTGTGTATATGTATTTGTATGTTATATATATCGTTGTCTAGGTACCCACAACACAAGCCTTCATGAGCTTACTGTGGGGCTTAGTAAATTTGTGTAAGAATGTCGTATAATATTTATTTATTTATTTTATTTATTTATTTGTCAGTGATATCCTTCGCGCCAACGCCGCGGCCATATCACTGCAACAGTGACGCTGCTGCTGTCTCAATCCATATATCACCTTCATTGTGCTCTATCTGACGAGCAGGTAAGAATGTATTGCAATCATTGGCAGTGCGGTCACGTAGGGCCGGGTAAGTAATCGCCGGCAGCTAGCTACCGGAATACTTTATTGATAACTCACTGTCTGCGTGGCTGTATGACTGTGAGAGCCATAAAAACATACCTACTACAAATCGGCTAGCATGACATGCGTTCTCGCGCGCAACTATAAATCTAGCAACTCTAGCAAGCCAAGCAAGCAGCCGGTCTGAACACAAAAAAAAACAATCAGGCACCTGACCTACCTAGTTAATAAACCATAATGCTTCACCATGAAGCAAGAGGAAGACGCGCTTATTTGCATCTTTATAAGTATATTTACGATCAAGAACAAAAACATATACATAGATATAGAAATATATAAATATTTTTAGCAAAAAACACGTACATCATACATACACCTTTGAGTTTTGAGCTAGGATTTCCTGTGTTAACTACAGAACCCAGTAGGATATTAAAATAAAATAGCATGCCTTCGTACAGTAAAAATGCACGATATACGATATCCAACTTATACGTTTGTGTAAATAGCAGTTCTTACTAGATTACTGATATTATAACTGGATATTCGCACAAACGACCTTTGAAATCGCATGAAATACTCTACTCGAGGTAGTTCACTACTATCAGCTTACCTACTTGGAGTACTCGTCCTAAATACTACGCTATGCACGTACAATTCCATTTGGCAAGATAAAACTCGTTATGAAAAGGAAAATGTTCCCAGCCTTTATATTATTGGCTATGCGGGCATAATGCAAACAGTTTATGGTAATCACTGAGCTGCCCTTAGTGTTTATCGCGGTGGACACCTGGCTTAGTGCGGGCACAACTTATGTTATTGATTAGTGAAGACGGTAAAATGTGTTTTGTACATCATGTGCTATTTGTTGCTCCAGATGCTCCCCCACACAAAATCTACGTTAATGAGCGCCTGACGCGAGAAAACCGACTGTTATTTCGTAGCGCCAGAACAACATTTGCGAGCACTAATAATTACAAGCATTGTTGGGTACATAATGGCTCAATTTTCATCAGGAAACGTGATGCTAATAACGGAAGTCCAGCCATCCGCATTTACTCCGAAGAGGACCTCAACCGGCTATCACCACCTGACCTTGAAAACCGTAGTGCGTACGAAGAGAATATCAGTGCAGAGGACAATACACCCGTCGACTAATTATATAATAGCTAATGTTCCTTTTTCACTCTGCGGTGTTAATAACTGTAATATAGTGACTAATAGCTGTAAGTCTAGAATAAGTTTAGATTATGTCATACTATACAAAAAATTCACACATTACAAAAATACTCATAATAGTGCGCTTAAATTAAATAATACAGATGATTATATGAGTCTCAGGTTCTCTTTTTTACCTAGTGTGGCTACAACCAGTCCCCAGTATAACAAAGCATATTTTACAAATATATGTCCGTGGTTCCCTTAAATATTTTACAGGACATTGATGAAACATTTAATGTGAAATGCCACACTATATCTCAACCTGAAAAATGCCGAAATATATTATCCAAATATACAATTAAAATTCTTAATGTAAATATCAGAAGTGTTAATAAGAATTTTGACAACTTTCTTGTCTTATGGGAAAGGTTAGCCTTTAAATTTGATGTAATCGTATTTACTGAATGCTGGATAAATAAGGACTCAACCATTAATCAGTTGCAGGGTTACACATCGTTTAATTCAAAAAAATACATAAATCGATCCGGAGGAGTTATTGCATATGTAAATAACAAATGGAATCCTCAGTTTTCAGAACTTGATATAGATGATGCCAATTGTATTCTAGTTGAAATTCCAAATTACTTTAAAGTTGTTGCAATTTACAGGTCGCCTAGTTTTTATAATCCCGATGCGTTCATTGTCTCGCTTGATTCGGCTCTTAAAGCAATCCCCTCTGGCCCCTGTCTAATTGTCACTGGAGATTTAAACATAGACATTTTGGACACTAATGATACTGGTTCTCATGTTGGAGACTATCTCTGCGTCTTGTCGGAGTCCGGTCTTATTTCATGCATTAACTCTGTAACACACAGTAAATCTTGTCTGGACCATATTTTTGTATCGAACAATTGCCCGTCAGAATCAGTAATATGCTCTTCTGATCTTACTGACCATGACATTACAATGGCCGGTGTCACTCTCCATTCCCATAAACCACTAAAACAGACCCGCACTAAAACAAAGATCGATTTTAGTTCACTGAAGGACGAATTGAAGACCGTCGATTGGACACGGGTCACAGGCTGCTCTAACATTGATCGCGCCGTGGAGATTTTCTCCAGTATAATCCAAAATGCTCTTTCTAAACACTCTAAAACTGTAAAAATGAAACGATCGGTTCACATTATTCAACCTTGGATGACCCCAGGATTGTTGAGATGCTCTAGACATAGGGACAAACTACACCAGGAAGTACGTAAAGATCCCAATAATGCAACTAAAAAGCTAATATACTCTCGTTATAGAAATTATTACATTACTCTTTTAAGAAGTCTAAAATCTGAATATGACAGTAAAGAGTTGGAACAAAATAAGGACGCGCCGAAAAAACTCTGGAGCACGATAAAGCGGATTACCCACAAGTCTCCTCCCGTGTCTTCAGCCGACAACCTATTAAAAACTAAACCCTCAACTAAAGAGTCAGTAGATCATTGCAATGCTTACTTTACCTCTGTGGGCTCAAATCTGGCCAGCTCTATACTGTCAAAAATCAATGAAAGTGAAGAATCGTTAGCACTAAAGATACAAGACAATTTCAATGGAAATGCGTACTCCAATTCCTTTTTTCTGGACCCAACAGATGCAGAAGAAGTGGCCGGCCTAATTAGTAGGCTAGATGTAAATAGTGCTCCTGGCAATGATGGCATAAGTAACAGACTGCTAAAGAATATAGGTACTATCATATCGGAGCCGCTGGCGGCTATTTTTAACCTAAGTTTCTCTTCTGGTTTGTTTCCACAAAATTGGAAAACCGCTGCTATAATTCCAATCCATAAAGGAGGAAAAACCGATTCCCCGTGTAATTACCGCCCTATATCCCTTCTTGGAGCGTACTCTAAGCTTCTGGAACGTATCGTCAATAAAAGACTGGTTAGCTTCTTAGAAAAATATTCCATCCTCTCAGATCGGCAGTTTGGGTTCCGCAAAGGCAGGTCCACCGAGCAGGCTGTGACTCTTTTAGTAGACAGTGTAGTCAAACACTTAGATGAGGGCAGGTGCTGCTTGGGTGTATTTTTAGACCTCGCAAAAGCTTTCGACACTGTCTCCACTCCTATCCTCTTAAGAAAACTGGAAGCACTTGGCATACGTGGAATCGCCTTGAACTGGTTCTCTAGTTACTTGACTGACAGGGACCAGCGCGTTAAAATCGGTAGCCTAGTCAGTGAGCCAATGCCTGTATCATATGGGGTTCCCCAGGGTAGCATCTTGGGCCCAACGCTGTTCATCGCATATATAAATGATGTTTTGTCTCTCGATCTTCCAAATAGTGAAGTCTTTTGCTACGCAGATGACACTGCTATAGTCTTTCATGGCCACTCTTGGGATCAGGTGAAAGACGTATCAACGCTAGGTCTCCAAAAGCTGTCCCAGTGGCTGGATCAAAATATTTTGACTCTGAATCCAGACAAGACCAAATTCTTGTGCTTCCATAAATCTGCGTCTTCAAGCCCCCCTCCATCAATGGCCAACCTTAAGATCCATGCTATAAATTGTGACGTTTATGCCCCTTCACCCTGCTCATGCCTCTGTGACAGCATTACCAAAGCTAACTCCTTAAGATACTTAGGGATAGAAATAGACGAGAAACTTAATTTTAAAAAGCACATCGCGATAACAGCGGGTAGGGTTCGGAAACTCATTTATACAATGAAATTACTAAGAGCCGCTACAGACGGACAAACACTTAAAATGGTATATCTGGCACTGTGTCAATCTATTTTAGATTATTGCATTCTTGCTTGGGGTGGCTGTGCTAAGTCCACTTTAATAGACTTGGAAAGAGCTCAAAGGGCGGTTCTTAAGGTTTCCTTACGTAGACCCCGACGATATCCTACACATGCTCTTTATAGTGAAGCTCAAGTTTTGACAGTGAGAAAATTATTCATTTTACGTGTTACCATGCTCATGCACAGAGATACTAATCATTCATCTAACCTGACAAATATGTCACAGAAAAGAATATTCCAAGTCCCGAAACCGCGCGTTAAATCTGCCTTTGCTAAACGGTTTAAAGCATTTCTGTTTCCACACATATACAACAAATTACTCAAAACCTGTAATATTAAGGATTGTCGGTTAAGTCAAGCCAAAATGAAAATCCAGGCTCTTCTGGTATCCTGGAGTTATGACGAATGTGAAGAAATTTTAAAAGTTGTAAGGTAATAGTAGTAGATAGTGGCTTCGGTTGGTATCTGATCCCAAGAGAACAAATTCACTCGTAGGGCTATATTTGCTTGCTATGATTTAATGCGTGCGCACACACACACACACATCATTCACTTACACACACATACATGCACACACACACACTAACCTTTGTATTTACATTTAGATTAAACTTTAAAATACCTACCTGCTATTAACTTGTGCACCTTTTTGCTCACGTAATTTAAATAAATAGATACATAGTGTAATTGGCAATATATGTAAAAAAAAAGTCAAAATTGATATATTTAAACTCATACATATCGTACTCGTACATATCTTTAAACTGGTAACCACGATACAGGCTTTGCCTAGTGTGGAGACCACCGTTAATCTTAGGCTTTAACATCTAAATTTTAAACCTTTGCTGTAAAAGATTATCCTATTGTTGTAACATTAACTGGAAATAAATATTTTTATTTATTTTATTATTATTATTTTCGTAGGCATCTGAACGCAGTAAAATTAGTAGGTTCGGTTATGTCGTATCAGCCAATCAAGCCAAATCAGCTTAAAGGTGACGTTCGGATGGTGACAGCAGCTGCATTTTTGCGGCATTGCTGTTGCGGTGCTGACCTGGACGTTATAAATATAAATTATCCTTGATACTGTGAGTGACGGGTTGTACATTCCAATAGTGGCAGTAATGCGGCAACGGACGTCACTCATCTTGTCAAGGTAATTGACAGTGATAGCGCCCGCGCAATGCAGCAAAAGTATTGCAGATGCAGTTTGCATATGAATGTCATCTTAATGGTTATTACAAAAATCAAGTTACTAATTGACAATTTTTTTTAGACAAATCAATGGTGTTCTTCTGAACTAAAGTTTAGCCAAGAGTCAATCAAACACAAGATAATTATCTCGTAGTATGTTGTATACATTGCTATTAAACTTTTATTTAACATCATCATCATCTAATGAAAATTTGGGCTTATTATGGAGAAAATTTCATGTACTATAATATACAGGGTGGCTAAAAAATAAGTGCATTCCCGTTGCCACGGGAGGTTTTGGGATTATACTGAGCAACTTTTACTATGGGACCAACAACGAAATCGCGAAAAAAAATTTACCCTCCCATAGAAAACGGACCAGCCAAAATTTATGAAACAGCCAATATTTTTCGCGAGGTCGGGGTGGTCCCATAGTAAGTTGCTCAGTATAATCCCAAAACCTCCCTGGCAATGGGAATGCACTTATTTTTTTGCTACCGTGTAAGTATAGTATGTATACCTCCTAATATATCGCCCCTTTTACTTATTCTTTCCTCCTCAGTCAATAGTAAGTTCTTCTTGGATTCTCTAAGTACTTCCCTGTTTGTAGTTGTACGGTCAAGTTCACATCTTTACAAGCCACATTCCAAAAATAGGTATATTTATAAAGCCTGACCAGAAATATATAATCATTGTCAAGAGGGCGCTGTTATTCTCAATGTATAGGGTGACAGTTCAGTATAGTATGAAAAAAATAGTTCCAGTGAAATTCCGCAACATGGCGCGTGATCATATATTCCTGGTCAGGCTTTAAGCAGTATCTCAGAGGCATATATGTAGTTAAATATATTTTTGGAAGGTTGGCTTGAAAAGTTGTTTGTGAACTCTATTGTACTAACTCGTAGGGCTGGAGTAGCGTTGTTTAGATTCGTACAGTGCGTTGTGCAGGATCGCTGACCTTGTGCGGACGAGGCAGGGAAATGCTTTCCTTCTGTCCGTCGAGAGATATGCTCTACTTTAGCTGTTGTTGTGAACTGTTTGGCATTGGCTTATTTATACATCCAACTTTCCTTATATAAATATGTATAAATAACATTTACTTCCGCAATCCTTGCTACTGTTTTCACATACAATACAAATACCCTATAATACAGAAACAATACAAGGAATAGATACAGCAAATTAAGAAGAGGCGATCTCTTCTAGACAATAAAATCTGATGACCTGAGGTATAATGAATGAGGTATAATGATTAATGACAATGCCATTTTCATTTTACTGTCTCAAAGATGTAACACCTCTATTTAGTTTAAACTTTTTAGAAACATTTTCTTCTGTATCTTGTTCTTATTCTTCCTTTCCTTTCCTACCTCCTTTACTAAACCAAACCATGACTAAACCACCCCGCCTAAAGTTGTCTAAAGTCTACAATTGTGCTGTTCACGAATTAAACACGACATAGTCACTAATTTAAAGAAAATCATTGAATGGGTGCTAACGTCATTTTCACCCTATCCCGTCTTCATTCCTTCGTCAGCCAAGGTAGTCTTTAAAAGATGACTCAGAAGAAGGTCAAGCCGTTTGCTATCATACCTTCATTATCGGTATACCTGTCAATCAAGCCAACCGAAACGGCTCAAAACCCGGCGCAGACGTCCGGTGCCTTATTCGGCACTACTGGCTTAACCTGATCATTGGTAGACTTTATTACGTTGGTATAAAGACTATGAATAGACAGTTAAAGTGTTGACGAAGGACTTGCGCTGTGTCTCACGGTTGCGCGGGCGCTGGCGACGCAAGTCGAAGACCAAAGTAGCATGACCTCAATTCAAGATTCCAGTTACCTACTTGTTTTGTTTGATATTTTTCTTTAAACTGTATACCTAGATACCTACCTACCGTACTCTACATGGGTCAATAGTAACCAAAAGTATGCCAGTTCAGTCATAAGACTGCTGCTGTTGCTGCCCAAAGGCCCAAAATCTTTATAATGACTGTTTGTGCTCTTCTACCCTTCGGTTTTCTGCCTTTTTAATTTTTTAATTAATTACTGATACCTAACCATGGTCTCCAATCAATTAACTTATTCTTACCTCATCTTCCGTTGCCCATATGGTCCATGTCCTGCTTCGCTAAGTGTTTATGCTAAAACAAAGACTGTACTGATCGTATAACATTTAAAACTTTCGCGGTTTGAACACATATTAAATCACATTTAGAAACGGGTCTATCGCGAATTTATTTTGTTACCTTTATTTACCGACGTTTCGACACAGGTTTCACTGGTCGTGGTCGCGGCTAACTGACGTCCCAGCAAAATGTCAAAACAGAGATTTGTGTGACTACCCCACGAAAAGTGCATTTAAAGTTTGAGGTAGACATCACATTTTCAAACCACCCACTACACATAAAAGTGTACTGATCGTATCTATCTTCTCTTCTTTGTCGGTCGCTCATTACTGAGGATCGTGACCAGTTCCTGTGATTTTTCTGTCTCGATCTCCCATAGCTCTCAACTCTTGATGGAGTTTGCCTGAGGTGGCCTTGTTAACTTGGTCGAAACATCTAGTTGGCGGGGTAGATCTTTCGTCTTCATCTACTTACTTATTACTTCTATACTGGCCTACATAAGCCTTTTTCTATTTCTAGGTAAGTGATTATAATGTCACCCGTCTAAATAGAGCCACCTTGCCGACGCGGCGTACGTGGTTCGCATACGAACGCCACGGCACGCCACGGTCGATACCGGCGTCTAACGAACGATGTTTTCGCGTTACGCCACTTTCAAACGGTTCTTAATGCTGTTTTGGAGTTTTGGCTTGGGTTATAAAATGAAATACGAAATATTCGGAAGAAAAAATAAGGAACTACTTTCAATGTAAATAAATGAAAAGGTGGCGATTTCCCTACATTTAACTGACGTGTTGACAGCAAGTAATTAAATAGTGTGTAGTAGAACTGCATTTGTATAAAACAGTATTTTTATGTATTTTTTCCTTTTTCTCTACATATTATGTAAAAATCGGTGTGACTTATTTGTTGTTGTAATTTTTATTTATTTTCTGGATTGTTCTGTGTACCTATGTCATTTCTGTATTTGAATATTTTGTGTGTATTGTGGCAAACAAATAAACAGTTTATCTATCCATCTATCTATCTAGAATTATTATGTAGGTGCCTGAATTTTCCCTTACGGTGACATTCGTATGTCAACTGCAGCTGCATTACTGTTGGCGGCGTTGCCGCTGCTGTATATCTAATTCATTTTCCGAATCGCACCGCTAGTCAAACTTTTACCTATAGGTACCTAGACTCTAGTTCGTTGCGTTGCGTTAGGCAAATTTTCGCCTTAGTTTGTGACTGTAGGTGTAAGATCTGAGCTGTAGGTGCGAGGATATTTCCTTGATCCGTATTTAATGAGAATCAAATTCAACGACCGACAATTCAAATTCCTTTATTATGATGATAAAACTAAGTCAACACGCTAGTGATGTACAATAATGAAAATTCGGAGTAAAATTATTTACATAATTATATTACATAAATATGTAACAATACAAATTATGGACATCATAATGGGGTCACAATTTTTCTGCACAAAATCCGATGACTGTGATAACAGCAAGAATTGCAAGGCCTACCACTGACGTCATTAACTATATTTCTTATCTAAATTACATTAATTAACAATTAATAAAAATTTACAAATGCAGAAACAATAAACGTCGATAAAATAGATGTAGAAACTGGCCGTCAAAACCTGTAAGTATTATGCACGAGAGATATCCTTTATTACTTAGCTGACCAGATCGGCCATTACAAAGCTCTTTACTGACTTAAAATATACCCTATATCTTCACAATAAGGTCTATGAAAGGTCATTTCGTTATGAGAATGATGACAAGATGGCTTCCGTTCGCTGTGCAGGGTTTATTATTGTGATTATGTTAAAAGGTTATGCTGTAAGTGGGTAAGTGCCAGTGACATGAAACGAGAGGTTTATCTGGAAATTAGTTGAAGGGCTGTACTTACAGTCAAAGTTGATGATATTTAGGGCCTGAGTTGAGTTGGCTCGGCAATGGAATTGTTAACTGGATATGTAATGTGAGACCGAGGAGAGAAGAAGAATGTCTTATTCAGCATAATGACTTATGCTAGAATGGTCCGTGTCCGGGCCAAGGCGTCCGACAATTCGTTTTCTATGACGTATAATCGGTATGACGTAAGAAAACACTTCCTTTGAATCATCATAATCATATCAGCTGAAATACGTTTCATGGATGACTCACGTTATAATGGTCTCCCGACCATTAGAATATATAGAAAGCATAACGTGATCACCAGGCATCGTAAACTGCGAGCGAAATCCATTGAAGTACTAGGGTTGTTGTCAAGTCAAAGTACGTCATTTCAATGGATTTCGCTCGCAGTTTACGATGCCTGGTGATCACGTTATGCTTTCTATATATTCTAATGGTCGGGAGACCATTATAACGTGAGTCATCCATGAAACGTATTTCAGCTGATATGATTATGATGATTCAAAGGAAGTGTTTTCTGAGAGAGACTCGCCATCATCCTAATTTTCTGTTAGTTTGAGAGAAAGTATTTGACACGATCCTTAAAGAAAATATGACATTGTGCCTTAGGAAATCGTAGCCTGCTCGCTCAAGAGTAGGTATTTAGTAGGTAGATTTAATAAAATTGAATAGTATTTAACACTAGAATCTGACCTCAGACCATATATCCTTTAAGTATAAAGCTGGAAGACTCACTCGTTTGGGTACCCATCTCCATCATCGTTCAGTGCAGTTCAAGGGGTAGCTCCAGCCAGTATATTCTGCTGGAAGGGCTAGGAAGCGGAGATTACGAGGGGGAGGCGATGTTGAGGCAAAACCACGGGGCAAAACAGCACTGCAAGCTCGCATGACTGCTGATTCAGCCTAAGCGGCAGCGAGTCGGTGGAGTATGCTGCGTCGCATTGCACCGGTTAAGTCTCAGATCATCGTCATCATCATCATCATGTCATCCGATAGACGTCCACTGCTGGACATAGGCCTCCCCCAAGGCTCGCCACTCCGACCGATCCTGTGCCGCTCGCATCCACCGAATTCCCGCGACCTTCACCAGGTCGTCGCTCCACCTCGTTGGAGGCCTACCGGCAGTTCGTCTTCCGGTACGCGGACGCCACTCCAGAACCTTCCGGCCCCACCGGCCATCAGTTCTGCGAGCAATGTGCCCCGCCCACTGCCACTTAAGGTTTGCAATTCTGCGAGATATGTCGGTGACCCTAGTTCTACTGCGGATATCATCATTTCTGATTCTATCACGCAGAGTCACAGTCACAGTCAAGTCTCAGATCATCAGCTACAAATACCCTTAGACTAGACTTATTTTTAAGCTAAACCGTGGAATGAACAGTCGCCCGCGCCCATTTTAAATCATTCCTTACCTTGTGACTTTAAGTCCACCATTTGTACTTATTATTTTATGTAATAACCCCTCTGTTGTTGGAGATTTCCATGGACGATGTTAATTATTTACCATCAGACGATTCGTATGCTCGTTTGCCTCCTATATCATAAAAATACTTTTAATTGTTAAACCCTCAGGAAGATATGTAAATGACAGCACATAGAGGCACTTTATATTTAGTGTCGAATAACTATTTCCTAACAATTCTGCGGGTACCTACTACTTAGTGCGAAACGGCGCAATAATTGTTATGTGCACAAGTATGCGTATTATGTACCTCATAGCGAAATCAAGGAATGTTTATTGAAGCTAGTCTATAAAAGTCAAGGAAAACTGGTGGAAACTGGATTGAACTGGAACAGTTGGTGACATCTTTGATCACGGCTATTTTCCTTAAAGGTCAGGTGGATAATAAGACTTTTTTTCTTGGTGCAAAAGAACCAACTCCGTACCGGAAGACGAACTGCCGGTAGGCCTCCAACGATGGAGCGACGACCTGGTGAAGGTCGCGGGAATTCGGTGGTTGCGAGCGGCACAGGATCGGTCGGAGTGGCGAGCCTTGGGGGAGGCCTATGTCCAGCAGTGGACGTCTATCGGCTGACATGATGATGATGATGATGAAAAGAACCAGTATGGACGTTCTATGCAAGTGGACCTCTTCTCCGGGTGTTTTTTCTAACCTGAACTTATCTTGTAGTCTATCAAGAAGTAGTGTCAGAGTGAAGCTGGATTTTAATGCCAAAATCGAAACCGTGACTTCAATCAGACACTAACGAAAATTAAGTTTCAGCGCGGCCGAAACGTTCGGCAGTTTTTTGGCCGAAATTGATCCTTCGGCCGAAACGGGGTTAACCGGTTGAGTTACAATGGTTACCAGTACAATTTGACACTGGGTGTTAACGGGTTAACCCCGGGTTAGTGGGCAAGCAGTGCTAAACGTTTTACTTATCACGAGTGTTATGACGATCGCCAGCCAAGAGCGCCTAATTTAGTTCATATTCCCATGGCGTCAGTAAAGCGTAAGACACGTCCCGCGCTTCATAGAAGCCCAGCGTGCGGAATCGTAATGCGTATATTAGCTGCCTTTATCTGCTCCGTGAATATGTGAGTGCGTAGATTGAATCCTCTAATGCCATACTGATATGTTTAAGAAGGTGTGAAGTTCGAGGCCAATATAGTTGAAGAATTCTGCCAGTAATTGCAGCATTAGCACAATCATGAATCATTTAAAAACATGAAGAAAACTGTATTACTTTCACTCATAAACAAAGTCCCCTTCTTTTCAATTATAGTTTTTCAGGAAAGATCATAAATAGAATCACCAAGGTCCGAGATCTTGGTATTATTTTGGATTCTAAGCTTAACTTCATTTCACACATAGACCACATCTCCGAGAGGGCCTACAAGAAACTGGGCCTGATATTTAGACTATCTCAACCATTTAAAGATCCAAACACCCTAAAAGTATTATACTCCTCTTACGTTCGCAGCATTTTAGAGTTCGGTAGCGTCGTCTGGACCCCTCAATATACCGTTCACATAAAAAGAATTGAAAGAATCCAAAAAAAGTTGTTAAAGTCGCTCAATTTCCGCCACGGTCTGAATATGTCAGAGAATAGCACACACCGTCGTAGTCTAGGGCCACTAGATAAACGACGTGTTTATATAGACCAAATGTTTCTGTATAAACTCTTAAATGGCCTTACTGATTCTTCCACTCTTCTTGAAAAAATTGTCTTTAAATTGCCTCGTATTCCCTCGCGCCACCCCCAAACATTCCATATCGATTTTTGTAGATCTAATTTCGCCAAAAATACTTTTTTTAGACGAGCCTGTCATGATTACAATGTTAATTTCATAAATCTAGATATCTTCTCATTGTCTTTCGGTAAATATAGTAGTGGTCTGCGGAGCTTACTTTTTCCATAGCAGTGTAACTTTGCTTTAAAAAAAAAAAAAATTGTTGTAATTGTTCTATAGTCTTATGTAACGTATGTATGTGTGTAAGCATGTTTGATACTTAGTTACTTTATTAGTTGTGTATCCAATTGTTACTTCAACATTTTAAATATTTTTTAATAAAATAATGTTAAGGTTTACAAAAGTATTTTTATCATTTCCGGTGTTCCAGCGATATAAATTATGAATCCAAAAATAAAAATAAATTCATGCATGGAGCTAATTGCAGGGGCAAAGAAATCGAAAATTATGTTGAAAATGAAAATTTGCCGGAGCCGATTTGTCAGGAGGCTTTTTTCTCAAATATATGAATTATTTGGGCCTTTAAAAAACATTGTACACAATTTTGGCAATTTTATGTTATTTTTACTCTAAATTATGAGCAGTTAGAAAAGTATCGTAGGGGTTTTCTCATTCCGTTACCATTTTTCATAGACTGTATGGCGGTAAAATGTGACAAACAGTACCAAGTATTTATATACTTATGAAAAAGGGACACTTTTCTTTCTATTGGTATCGAAGGGCACGTGATTATGAGTAAATAAAACAATTTTTATTTTGTTTAATGACCTATTTTAAGATAGTTACTACTACTTTAAAATACGTAACCCTTTCACATTTTTATGGATCACAGAATCTTGGTTCGAGACAGATTACTAAATATATATTATATATAACAGACCCACAATAAATATTATATAGACGCGATACACTATTTGTGACATTAATAGGCACGCCCCACCTACTTGAAATACATTTAAGGGCAAGCTATATTTATTACGTCAATTTTGGGCATTTGCAGCAAAACCTGTATAGCTATTCGTAAACAATTTGTCAGCGTGGACCCCTGGTTTAATTTAAATTATGCGTTAGAATAGATCAGAGTTACCTATGCTGGTCGTAAGGCTGGATAGTTTTGTTAATTGCATCAGATATGATAGTTTACGAACGCACGTCAAAATAACACCTAACAGACTTGTTTCCTTAGACTCCGTTTTATAAAACGTTTATGAATGTTTCTTATTCCGCACAAAGGCGCTCTTTTACGTATACGCCGTGAGCCACAGCTCAATTGCATCTCACACCAATTTATTCTACAAAAAAAAGGCAATAATGTTTAACCCTCTAGCACTAAATTATTGTTGAAACGACCGTCAGGTATTATAAGAGGATAAATGTTGCGCGGTGCGGGAGAAACAGCATAACAATTCCGTTTTCAGTGTTTCTATTTACCCACTGTCTCCTTTAGTTCACGACCTGTCTTGTAAGGTCAAATGGATACTTTAGAAGAGTATCATAAAAGCGGACGCTAATACCGAGCTGTTGCGCTCTCTTACTAAACAAAAGGATAGCACCAATTATCTTCAAGTCTTACATATTTCACCTACTCATAAAGTGATCAAAGACCCACCCACACGAAAACACACAATAGAACTGCCAAAATGTGGGCTTGCGTTCGCGGAATCGATGGATTTTAGTTTAGATCGTAAAGCACGCAAGTGAGCCAGCACTCACGACTAGTCGCGCCTTGCTGACTCAGTCAAGGTTTCCTTTGTTTACATCGTTTCTAAAAGTCGTCATACAAAGTACTCATAATCTAAGCTTAACGCAGGCATCGTAATAGCTGCTAGAAAGACAATATTCACCATATACTTCGTCCAATATACAATTCAGCTTCGTCAGAGATCAACTTTCAACCTGCCAAAACACCTAGCCTTAACTGACTCCCATTTTAATTTCCAAATGTACCAGATCCTTTGCCACGTATAGCCTTTAGGTAAATGAAATTCAAACTAAAATTGCCATTGTAGTAAGATGGTTGGGCGAGGATCCTCGTAACGGATCGCGTCAAGCGAGCTCTCTCTCTTTCTCCTTAGCATTATTATTCCCATCTGATTGTGGTGTCTGCTTTCATTGTCCTTTCTCTCCACTTTGCACGATCGGACGTATCGTCTACTGAAACGTCGCATGCCCTCATGTCTTTTGCTATTGGTATCTGTCCATCTCATCTTCGGACTTCCTCTTCCTCTGGACCCAGCAATGTTCCCGATGTAATCAGGAGGTCTTCTTTTCACGTGTCCAAACCATCTCAGCGTCAAGCGAGCCAATTAGTCAAAAGATAGTTGTCTACAAAATCGTTAAAATTTGCCGCAGAAAACACACCAAACGACATCAATATGTCTGCTCTATAACGAGTCCAAGCTGGAACACACATTCTAACGGTAACGGTGACATATCGATAATTTCTAATAATAAACCTAGATTTCCCTCGGCAAGTTTAAACTCTTTGCTATCAAAAACCGGCCCAACATTATCGATATAATAACGCACCATGGATATTCAAAACAGCGTCGTTAATAGAGATGTCACCTCGTTGAGTTATCTTAGGCTATTAGCGGATCAGGCGCATTCATTTGGCGAGATCGGACGAATTGTAAACCCCATGTTTGGGTTGCTAATGATTACCATTGGAATGTCAGAAAAGTGTGCGCATTAATGCCATGCGTTATTGACGATGAAGTGTACAAATAAAATTTTGAGCCAGATACAAATATAATATAAACTATAGTTTTACACATTTAATTTTAGACTAAGACTGGTCAGTATTGGTCAAATAAGTTTCTTATGAGCTGACGCTGAGTGTATATGAAAGTCAAGTCAGGTCATGAAACTAAATAAAACTACAACGGCATAAAGTTAGAAATGATGACGAAACTGTAGCGAAAATTGGCAAATGGACTTTTATGTTTTTTTTTTATAAATACCTAATAAATAAATAATATCATAGGACAATCTTACACAAATCGACCTAGCCCCACAGTAAGCTCAATAAGGCTTACTGTTGAGGGTACTAGACAACGATACAATCAAATTAAAGTTTATTTAGTATTTATTAAAAGTTTTTACTATGACTTTAACAAACGTTTTTTTTAATAAGTGGTTCCTATTTAAATAAATTGTTAATTCATCAGTAGAAATTCAGTTCCAATTTCGTAGTGTATTAAAATATTGATAGTGGCACAAGCTAGTGTCGCACTAAAAAGGCAATATCAGTATATCACGCGGTGCGTCCGCGCCGCTCCCCGGACACCCGAAATCGAACAAGGAAAGTTATAGAGTCGACTCTAACGGGACCCAGTAGCAGGAATTAGTATTTGAAAAACAGTACGGTGCGACAAAAAAGTCCGTAAGGTGTGCTTTTTTATGATATACCTAGAACGCAAAAGTGCAAACGAATCGCCTGATGATAAGCGATTACCGTCGCCCATGGACACCCACAAAACTAGAGGGTCTGTAAGTGCATTGCCGACCTTTAAGATGAGAGTACGCTCTTTTCATGAAGGTTTGAAGGTGTACGGAAATACCGCAGGTGACAGTTCGTAATTATTTAATTTAGTTCGCTAGTAGAAACTTGCAGTTAGTACGCTACGTTAAGGTCTAAACTTCTAAAGCGTAACAATTTTTTATTAGCTCAGGAAAGTTTGAAAAAATTCTGGCGTCAATTAAATTTCTAAATCGATGCTTTTTGAAATTCTTGAACAGCTAAAACGTTTAAGTGTCTCAGTTTTTACACTTAAACGATAGCCAAAACATGCAGGTTTTTACTGACTTTTTAGTCTTGGACTCTTGGTATGGATTAGACTTATTTATTATAATTAAAACCTGTGGCCTTTAGTTTAAGTATAAAAACGGAGGCGCTTAAACGTTTTTGCTGTTCAAGAATTTCAAAAAGCATCGATTCAGAAATTTAATTAACGCCAGTTTTTTTCAAAATTTCTTGAGCTAATTAAAAGACCTTACCGTAGACCTTAACGTAGCGTGCACTAATTGCAATCGCCCTCCCCTCAGGACTCAGATCACAAAAATAATCATAATGAGCTCTGAAATCCAAGAATTCCTTTCCTCTATTCACAGACCAGTTTTTACGCAACTGAGACCCACATGTCCATTTTTACTTGACCTTTCGTTTCGTAATATTTACGCCGAATAAATGATACGGGTTATACTGGACGACAGACTGTTGGTCTTAAGAGTAGCCTCTCATATAAAAAAAACATTATGGAAATGTGTTTTTCTATGTGTTACGTTCGATTAATTCCCAGAGACATGTGCAGTGTCTCAGTTGCCCCGCGCGATGTAAATGCTCACGGACTTACTTAACTAGTCTGGGAGCCACTTGAGTAAAATCAGTTTCATTTAACAAACCTAATTTTACATTTTTTGTCGGTGAACACATAAATTTTAATGTTTTCGCAATGTTACGTGTTACGAATGCATCAGCTAAGGTACCTAGAAAGGTATTTGACTGACAACGGAAGTGTATATATCGGATAACGTAACAAAAGAACAAGCTTGGCTTACGGCTTTTCGGAATATGACCAGTTATTAAAATATGAAGCTTTTAAGTTAATAATGACCTACCTACTAGCTTAATATTGTTTAATTATTTTTATTTATTTATTTTTGCCTTGCTTTACTCCTTACAACTTTTGAAACAACAATTTCACAGAACTCGATGAAGTCAATTTGTTACAGCCAGCTCACACGCGTAAAGTGGCGCGCGTCGCTCCAATAGTCGCAGTCATTATTTCGTCTCCATCATATTTTTTACTCAGCCGACTCCACAGCTCGCGCTAGCCCACAAAAACGTGTTCCACTCATTATGAAACACGAATCTATGATATTTCCAGTCTCTTGCGCAGTCACATAAATACGAGCATAACTGTTATCTACAACCTTCAGGACCGGTATAAGGCGAAACTGTGACCAGACCAGAACCAGTCCGAATTGGAGATAACTTTGAACGCAACACTTCATACGGTCATCGTTTAGTTTATAATAAGTACCCGATCTAAGTACTTTAAGTTACCCACATGGGTACAGTCTAGAAAAAAGCTAATTACTTGCAACTGTCGACTAAATCCAGTCTAAAAACAGGAAAAAGTTTAGTGTATTAAGCGAAAGGCGACGAAAATCTGTCTTTCTTATTCAACCGATGCATTGGTACCTAAATAAAAATAATAAGTAAGTAAGTAAATTGTCTAATGTCCTTACGGATTTGAACGACTCAACCAATATTCCCTTTCAAACGGTCAAGATTAAAATAAATATGTACGTGGCGTCGGATCGCAGGATAGGAACGAATGGCGAAACCTAGTATCGGAGGCCAAAAGCACTTCGTAGGGCACTTCGGGTCGCTGAGCCAGCGAAGTAAGTAAGTAGTACATGATTAAAGCCTCATCGCATCCTTGAAGTCCTAAAAAATTTGCATAAGAAAAAAATACAAAACGATAATGTTATAGGGTGGTAATGTTTGCCATATAATATCTAAGTGAGCTCTAAATAGGGTAAAAATACCTAGACATAGAGAGTGGATTGAAAGTCGCACGCTCTTACCGCTAGGCCACCAAGCGCTTCTTACTTAACTTATTTTAACAAATGAAAATTGCATTTATCTTGGCAAATAATTAATAATGCTCAGTCACTAGGTATCACAAATTGAGCAAAAATGTTTAAGGAGTGCCGCTGATGGGTCTATAAATTCTTTAATCAAAGCTGCTCTGGATATGGTCTGACGTAAATGTCAATAAATTGCAGATTGCTTTGATTGTCCTGCCCACTGTGTTATAACTTAATAGCTTCTGTTTAAACTACAACATTAGCCATCTTTAATCGACCTTATTTTCTTATAAATAAGGTTCATAATATTCAGGGAGTTGTGACATCAATGACACAATTTATTGAAACAAAGTATTGTAAGGTAAGATGCAGTTATAGTACTTATATGGGATAATTTATAAACAATTTTCATTTGTTTGCAAATGAATGGTGTTTTCTTGAATGGGAAGTTCCGCTTATAAATGCCAGCTTTTTTGCTCGGCCGAATTAAGTTGGTTGACCATACTTTTCGATCACCTGTTTGATGATACATATATACAACTAGTAACACACATCAAATTTATTTATACTCGTACAGTAATTAACACACGTAATCTAAAAACTGTACAACTGTTGTTTTGGACCAGTCAATAGGTAATTTCTTATTCGTAGTTCAAAAAATATAGACAGTCATGAAGGCCTATAATACAATCACCCAAAAATCACAAGTTTGAAGCGAATTATAAAAACAAAATCGATTATGTTGTAACTATTTTCCTGAACTTTTTAAATATATCATATTGGAGGGCGTCTACAGAGTCTAACTATAAGATGTATAAGTGCAATGCTAGTAGATAATTAATAATACCTACAAGTAATGTTAAAGTAGCCACAAAAAATAGTTCACACACGGTGGTACTCAAATAATTTAACGGCTAGACATCAAGTCTATTATAGACTATGGTCGTAAATCAGAAGCTTAGCTTCATTAGAAATTTAAAAAAAACTAAGCTCAGCTTATTACTGCCAATAAATACGCATATTACAGTTATATCTAGAGTTTTTGTAGGTTTGTTGTGCGCAATGAGCTGTGGCGGTCTAACATCAGACGTGTTTATAGAAATATAGTGACGGCGGATGAGGAAGAATATAGTTTAAGAAAAAACTCACAAGAATGTTGTTAATATGGCTAGAGGTAAAAAAGAAACTGCACGTAAAAATAAAGAAAATACATTACAAATAAAGATAAGAGAAGAAAATTATTGATTACTTTGTTTTAGATCCGTCCATTTTATGGAACTTAAATGTTTTAAGAGAAAGAACAAAAACCGGACAAGTGCGAGTCGGACTCGCCCACCGAGGATTCCGTACTTTTTAGTATTTGTTGTTATAGCGGCAACAGGAATACATCATCTGTGAAAATTTCAACTGTCTAGCTATCACGGATGATGAGATACAGCCTGGTGACAGACAGACAGACAGACGGACAGACGGACAGACAGACAGACGGACAGACGGACAGAGGAGCCTTAGTAATAGGGTCCCGTTTTTACCCTTTGGGTACGGAACCCTAAAAAAGGAGAAGTGAGAAAAAGCGACTAAGGAAAATATTCAGTAGACTTATATTGACCGGGATATAGACCGTGATTACTGCGTCGAAATATCGGGAGTAAAAAAACAATACAATATGTAATCACGGTCTATATCCCGGTCAATATAAGACTAGTGAAACTAACCGTGAATCATTCAAAACTTAAGGAAAAGATTCATATATTATTATGTAACAACGGTTTACTAACTTATAGTATAGGTTATAAGAGATGGATAATGGACAGATCACTGGTTTGAATGGCTTCAGGTACGCCTTAAAACAATCAACTGGATTAGTATTTCACCTATTGAATTTAATTGTACCTACACAGGTTCTCGATCAACCGTCTAAAGACAAACTTAACGTTATTTAATCAACATAGTTCAGTTCAGAGACATGGACAAATCGGCGCATCCATCACTAGTATTACGCGCCTGTCAGTAGCACTAGCAGCAGGCGCTGCTCATGCGCAGGTCACCGCTCGGGCTACGATTACCGATCTTTGATAGAAAAATTTAACTGTTAACTAGTCACGGTAAATAGACCAGTGTTATTTTGACCTCGGGTGACGTAAAGTTTTGTCCAGCCCACAGTTCAAGTTATGCTGGAGTAAGCTTTAAAAAAACGAGCCGAGGATATTACCTGATTGGTTTTAATTTCAATTGTATGCTTTATTAACTGTTCGGATCTTTGGTAACATCTCGGACCATTGTCCGTTTGTTGATACTAGTTAAGTAGTTTATTTTTGATTAGGTGTTAGTGTTACACATTTTGAAACCGTGTACCATATTGTTAAGTTTGATGAGCTTCTCCTTCTGGGCCAATTTGACACAAAAAATATGTACCTAATATTGAGTTATGACAATACCAGACGTTATCCTAACTCAGAGGAAGGTTTTGTAGGACATAGAGTAAAATAGCATATTGTACAAAATATGGAACCACCAAATTTTATACAATGGGGTTGGCCGGTCGAAATAATTAGCAGATGGCGCCAGCATAGCTTGCCCTGTCAATCCCTAGAATTGTGTCAAATTTTTGTTTTTTTTAATGCCCTGGATGCCAGCCCTTTAAGCCAAAACTCATAGAAAAAGGGGCAAGCTATGATGGCGCCATCTCTGCAAACCTTTGACAGTTGTCAACCCCATTCTGACGAAAAACTACAACAAAATCAAAATCGGCCCAAATAAATATAGCAAAATAGAAAAACTTAAATAAAAAGACAAACATCTATTTAAATCTCGTTCAGTTAACAACCAAGCGATTTACAACAATCGCTATCGTTACTCCCCGCAATTAGCGACTCGCTGGCCATAAAGTTCGCGTCGCGCGTCGCTTGCGCACTTGATCGCTCATTACCGCGCCAGTGTTTAACTGATGGTCAGCAGATCTTATTTTGTCGCAGTAAGGTTGATTAATGGTCAAATTAGGTCGATAATGGTATATAACAACTATTTTAACCATTTTAACAACATCTGTGCTGCGCTATTATAGACCTATAGTTTTTTATCCTTGCTATTTCCTGGAATATTGCATTCTTCCTTTGTATATGTATATATTGGTATAGCTAACATATATGTTAGATATTTTATTTTCAAAGAGATTCGACAGGTCAAAGTTTGTACAGTCATACAGAGTACTTGTAAATATGTTTATGACTTATGACCATAGTTAGTCTACATAGATCGACGACCAATAATACACTATACAAAGAATTGATAAACCTTTGAGTGGGTGTTTAAGCAATGAATTAAATCAGCCCTAAAACTCAGAGAACCCCATAGACGTCCTCAAACAAAATGAACTTTATTTTCGAAGACATTGAGTCAAATTTAAAATTTGATATAATAATTGATATGATCTCTTGTTGATGAGGTGTCTTATTGTTATCAGAGGCCTTATCACGTTACTTGATATTAAGGTATCTACCGGAGGTGTAGAAAGTTGGAGTAAGTATGAGTGATAGTGTTTGATATAACGGTTAAGTTAAGATACATGTAGATAATTGTGGACATATCAATTGTTATTTTTAGTTGCACAACAACACATCCATAAAATTAAATAACACCAAAAATATATTTATATATTTTAAAAATTGCATTAGATATTCTAATAAATTTTATACAGTCAAAATTTTCTCCAAATTGTTAGATCACTAACATATTACAAAATTTATTGGACAGTCAGGTGTGAAAATGGCCATATAACTAGTATTACGTTTCATGGTCGATACAGCAACAAGGCAATAACTTTTAACTATGTGAAGTGTTATTTGTATTGGTGATAAAAAATAATTACAATAATATGAAAATAAAGATTTTTGACGAGTTTTTTGATTTTTAGATCTATTTTATTTATGTACAACAAATAACTATAAGTAAAAGAGAATAAAATCAAAAGGATGATCAGGGTGTTCACTGAAAATGAAGCAGACGATATTTTCAACTCTGATTTGCTTACTAAACAAGACATAGTGAAATCCAACAATCGCAAAATACAAAACAAAAGCTGCGAATCAATACGAGTCAATAATTCAATAGCTCAGCCATAAAATCAGAGAAAAGTTATCATAGGGGTGACGCAAGATATAGGACATCATTTATTTACTACGCAATTTATGGTTTTGGATATAACCAATAACACATTGTTATGAACACCGATAGTTTGAGGTGTGAAGTTTTTGTTAGACCAAGTGGCATGCGAAGATTTTCGAAAGTGCCAAACTTTATTTTTGTAAATTACGTATTATTTATTTATTTATAACTGCTGATTATAAAAAAGGCTATTTGAGTGTTTGTTTATGTATCCCAAACAAATAAATATATCCTAAATTATCAAATATGCTGCAATTTTCTGTTACGTATTTCAGTGATAGTCCAATACTGCAACAAGTTCCATCGTCACTACATAGTATAAAACAAAGTAGCTTTCCGCTGTCTGTATGTCTGTCCCTATGTATGCTTAGATCTTTAAAACTATGCAACGGATTTTGATGCGGTTTTTTTTAATAGATAGAGTGATATGTATAATTTGTAAAGGTTTTGTGTAAATTTGTTGAACAACCCGTGCGAAGCCGGGGCGGGTCGCTAGTAAGTAATAAAGTATGAATATCAACGTTGTTTTTGATTTTGTCTTGGTTTTTTTCTCCCATTTATGAAAATGTTATGCCTCACACCTGAGTAAATAGTTCAAATATAAATTACACCTAAACAAAGCTTTGGACCATAGTTGGGAGATTTTGGCCTATCCTCCTAAGGCCCGCAAGGTCCTACCTATAGTACTTCTTCAGTTTGATCAAATTTTAATCATATTCAATTGGAACAGTAGCTTTTGCTTTTCGTTGAATTTTCAAGCAACGCAAAGTCAACTCTATTTCCTACACATTTAGGTTCAAATTTCAGTGGCAAATTATGGCTTTTTCATTTGTATGGCTGGGCCTTAGCAGACTAGGTAGTTGAGTGGGTTTACGGTTTTATTTTAGAAAATATAAAAATATGATTCTTAAAAACACGTCCATCTATCGCTAGTCATCAATATAGTTTTGTTTCTTGAATTAGGCGAACAACTATCTCACTCTAAGAACAAACCCCTCAAATTCATAATTCAATGGCATCAATGGCCATAAAAACGGGAAACTATAATAAATCTTGGCACCTGCGCTGGGTTGTTTATTTGTATATGCAGACATATTGTAAGAATCCGCCGTTACTTCGGTTGAATCTGATATTTATGTAATTATTTACATACTTACTACATTTTGTATGTCCGATACTCTAGATCGAATTTATTTTCATAAAATCGTGCAAATACTTTGTTTGAATCAGAATTTACCATTTTTATTGTCCCGATGGACTTAAGTGATCGAGAACCTCATTTCATCTTTAAAAAAAAAACGCCCAAAAACAACTGGCAATCAATACGGTTCAATAATTCAATAGCATCAATAGCCATAAAACGGGGAAGCCGAAGATAATAAATCGAGGCACCTGCTGCGATTGGCCAAATTCATAGTTTATACGCTCGCCTTGTATTCTCATTTCTTGAAAGTCCGGGCGAGTTAAATTCTTAAGAAAACCAATCAAGTGTGACCTTGAGATTTATAACAACTATGCGGAATTAGAAAACGAATTTTGAACCAATAACCTTAGCTAATCGTGGCAAGAAGTCAAGACAAACGAGAAAATGATAAATACTAAACATCAAGAAGGAACTATCGAGCATAGAACAAAAAATTTAAAAACACCAGTATTTTCCGAATTTCATTGTGGAGCTAAGTTGGAAGCACCAAATCACCAATGAGTTGAGTTGGAAGGATCATATAAAAATGCCGTCAAATTCTGAACAAATAAAAGAAGATCAGGAATTCGCTAAAAGTAGCATCGCCTTTTTCCAGCAGGCCACTAATCGCGAGGTGACGACCACAAATGAGAGTATTAAACGAAAGAAGAACTGAGAGTATAATATACTGGTTTACCCGATTCAAGTCGCCAATGCGCGGTGTGTGGGTGGAACGATACCCCTCGTCCCGAAGGGCGCGTTGGCTCCATTTTTGATGAGATGTGCGCCGACTGTCAGCTTAGTGATGTTTATGACTGATTGTCGATAATTTTTTGGGGTTTTCATGCATTTTTGATAACTTTACCGCATTGTGTACGAGTATCTAAGGCACGTAGGTATGTTTGTACTTGTCGGTCCATTTGGGTTAGATTGAGTTAGATACTTAAACTATTATGTATATTTAAAATTTTAAATTTTTTCTTGTTACTTGGAACTTTTGGAGCTTCGACCATTTTAGTACTATCTACATTTAACGGCATCCTAGCATAGTCGGGAGTGACTCTGTCTATAAAGCTCTGAGCGTATTCCCATTTCTTCTCCATCAGTAATTTTAGCCGGAATATCTGATCAATAGTACTGCGATTTCGACGAAACCCACACTGATAATCACTAAGGATTTTTTCCGCAAATGGTTCCAGTCGCTTCTACAGCACATATGATAGAAACTTGTACGCAGTTGGTAGAAGAGCAATCCCACGATAATTCGTGCACCTCTTTTTACAGCCTTTCTTATGGACCGGGCAGATTATACCTGTATTCCAATCGTGTGGCTGTTGTCCCACCTCCCAGATCCTAAGAATTATCTCATAAAATTGTGACTGTCCTCCGCCACGTCTTACGATATTCCATAATCTTTATTTACGTGAACTTGAAGTACTTACACTTATACACCTGTTAATTGACTTCGAGTGACGATGGGAAAGATGCCAGGACGGGTCATTAGCGAATAGCCGGAATGTTGGTGCGTGCCGACTCGCCCTTGGCCGCGTGACGCTCACGCCACCCGTGAGACATCCAACCCATACAACCTACTTGCACTCGATATGAACATTGTACCTGCTGTCTGGCATATCATGTCTTTCTTAGATTTAGCACTCATGTATACACGTTACACACACATAATATGTCGTGAGTTTTCTGCAGAGCTCTTTCCTCATCAAGACTTGTTGCCCCTCGGATATAAATTTGACAGTAATATACTGGGCTCGTGAATGGTTGCTGGAAGGGTATCGACAATTCACGGTGGTTGATTCTGTGGTGGTAAGCTTAATGTATAATTTGTACTTATTAAAGACACTTCAGTGGATTATCTTATCTATATATGTAGGTATGTCATATTTACATCTTTGCAGTCAATCGAGACAAATTAAATATGTACACGGAAGGATCATTACTTTACTAAAAATGCTTGAACTTTGTTTCATATAAGTACATAATGAAAATTTAATTTCAAATAGAAAAATAGTTAATTTCAACTTTGTTTTATAATAAAAAATATTTAGAGCAAAGCGACTAAAAATACAAGTGAGAGAAACCGTTGTGATCTAAATATTTTGAAATATGTCTCACGATAGTTTAAGTTCGATTTTTGTTTTATAATATTATACGTTAATCTATATCAGCAATAACTAGACGATCACCGTAAAATCGCACGTCAGCCGTCAACAGTGAAAAATGAATATAAACCGAAATCGCTCAAAATCCACAAAGACACGGTGCGTTACTCGGCTTTGTCTGCTTGTCGGGCGACGTGATTTATCGTTCTCAGCAGCCAGGCACCATGCAAAATGTTGCGTCACGGCATCTACACACTACACCAACCACCGACTAACAACAAGTCACAGTCAGAAAAAGTTCGGTTTATTCTTTCTATTATCATTCGGTTGCGGGTGGGTTTGATACAGACATTTTTATTCTGTGGTTATATGATTTTAGTGGTGTGTATTGGTAAGTAATATATTGGACGAATGAGACGTCATTCCGATTCGATACGAGCGCGGGGGAGCTTGATTCACCATTGATTAAGTATGGCTATTTAGCTTGACTTCGGATTATGATTTGAGCTCGTAGCTCGGATGTATGTTACTTGATTAATGAATGATTGCGCTTCCTAAGTATTTATATAAAAGTGGGGATGGCTCCACGTTTGTGAAAGTATTTTAGTGTGGATAGTTTTCTAATAAAGCTGTCAGAACTTAAGTAGTTCGCGCTGGCTGTAATTTACGGGCGACCTTTGCTGGGAATGTGACTGCTCCAACTTTCTGGTGCATAAAGAAATTAATTTCAAACGTGACAAAATTATGGGACAATTTTAATCAATCTCTAGATACATAGTTGTAATCAAAAGAATTGTCATTATAATGAAAATGAAAACAAAATGTAAAAATATTCTTTTCGTTCTTAACAATCAGTATTTGAGTAAAGTAATTTGATTTGATTTAGATACTGTTCAAATAAGAGCCAAAGTTTTTTATGAATTATACGTACGTACAAAGATAGATATAACTCCGTAATAGATGGATACAGTCTAAGGAAAAAACGTGCCTCGAAAATCACGAAAATTTGATTTTCGATCAGATGGCGCCACTTGTTTTGGCCTACTTTCGTATAGATGGCGTTGACGGTTTTGTTTGTTATTTATAATTTTAACGCATATCAGTGAAAGAACATGGGTCAAAATCATATAAAAATAATTAATGCAAATAAAAAAATCATTTATCCATATTTAAATACATTTTATCGTATTTTTATAAATCTTCATTTTTAGTTTTAAAGTATGTCGATAGATGGCAGTGAATTAACAGTGGTTACAAAATTTACTATGACAGTACCGCTCTATCTTATTATATCCTCTTTGGTACGTATTTATATAATATACGGACCTTATTACATTAAATTAACTTAGATTCTAGCTAGACCATTTTAGATCCCGCGACAGACGACAATACGAGATTCCTCTCTCGGTTTACATTTTGCCGTTGAGACAAAATAGTCCATCGCAGACATCAAATTGTCGACATGTACAAGCTGCCGGTCAACAACAGGTCATTGTGAGCAACACAAGGATCCGCCGCTATGACTGTGTCAACCCCAGAACTAAAGGAAGGATTACAATGCGGCGCCCGTGTCTAATGCGGACTAATGCCGCGACAAGCGGCAGCCGTGTGCGCACGGCTCCATATCCATTCGACATATCATCATATATTTAAGAGTTATACTCTTGTCGGTGGAGCGATTTCCATGTGTGTCGATCCCCTGCCTTCTCCTTGACAGCCTGATACGACACGGCGTTGAGTTTTTCCTTTACTTGATCTTTGTATGTTTCCCCCTCCGTCTCCTTGCCTCAACTCTCCCTTTAATTATGTTTTTGATAAATTCGTCGTGTCGTAGCAGGTGTCCAAGCATCTTTCCTCTTCTATTTTCTATGGTTCTCAACAAACTCCTCTTCTCTCCTACCATGCGTAAAACCTCTTCATTTGTTTTCTTCTCCGTCCAACTGACCTTTGCCATTAGTCGCCAGCACCACATCTCAAAAGCCTCTAGCCTTTCCCTATCCATTCGACAGACGAACAATTTATCCGAGTCGTTGTCTTCATTGCTGACACGTTGTTTAGCATTCTTTAGGTAATGTCACCGGTCGTTTCCATCTAATCGCACACAAACCTCCATAAGGTTTTGCCTACGATGGGTATTGTAATAATCTAACAAACTGTAATTTGTTTCCTTATTCAATAAATTAAATTAAAAAAAAACTGTCTACGAATTTATTCATAGCGACCTTGGTCGCGGCGACAGTCAGGCCTGTGAGAAAAGTAACTACCAGTTAGAAGACTTGTTTGCCATCTACTTTTCCAACCACTACTAGCTTCTCCAAGTTGTCTGGTTCACAAGCGAATACGAAACAGAAATATCAAAGATGATTTATTCAATCATAAGATATGTCATCTAGATTTTTATGTCTTTGCGTCGTAGTTACTACTTCTAGTATCCATACTAATATTATAAATGCGAAAGTCTGTCTGTCTGTCTGTCTGTGTGTTACCTCTTCACGCTTAAGCCGCTGAACCAATTTAGTTGAAATTTGGTATACAGATAGTTTGAGTCCCTGGAAAGGACATAGGATACGTTTTATCTTTATCCCAGAACTCACCCCTCAAGGGGGTGAAAAGGGGGGTGAAAACTTGTATGGGGAATCAATAATCGCTGAACCGATTTAGATGAAACTTGGTATGGGGATAGTTTAAGCTGTGGGAAAGGATATAGAATAACTTTTATCCCCGAAATCATCTCTTAAGGGTGTAAAAGATGGGGTGGAAATGTATAGTGTGGACCAATTTGGGGGTGAAAAAAGGATGGATTTAAAAGCAGATTTGTTTAAGAATTAAGATACCCAAATTACTAATTCCACGCAGACGAAGTCGCGGGCAAAAGATAGTAGTAAATATTTGAACAACGACTTTTCTTCCATTTCTATAAGCAAGGGATTCTGCGATGTCTCACTGATTCGGTGTTTGTAATAAATGAGGAATCACTACAGTAGACGCAAACCAAACTGACGACCGGGGTCGTAAAACTTCTCATTCACGCTCGCGTGGTCGAAGGTAGGGTGAGAGAGATAGAGATATGACCCCGGTCGTCAGTTTGGTTTGCGTCTACTATAGTCACACGGGAATTCACGCCTACAGATATCTTGGTCCCTATCCCTACATGCGTTTTCTATGGTGATATCTAATAAGTAGTATGTACATTTGGTCTTCGTCCGTCATCAGCCTATGGAGACGCGCTATGTCGTCCGTAAGCTATTCGGCGCGGCGCGGGCGCAGGTAATGAATACAAATACGCGGCTATTTAACTTCCTTCGCAGATGAAGTGAATAATAATACACTTTTGGACGCTTTCAAGGGTAAGGGCTTAAAGGCGAGCTCACATGGAGGAATCGGGGGCAAGAGGGAAGGGCTGGACGTGTCGTTTAGAATGTCTAAGTTCTATAGTAGGTGCCATGATATGGTATGTAGGTGGTAGGTGTTCTTGAGCAATTTTTTTAGTAATTTAGAAAAGAAAACGATGATGATGGCAATGAAACAGTGGTATTTATACATAACTAACAAGCCACGTCATTTTTAAACTACATCTACGTGGTAGTTTATAAAATGTAACGGCCTCTTTGCCCCGTCGGTAGTGACCCTTCCTACGAAGCATCCAGGTAAGGGCACTTATTTGTGTGTTCATCACCAATATTTTTTTCTGAGTTAGGGATGTATTCTATGTATTGAAGTATATCTAAGTTTATCTATCTATTATACGTAGTGTCATCTAGTACCCCCAGAACACAAGCTTACTGTAGGGCTAGGTCGATTTGAGTGAGATTGTCCCATAATATATATAAACCTACATTATGTATGACGTTTACACCATTTTAAACATTTCAACTAAAACAAGACTTAGTTAAGTGTACTGATACTGTCCTGTCCTGTAGTCGTGTTTATTCCTACGTCGCTTTAGGAAAGCGGAAAGTGTTAAGGAACATATCGTAACTATCAAATAATTAATTCAACTTAGCTCTTGCTTGCCTATGAGTGTTAAATATCAGGGCGCCAAAGAACATTACCCTCTCTCCCTGGATAAAAATTCAGTGAAAGTCTAAACCCAGTGCCATGTAAATGGTTCGGTTCCTTGTGTGGGCTACCACGCGGCGACGCGGCGTCGCGGCGGTGCGTGACGCGCATGGAAGATGTACCACATTGTACTGATAGCTGACTGACCGGCGATAGACCTCAAGTCGAAGCAATAAGGTATACGAACTATCAGATATTAGTGTGGACGATGGTATGAGCACTTACTGATCTTTGGTAGACCTTATCTCGATGCATTAAGGTATACGTGTGGTCAGTGGTGCTGAAGTTGGTATTGTACTAAGAACAAATTTTGACTGACCTTTGGTGGATTTTATCTCAAAGCAGTAACTTATAAGAATGGTCAGTGTTGAAGATGGTATTGTGACGATGTGTCGGCGCCGGAGGCTTTGTTTGTTTACGGATGTCTGTGGCTTCTAATTTGTTGACGTGTTAGGAGCATGAAGCTGATCTGACCCCAAAGCTCTGCAGCAAGTTTAAGTCAGTGCAGTTCTCGAATTATTTCCAATATCAGGTGGATTTACCTGGGTATTTTTGAGGCTAAGCACTTAATCATAAGGACGTTCTTCCACATCCCACATCTCAGCATTTCCTTGAGTAGGTCTTAAAATACTCCAGTTTTCTGACACACGACAGAAAGCGACTGCCATCTGACCTAGTTCAGAGGGGTAACTAAGCCTTATTTGGATTATACCAATTTTTGCCAGAAGGTTCTTTACCGAAAATTAACTAAAAGTTCATACACAGGGGAAAATAAACTAATTGCTACAACTCCGGGCTTGGATCCGCACGCTCTGGTTAGGGATGTACAGAATTTACTTCTTGACTGCCAGCGCTTTTTTAATTGTATATAAGTAGATAGCCCTTTGCCTTCAACAATACCAATACCCAAATTGAAATACACAACTTGACAACTAACTTCGTCAGTACACCACGAAGACGTCACAAAAACCTCGATAATGTGACTATTGCGACTTTTATTAACACCAATTAAGCTAATTGATAATCAGTTCCCATCCCAGCCCAATGCGACTTCACGCGATTGCGATTACGACTACGATTAACGATTACGATTACATCGATTAACGCGATTACGAACAATGTCGAGAGCACTCGATGAGGGCGTGCCTGAGGCCAATGATGACGTAGGTGCAAAGATGAGACAGTCTTTTGGAACAGCTTTGTTTTCCTATATTTGAAAACTAAACTTTTTGTCAGTGTGAGCCATATGGTCTCGTCTTGGAGACATTTTACATGAAAAGGTTTTTGGTGGGAAACTTATATTCATAACTATTATCAGCGGAATGACCGGTAGTGCGTAGTCCAGCGGTACCCTGTGATCTTATAAAAGATCGTCAGTTCACCTTGGACTTAAAATGCCTTTCCACGCTCATATTACGATATGTGATCGCCACTGAAAATCTTTCTGACACAGTTCAATCGCTCTGTCAGAGTCTCAGTCAAGATTTAAGGAATTCGTTGGATGAAGGTAAACCACGAGCGTTCGTTGTTTAGATCCTTGTGGGATGTCACAGCAATATCTTTCAGCTCATACGATGATGATGATAAAGGTGAACGATCTTTTTGTACTCTCGAATTTCAGTAGTTCTCTTTAGTCTGTTGAGTCAACAATAAGAACAAGTGTGTGTGTCGAACAAGTTGTCATCTTAAAGAAAGGGTAGATCAGATATGATATAGAATGATAAAAATGATATAGATATAATAAAGAAAAAACTTACCAACATCCCAAACATTGAGAATTTATTTGCAGACTTACGCAAAAATACTCAATAACGAGTATGCATAAAACTGTGGTAACTTGAACAGTCCACGCCATCGCTGCTCTATGGTGTACTTAGCAATGTAAACAATCTCAGCACTCATAGAGCACTGTCGCGGTGTCTCACGGTGGCAGTCACGCGAGCCCTAACTAAGAAACTACTAGTATTTATCTATACTATCCTATAGGGTCAACCGTTCAACTACCTAGTCTTACGCCAGAGAAAATTTAATACCAGTGGCTGGAACACCACAAGATATTACAAATTCAAGATACTTAACAGAAGACCTAATCCAGGGTACCTAAACAGGCTATACAACAAATCTGGAAGAAAAAGTATGCCGTTTTTGACGTGCCACCATTAATAAAACTGTCAAATACAAAACCGGTAAAGCATATTAACAATATTTTTTATACACCAGCTCGTAAAGGTTCTCTTGACACTTCAAAAACTGATGAGAAAGTTTCATTTTATCAACAAGAGTGACAAAGTAATGTGATATAAATGTTGAGTCGGCTGGTAGGATAGACTTTTATAAATATTAGTAATACCTGCTAAAGAACCACACATTTTCAAGGTATTTGAAAAGATTATCACATAAGATAATCATAGCAACCGTCTGCTTAAATCCAAATTCAACTATCATAATATTTCCGACCGCCACGCTTCCATACCCATAGTCCAATGTTTTCGCCATTCTCCATACACATACACAAACAAATCTAAGTTTTGTGTTTGTGTGCGTGCGGTCATTACCCGAATTCGGCGGGCAGAGAGCAGCGAGACAAAGAAAGTGCATTTTCCTCTACGTAATCGTATATTATTTGGAGCGCGATACATTATGCATGAGATACGAGTAAGGTTCATGAGTACGGTGTACAAACAACGGGCAGAATAATTCCGCTACCGCGTCATGTAGGCTTACTTTAGTTTGTAACGATAAATTCTGGTTTTTAGTGTTGCGTAGTAAAGTTTGGGAAAATAGGACGCTTATAAATTACTGTAGGTATTTTCTGACCGTTCACCGACGCTTTTCTTGAAGTTTTTACCTGATTTTAGAAAAAGAGGGCTAGACTCCAGTCTTAGCCATGAGGGCGACATATAAAGAGCATATTTGGATGTTTGAAATTTTTGTCACTATAACTGTTTGTGTCTTAGTGCCCTTAGTGGTGATACGAATACGAGATAATATAATAATTGTGAAGTGGACAATGGACATAATACAGCAGATTCTCTTTAATATTATTTACCTATTGGATTTAGAGATGAGGCCCTCAAAATAAATGTTTATTTAATCGTGAACTTCTATGCTTAAAATTTTCATCTGTTTTGTTTTAACAAAAACAACATTAAAAATCTTCCTTCAAACTGGAAAACAAAGTATCCTGTTTTTTTTAAACCACTAGGTAATACCCTGTCTGATCCGTTAAGTAGAAACTATATGTCATCCATTAAAATTACAGAAAAAAATTAGTCATATATTTTCAACTAAAATATTTCGCATGCATTCTGTCAAATTGCTTACCGCCGGGCGCAATCCGACGGCCTAACTAGCCGCTACCTTTTTCAGAACCCATCAATTATATCAAATACCTACTTCTACTCTATCATGCCAGTCTAAGAAAATATAGAAAGTCTAAAAAACACTGCCATTTTTTACCAATATCATTCGCAATGCTTGAGAAGCTTGAGACCAACATTAAGTCGAGCCAGTATGTAAAAAAATCATTGGGATGGCGACTGTCGTAGTGTTATGCTACCAACGTTAGGTTTATATCTGATGGTTTCCTTGAAGAATTGCGTTGATGTCGTTCCCGCCTTGCTGCTGCGATTAGAACGTCAGTCTTCATTAGTTCTTCATTTTATGAAGATTGACAGTGACACACCTGCTCTGTAGCTAACCTTAGCCTGAGGCGTAGACGAGCTGAGATGTGCGGGAATCAACCATTGGAGAAAGTAGAATTTGCAACCAAAGAGGTGATTCCTGCACCAGTGGCAGCTAAGTTTAATGTGTTCTTTGATTATGCAGTTGTGACGTATCTTGAGGTCTTGATACGTTGGTTAATCTTAGAACTAGACTCACTTGCGCAGTAACAAAACACGGTCAGATTATAAGAATGGCAATCAAGAGTTCTATGGAAGTAAGCCTAGCGTGTCGCTGTAATTATAGATATGTACTTATAATTGGCGGTGTGGGTTACAGGTGGTATTCGAGCTATGAGCGTTGAGGATAGGTCAGGGTGATTGTTTTTATATTCAGCAAGAAAAGGCGTAGAAAGACTGTTGTCGTTATGGATTCTTTGAACGAGTTCATATTTTCTTTTACAGTTCGTTTTTTTTTAGAAAAGGTTGGATTCGTTTTTTGGTGCGGTTCAGTAAGAAAGAAAGAAAGCCTTCATGCAATTAGTTGCTTAGGGGTATTATTAATCAGTATTGTAACTATTTGACTGAACCTTTTTTGCGCTTCAGGTAAGTTTTAAGTTTCAAGGCCATGAAGACATCAAGATTTGAGGAAGTCCTTTAATTCCTCATGGATCCCACCATCAGAACAACTTGAAACGACATATTATATAATACTGTCTAACAAAAAAATCATTTTCAGAAATAAGTCATTTCAGAAGTGATGGAGTTTTGAGTTCACATACATATAAAATAAATGTGGAATTAATCGCACTTAAACTATCGTGAGACATATTTTAAAAATAATAGTGAGTAAAAACCGTACTGATAAATATTTTGAAATGTGGAATTGATAACCTCCTTTTTTGAAGTCGGTTAAAAATATAGGTACCGAGGTACGATAGGTAAGTACCTATAAGGTAGTGGTTTCTGCAGATCTGTTGCTCAGTCGCTACCGGGTTGAGCACTTATCGCAATACCCGAGTGTTTATTCAAACACCGCCGTCCCTCTGCATATCTGCACCGCTATTATATTATTTAAATATCAGTTTGAGGCTATTGTTCGCGGTATCATCAGTTTATGTGGTTATTTTTATGGTTTAATGTTAACTTCTGTTTCAGTTTGTTTTCCCCGAATACTTACATTATGTCATCTTAATCTGAGTATTTGTTCATATTTTTCATTGCCCAGTCCGATTACGCTAATACCGCTAAATTTCTGTGATTTTAGATTTAATTGTACTTACCTATATTTTACCTTACCTATTATTTTAAGAATTAATCACAAAAATAACAATTTGATAATATTAATAAGATGTTGTTAGTTATTAAGTTAATAAGGTGTTGTTAGTTATAGTTAGTGTTGTTAGTAGGTGTTGGATGCAGAGGCCGTGAGTTCAAGTCTCACCCAAGGCAGTAATTTTTCCACTTTTAAATTTATTCTAAGCTTAATAGCATCGATCGCAGACGTTTCTGCTTGATAAAAATTAGTTATTAAGTTGTTGTTAGTTATTAAGTTTTCAAATGTAATTACATATTTTAAGATGCCTTCGTGGATTTGCATGCTGTTGTACACAGCTGAAAAGGTGAAACAAACCACTGTTTACTTACATTAAGACCTGTAAACGTTACCCTTTTTTTGCAAATAAAAATTATTGTATTGTATTGTAAAATTTATATTAATCACCCATCTCTCTGCTCTAAGTCACCTATTTTGTTCGCATTGTCTCCGTGTGCGTTTATAAAACATTTTTTATTTAACATTTTCCTTAATTTTTTCAGAAATAAAGTACATGCATATTAAAATAGAGTCTAGTAAATGAGCCATAAAAGCAGTAGGAGACAAATTTTATACGTAAATTTACAGCTAAATGATACAATAGAAATAAGGGCCGCGAGGATCGTGGTGTTGTACCTATTAAGGTTGTTCGTCTTGAACATTTACTACTATCTGGTTTTACAAAATTTTAGTTTTATTTTTACTTAATTTTTTTTTATACCACGTCGGTGGCAATCAAGCATACGGCCCGCCTGATGGTAAGCAGTTACCGTAGCCTATGGACGCCTGCAACACCGGAGATATTACACGCGCGTTGCCGACCCTAACACTCCTCTCCCTCGTTGAGCTCTGGCAACCTTACTTACCGGCAGGAACACAACACTATGAGTAGGGTCTAGTGTTATTTGGCTGCGGTTTTCTGTAAGGTGGAGGTACTTCTCCAGTTGGGCTCTGCTCTAGATCTGGAATGACATCCGCTGTCCTGTGCCCTACCACACAAAGCGAGATGTCATTCACAGTGCCCATACCTCTCTTTTGGACGTAGTTTAAGGACATATCCGGGTCCGGACGCAGTTTAAGGACATACCCGGGTCCAAAACAATTCTAACTGTACCAGTAGTCCCATGTGCGATACTAAAATATCAGATAGGAAAAACATTGATCAACAAAACTAGTTGACTCGAAACTTTTTTTTGTATTTTCAGGAACCAACGTGGAAATGCCTTGTTGTTTTTGTGGTGTTAGAACTCTGTAATATTATTGTTATTTCGGCTGTAGTTTATGGTGCACTGCACTGCATTTATAGCACATAATTTATATTTCCGATGCACTTTCAAAGCGTTGTCTTTAATCTTGGTCTTTCAAAGCCCAAAATTATAAAGAAAACTGCAAATAGGTTACCTTACATTTATGGAATAGAATTTTATTTGTAGTAATTGTACATCGTCATATTCAAAAATTATTTACAATTAGAAGAACAATACAATTATTATTACAATTATAAAATTAATAATACATTTAAAAGGCATATGCAAGTCAATACGCTTCTATTAAGTTGAATGGATTAAATATAATGAACTATGGTGAACATAATTTTAAGCATGTTTTCATTGAATTGAATTATAAATATAAATATAAAAAAAAGAATTGTCATGAAACGATTACATTAAATAAATTATAAGGTTTCGACATATTTAGTTTAACATTATTTATATAAGTCTTAATCCTTCCGTGCTCTCTATGAAACTCACTGTTATGGCTACCTCGACATACCCGTATATATATATAGGTATAAGTTATATATAAAATGTATGTATTAATTTATGTAGTGTATGATTTATTGGATAGTTGTAGTGTATGTATTTTATTATATTTGTCTAAATTTAATTTAATTTATTTAGGATTTAGGAATTTTGTCTAAATTGTTTTCACTAATTTTGCTAATTTCATTTTTTTTTTGCGCCACCCGTACACTTAACTATGTTCGCCGTTTCGCTATCTGAAGGTTGTCTGGAAGAGATCGCTGTTTAGCGATAAGACTGCCTGTTGTAACCTACGCCGTTAAATTCCAATGTATTCTCTGTAACCTTTATTTTGTAGTGTGCAATAAAGTATTTTATTATTATTATTAGTCATTCGTCTAGGAATTGTTTTACCGAGTAGTGTGCTTTTTTTGTGCAAAACGTTTTGAGTTCGCGTGTGAAACGTCGTTCAGTACTCAAGTTTTTTATTACTTCAGGTAATTTATTATAAATTTTGGCACCTATTACCCTTAAGGACTGTCACTTAACTTAAAACTCGGGTAGATCCATTTGACTCTTTCATCAGCAAATTCATTAATTAATTTATTTATTCCTTTATAAAACAGTTTTACAACATAACATAGTTATAAAACAGTTTAAATATCTACCCTACTACCTTTTCTTAATACCAAAATCGTGTAATCTGACAAATATTGTGACATGTCATCTGCAGCTGTATTACTGTTGCGTACGTTGCGTGATGCCGCCGCTGTATCTGTCAATTTCCTTGACAAAATGAGTTAACTTTGTAAGAAGAAACACAAGCAGTAAGTTAGACTAAACGTATTTAGATTTAAAATGTACGTAAATAAACAGTCAATTGGCAATACAAGCCATGAAAATTGCAATTTTTTTATATTTTTCCTGTATAGTAAATATTTAACAGAGAAATTCTACAATCTGTTATAAAGTATTTTAAATATATATTAAATAAGTAATTTTTTTGAGAAGAATTGTAAAGAATAAGGAAAGAATGTCACGATGTAACGAAGTCTGGCGCGGTTATTTAGGAACGCGATAAAATAAAAACAAAAGTTTTGAAGGGCTGTAAAAATTATAAAATTAATAATTCGCTGGGGAACGCGAGCGTTTATTAAATTTCCCAAAAGAAAATTTAATTAAGAGCGTTATTCTTTTTATTTCACACCCCGGATTTCATTATTGGCGGCGCGAAAGGGTTAGTTCGCGAGTTAGGAACGGGTAAAGCTGACATAGCATAAATTCAATATACGCGATATAATCCGTTTTCATAGTTTCATTTCATGAGTAACTATCGCGGTAACCGAAGACAATATCATTAAGTCAAATATTAAACTACTTACTTTTACTCTTCTCTGTACATAGCATTACTGCAGTGTTGCAGCGCGACATTACTGCCTACATGCATTCATAAAAATTGTATTTTTAAATGACTAAATAACAGTGCATTCCTATAAGGTAAACCTAATTCCGAATTTTTTTGGTACCTAATATTTTAAATACCGTGAACATCGAAAATCGGATTTTCGTTATAATAATTGTTCTTTCATATTGGAGCTGACAATCGTACATCGTACGCTAAAGGACAATAAAATATGTATCGGGATGACAGATGCTAACTCAGTCACGTGATTATTTCCATACATAATGTAAGTTTCGATTGACGTTTTCTAGCAATGATTATCATAAAAAAAAAAAAAAAACATTTTGGCTAGACCCCCTCTGTTTCTACCTAACCCCTAGCGCAACGAACGTGTAAAAAACGGGAAGTGAAAATATAAAAGTGCGGCCGCGGCCGGCCCGTTCCTCGTGCAGATTTACGGACCTCTTAATAAGCGCTAATGAAACCCCTTCGAGGGACATTTGTGCTAAACATCTTTCCAAACTTCAGTATTTACGACTGTAATATGACGGATCCTGTGCCTACTAATAAATAAGTTGTTGTCAAACACACTTACTGCCGACATGTACAGTCAGGGTCTCTATTGTTTCCCATATAGTTTTAAGTCATAATGTATTATTTGTCCACATTTTCGTTAGTCATAATTTGGTTTTTCTCAGAAACGCGTAACTTTTCAGAATTGCCATAAAACAAACCTAACCTAACCTAACCTATCTATAGGATAACCAGAGGAAAACCCTGAAAAGTTAACGGTTTCAGAATTATGACTAATGATTATATGACAATCATTACATTATGACTTTCAATAATTATGTCAAACAAAGGGACCCCGTACAGTCAGCATATAATTAATAATGACGGCCAAAGTAGCCAAATTAATGACCGTCTGGACGTCCTGGGTACCGCTGGAGAGACGAAGTGCAAAAAGACTTTAGCGGGCTCGGCGCCGTCGACTGTACAAAAACGGCTTTGAACAGAAAAGCATGGCGGTCTTTTGCGTCGAAGGCCAAGATCCAATTCGGGTCGTCGCGCCACAGCAGAGTAAGTAAAGTGGTCAAATATATTGTAAGAGTTAGTGAGGGAAACATAACAAAAGATGTCGCAATGAATCCACCCCTATTATGTATTCCTAGTTATTGCTGGTTTGAAAATAAATGAAAACTAAAAAACATGTATGATCTTGTGTTTTCATATAATTAACAAACAACAAACCAGCATTTATTTCAACGGGCGGCGAAAAAACCGGCCAAGTGCGAGTCAGACTCGCGCACTGAGGGTTCCGTACTTTTTAGTATTTGTTGTTATAACAGAAGTACATCATCTATGAAAATTTCAACTCTCTACCTATCATGGTTAATGAGATACAGCCTGGTGACAGACAGACAGACGGACAGCGGAGTCTTAGTTATAGGGTCCCGTTTTTACCCTTTGGGTACGGAACCCTAAAAACGATAGTTTGTTTTGTCAGTAGGTACTGGTTGACTGAATTGTTTTTTTTTCCTAATATTTAATTTTTTCCACAGTCCGAATGCAGTTTTTATTTGAACAATGTTTACACCAACAAGTTTGGGAACAAATCAAATTATTTTATTAAATATTTAATAAAATAATTTATATATTAAATATTTAATAAAATAAAATAATTTATATATTAAATATTTAATAAAATAATTTATTTTATGTATTTATTATTTGGCGAGGTGGCCTTGGGGTTCATGGCGTTAGCCGCGATAGCTAAAGACGCCGGTTCGAATCCGGCCTTCACCACTGGAGGGCTTCGTCACTTTTTCTTTAATATATGACATCTATTACAGTTTTTAACATGTATTTGTCTCACGGAATTTTAGTTATTAAAATGTTTACACCACTAAACAATGTCTTATGTAGAGATAAGTGATGCCAGAACAAAAAGACAATATAATTTTTTTAGTAATTTGAGTGTAATCAAGCATTTAAAACGAACCACAATTAACTGATAACAAAGCCAACTCTATGTTAACTACTAATCGTTACGTTAATCAGTTTAATCGTAACGCTGCTACTGAACTTTAAATTGCGCACAATTAAGAATTCTTGTATATTCTGCGAATCTATTACGGATTGTACGAACCTACCTGATTTACACATCAATGATAAAGCAGTATGTTAACTGCCACTAGACTGGCGGCAATGTGGCAGCGCGAAGATGACGGGGCGTGCTGGACGTATTTTAATACAGACTGGCAATCGTTAATAAAAAACGCCAACCATAACTTAAATAATGCGCGAAAAAAGTCTAATGACTTTTCGTAGCATCTGTCATACCTGGTACATTTTTCCTTTTTGTTTGGCGTTTGTCTATGCACAGATGTAGTGCATAATTATTTTCCATCGTATTTCCACGGAAACGTACGAACGAGTCTTGTTATTTTAGTCAGTCTCGGTACAAAAAATTCTGAGGTTGACTGAAGTAGCATGACAAATACGAGCGTTTCCGAAAAAATACGATGGAAAACAATTGATGCACTACATCTGTACGATCGTCATATTCGCTAGACCCCCCAGGAGAGCGGAGACGTGGCTGAGAAAAAACTGGAACATGGTATACGTGGTATATCTTCAGCAGCAACGGGAGAAATCAAAGGCTCTGAAATAAAAAAATATTATACAGCGTTATTAATAAACGTCTGTCAAATCTGAAGATTCTGTAGCGTGTCAGGGATGTTTGCGGAAGCGCGGGAAGACTGTTTCTACACCAAGATGCGCAAACGATCCACATCCCTGGTGCGCAGAGTACGGGCCAGCTCCGACAGCATCCTGACCATGATTGCGGACAGGGTTGACAGCCTATATATAAATAACTGCTGCATGATTCATGTGCGCAGGAATAGGTAAGTAGGCAGATTGTCTTTAAACTGGGAATGTCTGCTTATTTATTTTAGAAACTAGAATTTAACAATTATTGTAGTATATAGTTAGCTAGGCAGTAAAATAACATTAGCCTTAAGATAAAACTGTCACTATTACAAATTGATCCAAGTTGGTCTTTAATAAATTAATTTATTTAAGTCTAAAATTCCCTCAAGTTGTTGTATTTTTTAGAAAGGAAAAAAGAAATGCATTTTCTATCGCGTGTATAACGGGGAGTGCTCCGAGAAATTGTTTGGATGAATCCCTGCCGCTTCTTTTCGCCATCGCCCTACGCGACAACATTACCATCCTCACCACTTAGATGGTTGGCAGTCCTGAACTGCCTCGCACAGCTAAACTGTGGAATGAACTGTCGCCTGCGGTATTTCCGGACCGATATGACCTTCAAACCTTCAAGAAAAGAGCGTACTCCCATCTTAAAGGCCGGCAACGCACTTACAAGCCCTTTGGTGTTGCGGGTGTCCATGGGCGGCGGTAATTGCTCACTATCAGGTGATCCGTCTGCTTGTTTGCCTCCTATTTCATTAAAAAAAATAGTTTTGGGATTTTTAATGAATAAGACTGATAACTCTGGAAGTAAATAAATTCAAGAAGTTTTAATAAATTAAATTATAACCTAAACGCTATACAACGTCAGTCCTTGCTGCTTGACCACACAGATCACACAGTTAAAATACTGCCAAATAAAATGACTATAACGAAAGAGTAGCGTTCAGACGATTATAACTATTATCTTCTATCTGATCACGAAAACCAAGAAGCACGAAAGAGACTCAGTATTGAACTATTTTCAGACTGGAACCACCTGGTTTTATTACGTATCAAAGCTATATGATATTGATTACCTATTAGGTTGTTCTTATAGTATTAGGTTCATTTTGTAAAAACAGTAAGAAAGGAGACGACGTTGAATGAATTTCAAAACATCGCAAAATATGGTGGTAATAGTATGGAAGCTGATGCGAAAGTGGTTAAGCTAATTTTGAATGTAAAAAATGGTAGTCTAAATTTAGGTGCCTCTAATTGGCCGGGATACAGGTTATGTGGAGCGCTCCTATTGGTGCATTTAAATAAGCCTCCGCATAGTAAGCGAGCCCGACGGCTGCGTTTTGCTACTGCATTATACACATAAAAGGTTGCGTTCGCAACACTAATAATCTAATCTCCTATGATAATGTCTTATTTGCAATAGTTATTTCTAATTATCATTTAAAACACACCAAATATACCTATATCCCCAGAAAAAAAATTAAAAAGTTATCAAAACAAACCCGCCATTCCAACTGCGTTTAGAATAACATCTCTACATTTACTTGATACTCGTACAACAAATTTTAAATATTTTCATCTACAAAACGAACAAGCAAATTCAAAAATACAAACTACATAGATAGAACCGGTTAAGAGTTTAACGACACATCCATAACAATACGATTAACAGTGCTATTATTACTTGGTCAGATACCCCTGCATTTTGGACATCGGACACCCCCTGGTACAGTCACGCTGGTTTTTGTATGCGTTTAACTCAATTATTATATTTGCATAATATTTTACCGCAGGAATTTGGAATGCATTAAAAAAGTAAATCAGTGTAAAAATATTTTTATAACTGCCACACGTTGCGGTTCTAAGAAAAACAAAAGCTATAACTAGTAAGATGGCGATAGTAATTATGTTTTTAGTAATATTTACTGTATCGCTTTACGTAATTAGATATTTATGTTAATTGGAAAACTTATACTTCTTCTTATTCCTCTCGTTATCCCGGCATTTTGCCACGGGCCATGGGAGCCTGGGGTTCGCTTGACAACTAATACCAAGAATTGAGGAAAGCACTGGTTTTTATGAAAGCGACTGCCATCTGACCTTCAAACTAGGTCTTATTGGGATTAGTCAGGTTTCCTCACGATATTTTCCTTCACCGAAAAGAAACTGGTAAATATCACATGATATTTCGTACGTAAGTTCTGAAAAACTCATTGGTACGAGCCGGGGTTTAAACCCGCGATCTCCGGATTAAAAGTCGCACGCGCTTACCGCTAGGCCACCAGCGCTTATTTTGGAAAAAAACAAAAGTTGACTGACACTTCTGTGGAGATAAGTTAACAGCCTCTGTGCATTGCATATAATTTTATTAAATATAGCATAGGTTGAAAAAAAAAAACTGTATGCTAATACTACTTTGGATAAATCCACAGAACCACCAATTAGACGAATCCAGAAAATATAAAATATAAAAAACTTGTTCGTTAATCCATAATCATAATAAAGAAATACAGCCACAGACTCCCCAGACAGACACAATTCAAATGACTTCACACCAACCCTCATTCTGATCAAGTTTATGAAACCATGGGAAACACCAGCATCCCAATCATAGGGCAAACCCGTAATAACGGATCTAGGCAGCACTTGCTATGTGAATATTCAGATTTATGTAAATCAGTGTACCGGACCTTGTGTCACCCCCTGCGCGGACGCAGCATCGCGCAGCCGGCGCTCGCGCTGCCCTTTTGATGTGATAGCGTTTAACAATGCGCAACGTTAGATGAGCTCATTTTTATTTTGCTGTAGGTTTTTTTTCCTTAGATTTCGGTAAAATTTGGTGGATATAATAATATAGTTCCTTGTTCTGCATAAAGCGCAATTTTACTGTATGCCTTATAGAAACTTCCCTTCAGTTACGAAAACGTATGGTATTTTAGCCTTTTAGTAACTCAACAGACAGTTACATAGGTGCATTTTTTTCTCCCTAATTGGGATTGCATATTAATTCATTCAAAATGAGGATCTCTTCAAACTTATCAAATTTTATCAAAATTAGACGAATATACGAATACATACGAGGAAATACCATTGAAATTAACGGAAATCAAAAAAACACGGTGTAGAACTACAATAAAATAAAAATCGGCCAAGACACAACATTTTAATTTGATATACACTAACTCTTGATATAAAGCGATTTATTTTGGTTTTAAATAAATTATATCCCAAAAGAAATCATTTTATATCAAGAATATCGTATTTGGATCAGATAACCAAATTAAGCTATAATAATATCAATATCATATATTAAATATAGAATTATATTGTTAATTACTTACCTACTTTTCCAGATATGTAGTTCTGCAGTACAAAATATATAGTAGTAGTAGTAGTAGTAAATCACTTTATTGTACAAAACAAAAATTGATAACATGAAATTCATATAAATTTAGGTACAAAGGCGAGGCGAGCGGGTATATTTTTTTAGAATTTACTGAAAAAATACCTACTACATTAGCAATCAAAGATTAAATAGACAAGCATCTAAACAGTTTAAATTAATATTATACTAATATTTAAAAAGCAGGTTTACTATCAAATTACCAAAATGTTTCTAACATACTAGCCTAATCAAATACTTTACAACAGACAGCGCAAACTATAAAATACCAAAGTTTTATCACATTTTTTTCGCTAAAATAAACCATTAAAATCCGAATGGCAAATTTACTATCAATCTCGTGTATCCACACACACACACACACACACACACACACACACACACACACACACACACACACACACACACACACACACACACACACACACACACACACACACACACACACACACACACACACACACACACACACACACACACACACACACACACACACACACACACACACACACACACACACACACACACACACACACACACACACACACACACACACACACACACACACACACACACACACACACACACACACACACACACACACACACACACACACACACACACACACACACACACACACACACACACACACACACACACACACACACACACACACACACACACACACACACACACACACACACACACACACACACACACACACACACACACACACACACACACACACACACACACACACACACACACACACACACACACACACACACACACACACACACACACACACACACACACACACACACACACACACACACACACACACACACACACACACACACACACACACACACACACACACACACACACACACACACACACACACACACACACACACACACACACACACACACACACACACACACACACACACACACACACACACACACACACACACACACACACACACACACACACACACACACACACACACACACACACACACACACACACACACACACACACACACACACACACACACACACACACACACACACACACACACACACACACACACACACACACACACACACACACACACACACACACACACACACACACACACACACACACACACACACACACACACACACACACACACACACACACACACACACACATGTAATGTAGATAAAATTGTATTAGCTTAAGTTTTCTTTCTGCTTATGTTAAACTACAACTTGTTGCTACGGAGGAGCGGGGCTTCCTGATGCAGGTATAATATACTAAATAGGAAGTCCCACCCTACTACCTTGTAATGTGACATTTTATTAATGTATTTTCATTTTCACTTGAGTGTCCCACTGCTGGGCAATGGCCTCTCCCCTGGTTCTCCATAACTCCCGATTTAGCGCTTCTTCCGGCCAGTTTTTAAGGAAGGCGTCAAAGTCGTCCCGCCATCTCCGCCTCTCTCAATATTTTAATCATGTTATTTAGTTATCGTGCGTCTTGCCCGCACCAATACATTTACGGGCAAGTACGAGCGAAATGCACGATAACTGAATGACATCAGTAAGATGTCAGTCTGATATCAGTAGGTATACGTTCAAATTGACTCTACTCGACTCTAGTGCCACTAATGCTAATGACGTGAATTAACGATTCTTATTGTCATTAAACTAATCATATACGAAGATACGGACGTATGTTTGATGCTATCGGAGTCAAGGCAAATTTTACCGAAAACGGCAGCAAAGTTACAAATAAACCGTATTTTTTTACCGTTTAGATAACTAGTTCAGTTTATTTATTCGGTTCACCAACAATTGATTACCGACACTGAAATTTTAAATATTAACTACTTGCTAAGTGTTACAATCACTTAGGGCCAGTTGCCCAATAAATAATAAATAAATAAATAAATAAATATAGGACATTCTTACACAGATTGACTAAGTCCCACAGTAAGCTCAAGAAGGCTTGTGTTGTGGGTACTTAGACAACGATATATATAATATACAAATACATAAATACATAGAAAACACCCAAGACTCAGGAACAAATATCTGTGCTCAACCACACCACCACTATTAGCAATATTAGCGAACTGATCATCACTCAGCAGTCAACTATGAAACTTCACATACCTACGATAAAATTTTGTGAACACTAACGGTGACAGACGGTTTAGTGCAACCGACCCCTAAGGTACCTACAGCAAGTTACATTTATAAAGTGGTGCACTTTTGCAGCTGTATGTACATAGACCCCAGCTTATAAGAAAAAAACACCTTGATATAAACTACTTACTATTTTAGATGACAAACCACCTGTTACTTATAACTTGTGGGTGATACAAAGAATCTAAACATTTTTTTCTTATTACAATCGGTGTTTTTTTTTTTTTAGTTTCCTACCAAATAAATATATTTCTATTTCATTATATTAAACACTAAGTATAAAAAAATCAAAATTACAAACTAAATTAAAAACTAAAATTAAAAACTAAACTTAAAAATAAACTATAAATAAAAAATTTGCCCCAAATCAGTACCGTCTATTGGCAGCGTGCCCAGAAGGCTGGCAGCATTGCCACGTTGTATGGCAATGCTGATCCGCTGTGCTAGATATGAACCAGCCCTCTGGTCACGCGTCAACTCTACTAACCTGCGGCTACATTCCTTAAAAACTCTATGGGCACTTTCCCCCCAAGGCCCCATAGTTTCAACCCCAAACGGCTCAAATATGCAACCACTATTTATGGTTACATACTTGCGCCGCTTGAGGAGCTCGGCCGAATTGGCAGCCGAACCAGCCTTCACTGCGGTGCCATGGAGATGGGATAAGTTTTATATCGTGCAATCGTTGTTGTGTGCGTAGTTTTTATTAATTTTATTATTCATAGACAAATTACTAGGCACTGCATTATTTATTGTACTAATTACTAAAACAGATTAATTATTTCATTACCCATAGCGTTGGATTTAAAGTACATTCATACAAACAAGACATTACAAAGCAAAGATTCCAGATTATTCTGAATGAGATCCTAGAATCTTACGGCAAATCGAAATTAATTAATTAAATTAACGAAATAACAGTACTAAAGATCACTGAACTATGAAATCTGTATAAGTAGGTGCCGGTGCCAGTGCATAAATACTAAACATTTGTATACCTAAACAATGAATAACGAGAAATAAGAGTAGGTAGATGAATATTAATGGCAAATTAGCAAACATTTAGCTTGAGGATAATGAGGAAATGATTTGACTGAATGGTCACACACACTAAAAACAAAACATTTCTGTTAACGGAAGTTTTATATCGTTATTTAGATTACGCACACAGATGAAGAAATTAATAAGTAGAATGGAGATGAAAAATATGAATTAAAAATGAAGCTGATAACTTCATGACTATACTTACACGAAGACTGTCGTAACCTACCTAATTGTCAGGTAAATCAGGAGTCGTAGCACGGTACGCTTATCACCATGCCTGTCACGTTCTAACAAGTATGTGTGCGAAAGTGACGGACTTAGTGATAGGGGAAACCATGCTGCGCGGGCAGGTTTTGTCGATATTTACATTTACCACGCCATCCCTATTCACCTCGGTTGACGCCACTATCGTGTCCTTAATTAAAAAGAACAGAACAAAAAATCTATCAGCCCATTTGCAATCAAACCCGAAATGACCAAGCAAAGCCACCTGCAACAGTTAGTGTCAACGTAATGAGGAAGAATAAACAATATGCGACCGCCGCCGTTACGGCCGTATGCAAAAATCGGCCTTGGCGACGTATTAGCATGCATAATTAATCCAAACTCGCTTTCGGCCAACGTAGAGGGTTTACATGCCAATTTGTATGTTACTTCTTCGCATGCCTGAGTGGCTAACCAAAGTGACATTCGATTGCTCCGTAGCGACCAAAACTAAGTTTCTGTCGCACTTATATTATGACAGAGTGATAGAGAGACATTACCGCTTCTTTCGCTACGGCGCAAAGGATTGGCATCTTGACTAGGCCCTCAAAAGAGACAACCTGACATCAAGACATCGTGGAACACAACCGGAGAGTCAGATTGTGCCGCCATCACATACAATCGTTTTCGTACAGCGCTTCGGGTTTGTCTGGCGATTTATCTATGTTATAGTTCTCTGCGTGCCTCTCCAAATAGTTAGCTTTGGTTTTTGACACTATTAGTAGATGTACATTTCTAGTCCAAACTCGCTTTCGAATAAAGTATGGAGGGTTTACTGGCGAGTTTACTGCGCGCCGTGGTAACCCTGTGAGTGACGTGAGTAGTATTACGATTGTGAAATTATGACTGCTACCGGTGTATCTTCTAATTGATTGTTCTTTGTGATAAAGAGATTTTCCGAGGCGATCAGGAAAAAGTGGTTCACGAGCTAGACCATTTCTCATCGTAACTGGATTATGTCGCACATTTCTCAACATTTCTTTCTCTATTATTGTCGTTTAATCTAACCAAACTTTTATTGTTACCTACTTTTCCAAAAATCATACCTACATTTATGTACATTGGTCGATTCCCTCGAACACTTATCCCATACCAAAGCTTCCAATTATCTCCATACCAAATTTCATATAAATCAGTTCACCGTTTTAAGCGTGAAGAGGTAACAAGCAGACAGAGTTACTTACGCATTTATAAGGCTATCTACTCTGTCATATATATGTCAACGTGAGAAGAAAGTTTTAAGAAATGTTTTTTCTTATTAAGATCAAAAACCGGCCAAGTGCGAGTCGGACTCGCCCACCGAGGGTTCCGTACTTTTTAGTATTTGTTGTTATAGCGGCCACACAAATACACCATCTGTGAAAATTTCAACTGTCTAGCTGTCACGGTTTATGAGATACAGCCTGGTGACAGCGGAGTCTTAGTAATAGGGTCCCGTTTTTACCCTTTGGGAATGGAACCCTAAAAATGAGGCGATAATGCCAGTAAATAACAAAATCATTCAAGCTTCATTATCGCATCCGTCCTATAAACAGAAAAACCTAATTATAATTATATTAGTAAGGTTTGAGCGGAAACGAGTGTAAAAGAGACGCGTGCGCACGCGCAGAGCAGGTGGCTCCGAATTAATCGCATCCTGGCACACTGACCTATGGACCTGTTACCTACATATCATCATTTTTGAATTTTCGTCATATTAGTACTTTAAATGTTAATATATTTTTCCTTTTTTATTGTGGGACGTACCACATTATTACAATCTATAAATTGTATATACAGATGTCAATCACAATGAAAAAATCAACGATGATCAACTCTGGTCAAATTGCGCAATTGGTAACGCATTGGACCGGCAATCCAAGGATGTGGGTTCGAGTCCCACGTTGACCAGTTGATCATCGTTGATTTTTTCATTGTGATTGACATCTGTATATACAATTTATAGATATTAGTACTTATTATACCTATATTAACTAAAGAAAAAAATACATTTATTTAACGCTATGACATAGTACAAATAAAAGAAGGGGAGAAAAAACGCACAAACTTAAAAGAAACATTAGACGCTAAGATCCGTAGAGCTGGTTTTCAGTGGGAACCTATTGTTTATGCCATTTTCAAATATCAACCAGAATTTGATTGAAAATTGTTGTAATGTATATGTATGCATGGAACTAAATTTCGATGATTACTTTAGAACCATACATTTTCGCCTAACTTACTTTAGGGGTCAAATCGGTAGTTCTTAATGTCCTAAAGCACGAATTGATAAATCAACGAATGCTAATTGCATTTTAGTGTCAGTTGGTAAAACGATAAAAAGATAATTTATTTAGGAATTATAATTTTGATCTATAAAAATCTAGGTATCCTTAAACGTGGTGTCAAATATTAAATATTTTTTCACTATTTTATTATCGAAAGGTCACCGTTGCGAATCGTAAAGAATAAATTAATAGCCACCTAGTTTGGAAATAAAAAACACTGCGTGAATAGATACAGGTTGATATATCATTAAAATTATTATTCAAATGCTATGTTAATGTTGTTATAATATTCACTTGTGGTGTTATAATGAATTTAATCATTAGTAATATGTATACGATCATTATACGTTTGCACCTTAGTACAATATAAAATTGATTTAATTGCCCGTGCCAGACTTGCCACCTGCTTTTTGTAAACCGTTTACAATTTGATGATTATTGGAGTGGGTGATAACTAGCGAATAAAACATGTGAACAATTAATTCTATATAACATTTTACTTATTTATTCTAATGTTTTATTACATAAATAGGTACCTATATGATGACTTGATGACTGATAAAAACTATCCTATATACTTTCTCGGTCTTAGTTAATCGTTACTATTCATTTGAAGAATTGGAGTATAAATGTAAAAGCTCAAATCTTGCATAAAACTATTTCCTTTTAATAATGGTTTACAATGATAGACAGTGACATGAAAGAAAACTATATAAACGAATTATATCGCGTATGAAATTCATTTAAAAACTATCAATATATGCGGATATAATCCGTCTTCAGTTTTATTTGATCGGTAACCAACTACAATATGACAGTGACATGTGAGAAACGAAATTCAACATAAAAAAAATGTGTAAACAAATCGTTCATTTAATCATCCGCAAATCTTGTCACTTTTTTCCGCACACATTAACGAAGATATGCGTAAAAATATATAAAACCCAATGCCGTTACTCTCTTTCGTCTCTGTAGTATTAAAATGCTAAACCTCGTTCGCACGCTGCACTCGGCTCAACACATGCTAATCGTATATTGATAAACAAATAACTATTATAATTTTATTACGCATTGTTAGGTTCGTTGACCGTTGCATAGATGGCGTCCGTATCGCATTTGAATTTGTAATTTCGTTTTGTTCGCTTTGTTTGTGACATAATTGTGGAATGTTTTTCTTATTATGTAGATTGTGTTACTGTTACGTAATGGACATGTTTATTAGTTGGAGATTTAAGTTTATTATACAGCAAGTATGTTAGTATGTTCTTGTTCTACTAAGAACTATCCAAGGATGAAGGATGATGGATTAAGATCCAAAGTAACAGTGCGAAAGTAACTTTGTCAGTCTGTCTGTCGGTTATTATTTGTTTTTGTTTCTGATAAAACTTGTCTTGTAGAGTTCAAGCCTTTAAGGGCGGACATGGTTTACTATATTTTTTTAAATATATACACTCCTTAGGGAAGGAAAAAAAAAATTAAACAGACCGAATACCACGCGGTCAAAATTATGTGTTCAAATCGTCAGGTGACAACAAAAACACTAATATTGTATAGGTAATTAGTTCAGAGCCATATTAAAACGTACTATAGAACTAAAACAAGGTTGGTTTGTGTTCAGTTTTTTGCCATTAGTGAGTTCTAGTTGTCACTTGACGAAATATCAACGAATTTAGAAGGATATATGTCGTCGGACAAATAAATCAAGCGATAGATGGCAAAATTCTTAGCACTAATAACAGAAATATTATGGCAATAAATCCATGGCTGTGTCATTCGACAACAGCCAGCCAGAGACTTATGGCCAGTATTTTGCACAATTCTCAAATGACGCAAAATCAAATGAAAACTATTAGTAATAGAAATAATATAAACTGATAAGAACATTAAGATGTCTCTCTTGTGCCATAGGGTAGTTATTGACTGTACCTGAACCTTATAGCACGGTGATAAGGTTTATAATATAATAGACATTATTAACCTTCTTTTGGACATTAAATTCTGGAGACATCGCGTTGACATTATAGATGACACTTTCTAAGCTCGCGTGAGCGGAAGTGAGACTGTATCTCACACATACAAATTGATACAGTCAGAAGCAGAATATCGATAAATTCGTATTTGCCGCTTACCGATGGAGGAGGTTTAGCGGAGCTAAGATCGTTTTATTTTTCTATCTTAGAATCAAATATAATTTTACTTTCAGGCAATTAAATACGACATACTCGTATACCTAAATACGTAGAATATTAATAGAATTTTAAAATAACTACTTTTTAGGCTACGTACGTAACTCCGTGGTTTCATTCCGTGGATCCAGGATCGTGGTGTTTAATTATCTCACTACCTACCTTACATATAATTACTATATATTATGTGAACGTATGTTTCTTGTCTTCTCTTTTTGTCTAGATATTTAAAGAAATCCAAGCAACATAGCAAGTAGCATGAAACCTCGTATATCGAGTAAAAAAGGTCCTCCCTTATAGGTAAAGGTTACTTAAAAACCACGTATCTACTGATGATCATCACGTCTTCGTGACAAAAACGGTGACATTGACGACGTGCGCGGTGACAACTGACTGACATTTGCACAAGTGCACACTTACATTAACTTAAAACTAAAATACACCTACTATTTAACTAAAACATTCAAATTGATACCTTATTATCTGAGTTTAACAGTCGTCAATTGATGCGCTCAAATTGTTGAGATACTGCATTTTTGATTTTAACTTGAATCGATCGAAAGTGCGTACTCTGACACCTATGCTAACTTAATTTAATACACTATTCAGCTGTCCCACTCAGTTGTATACAATTTGAAAGAGAATTATTATAATAAGTTGCAGCGCTGAAACTGATATGTCTATACGTAAATTAACGTGTAGTGACATGTCTGTGAATATTTTAGTAAGACATTGTAGTAAATAGCTGTGTTATTGTCAAGTCAAGTCTAGTATCGAAGTCCAAATAAAGTAGTGTAAGTTTTCACGTGTAAATTATTTTTGATGACCTGAGTTTAAATATTATGCTAAAGAGTCTTTAAGTGTGTCTACAAATTTACAACGGATGTCATATTTTATGTAGCGTCACACAAATGTAATTTATTAACTACATAATAAACAATTGTTACAGAAAATTACATAGTTAGGTACTCAGGATGCCTGGTGGTTTCGTGATTTATTTTCCGTTGCATCATCAATTGCCGTAGACACTGTTTCGAAATTTGACCATCTCACCATGACCAGCAAACCAAAGAAACTTCACCGACGATCAACTATTAAACATAAAATGATATTTTACAAATAAGTTCCAAGAAATTGGTATAAATAGGTCAATGTGTAGAAGACAGTCCATCAGGCAAGACCGTCTACAAGCTCTTTCGTCGCTTTTAACTCTTGCTTTTGTACTCATACTTAGGTACAGAAAAAGTGTCTTCCTTTTTTGACTATGTCTGAGCGAATTACGTATACAAATTCGAACGGTCTTCCCAACCAACATTTTTATATGCCGGTCTTCTCCTTCATTGACCTTAACCAGGATTCGAACCCAGCCGTGTAGCTAAACCTTGACTAGGTATATTACTCAATAACTTCGCCTACAGCAATAACAAGCCACAATAGTCGAGTTTAAAGGGCCCCGCAATAACGAAGTTAGAGTAACGAGATTATACACCCTCGCTCTGATGAGGCATTCTTCCAGGGGTAACATCGTCGATGCAGTTACCTGACCTGTCCTAGCCCTTATTGCAATGGATTTAAAGTCTATTAATGGTAAATGTGTATGTAGCATTACGGCGCGGATAATACGAATCAACTGGATTTATTAATTGACTGGGTTTCCTATATCACATTTTTAAACTTAGTCTTAGTCTTAGTGGCCCCGGATTCGAATCCCGGTAAAGGTATTTATTTGTGTGATCAGTAATCAAAAGGTCCATCTACAACGCAGTTCAATTTTGTGTAGAAACACGATGCAATTTGGTTAGGTAACTTACCTAGTTATTTTGTCCACAAAATTTAAGTTAACTGCAGTGTGGATGCACGTTTAAACCTTTAAATATATTAGCCCGTGATATATTTTAGGACACATTCTACGAAATACATGAAAACCGAAATTTCAAAAACTTTATAAAATATTGCATCTGTAGAAAGTGATGCGTTTATAAAACCAACAGACAGTGAGCTGACTAGGAACAAGCAGAGCAGTCGATCAAGTGTCGGATAATATGCAAGTGTAAACTGTGTTGTTTGTTTAATACTTAGTAGACTTTATGTCATTTGAATAAGATTCAGATTTGGCCATTTAATTTTACCTTCTCTAGTACAAAGGAATTGCCCGTAAGTAGACCCTATTTCGTCAGAATAGGCTTTAGATATAAGCAAATACTTCGATAAGTGGTACCTGTTGGTCAAAACATCAGCCATGAGCGCATACAGCGATCACTGCGCTACGCCGTACGCGATTACTGCTACGAACTGAAGCGTACCATACTTGTATAGATGCAGTCGGCATTAACAGTAGCAGAGAACAACGAACCTAAAGTATCTGCAGTCACCTCCCAAATCTTCCACGCCCTTCGAAGCGCTGCACACTGGTGGCCTACTGGTGGTGGCTCATTTGATATTTACCAGTCCCTTTTCGGTAAAAGAAAACATCGTGAGGAAACCGGACCTAGTTTTCCCTCTGGGTTGGAAGGTCAGATGGCAGTCGCTTTCGTAAAAAACCAGTGCCTACGCCAATTATTGGTATTAGTTGCCAAGCGGATCCCAGGCTCCCATGAGCCATGGAAAAGTGCCGGGATAACGCGAGTAGACTACCCGCCTTTTTTGTGTTAATTAAAGAGGGACGGGTAGTCTCTCTCGCGGACGAAATACTGTCGCGCCACTCCTATGCTAGGCCTACATGCAGCTACTAATGATGCCGCCTTAGTATTCCTCTATTTAACATTGATACGGCTAAGGTTTATAAGAAACTAACCCCTGTCCGCGAGAATTATGATTTCCGTGATAAAAAGCTAAGTAATTTCCGGACTCACACTATTTGCGTACCAAATGTCATCTTATAGGTAGACGTCCACAGGGCACGCAACGGATTTTAGTATTCTTTGTATAGAAAGTCACACAAGTGCGTCCACTGATCCGCACGCATCGCACGCAACGGATTTTAGTATTCTTTGTATAGAAAGTCACACAAGTGCGTCCACTGATCCGCACGCATCGGACGCATCGCACGCAAAGGATTTTAGTATTCTTTGTATAGAAAGTCACACAAGTGCGGCCACTGATCCGCACGCATCGGACGCATCGCACGCAAAGGATTTTAGTATTCTTTGTATAGAAAGTCACACAAGTGCGTCCACTGATCCGCACCGTGCATGTGATGCGTCCGATGTGTGCGATGCGGCCCAGTGGACGTCTACCTTCATATGCCTACGTAAAAAACTAGTGTCTACGCCAATTCTTGGGGATAGTTGTTAAGCGCCCAAGGCTCCCAGGAGCTGTGGAAAAAAGGCTTACAATGCTAGGATCATAATAAGATAAAAGGACAGACACCGTAACGGGATTCCAATAAGAACTGATTCAATGTAAATAGATTATTGAGTATTTAGAATAGTGTGTTAATATTATTTATTTAATTTAAAATAATTTTTAAATTATAATATATTATTATTGTAATTATGAGTCCGTGTGACTCGAAATAAATGAATTTTAATTTTATTTAATTGATAGTTGATAGATGATTCATTGAACGATCAAAAATCTAAACGGCACGCTACCGCATCGAAATAAAAGCTACCAAAATCAGACTTAATGTAATTCTCCAAAATTAAATTTCCCATTCGCTAAAATACACAAGTGACTGTCAATTTGGTGGTTTATCTTAAGCCAGGGGTGGACTTAATTAATAGATTGGATCTGCTTTTGCGCCGCTGCACACCGTTTAGTGTGGTGCAATTCTTTGGCTCTAATGTGCTACTCGTAAGTTAATGTTATTTTTAGTTGACAAGCTGATTTCTACATCTGTCGTTTGTGTGCATAAATGGGTTTCCAAAAATTATTTGTTGGTTAATTTCTTTCTAGATATTGTGGCATTTTGACTAACGAAACTGAAACGGTAAGTTAAATTACATAGTTTACCTTTACAGCGAGATACGACAGCCTTGGAAAAAAGTATTGCTTTTAGTTCCGACTTTAGTTTTAGTTTGGGCTTTGACTTCAACTGTCGGATAGCATGTTTCGGAATAAGTATTGGAAAACTGAATCGTAAAAAAATAGTACTCGACGTTACTTGTTACCAGTACCAAAGATAGATATAACTCCGTAATAGATGGATACAGTCTAAGGAAAAAACGTGCCTCATGCTGCAAATCACGAAAATTTGATTCTCGTTCAGATGGCACAACTACCTTTGACCTACTCTCGTATAGAGGGCGTTGACGGTTTCGTTTGTGATTTAACAATTTTAACGCATATCAGTAAAAGAACATGGGTCAAAATCATATAAAAATAATTAACGCAAATAAAAAAAAAAATTATCTATATTTAAATAAATTTTATCGTATTTTATAAATCTTCATTTTTAGTTTTAAAGTGTGTCGATAGATGGCAGTGAATTTACTGTGGTTACAAAATTTACTATGACAGTACCAAAATTTAGCAGTACCAGTAGAAAAATTTTGCGTATGATGGATGTCATAAGATACATTTTTATCTTTTTAGTAATTGGAGCATTCGAAAAAATTATAAAAGCGAAGGTGTTTTTTTTTATATCACTTTTAGTCATTTGTTCTTACCGCACTAACATGCTGTCTAACAATCTTTCCCCATTTCCCCATTTCTATCTATTAATCACACGGCATTTGTCATAATGATTGCTTTTATTGCTGGTGCAAATCACGGCAGATGACACCCGCGACCCTACGTCCCCAGCCCGCACGGACATGACGCGCTTTACACTTGACCGCCCTGGACAATAAAATATCCGGGAATTATAAGTTATTGGTTGCTTGTACTATTTAGCAATTATAGTTAATAGACACACACTGTAGCCACAGACTGGATTCCACAGAATGAAAAGAGACATACCTGCTTCCTGTAAAGATATTAGAGAATTGTGGAATTGATGCTTTTGACTGACTTTGATGCGCTCGCACAAAAGAGACAATGGCTTTTGTTTAATAGATTACCGTCTTAAGTGTAAAAATCATTTGAGAAGATGCAGACTATACAGCGCATACTATTGATGGTAACCGTACACATTTATCTGAAGTTTTCTAACATTCTCTATAAATAACATTAGGTATAAACCAATATGGATCGTATCTACGTTTCCGCATAATCTAGATTAAGAATATTAATTTAAATATTTAAAACTGAATTGGTGAAAACACATTTAGATTAACGGAAAACTAATTAGCAGTTTTAATTCAGAACCTCAAAATTATCACCGCGCTTCAATCCAAATTTCTCTTAATAAAATATAAAAACGTTCGTGTTCAAAGATGACTTTATAAAAGTGACACATTTGTATTATTATTATAAGTGTTAATTTGATATTTAGAACCCATTATAAGTTGTAAAACTGTGTGTTTTATGAAACTGGAATACATACCGGTATAAGGATAAACTAGTTAATGGAAACACACATTTCAATTAACATGTCCAAAAATACAATAATTAACACATACCTAAAATAACCCATTTATCAACATTATTAAACTCTACCTACTTATATAAATTCTAATCAATACAATACAAATACATCGGAGAACTGACAGGCACTACAAGTAGTAAAGCAGTGTCTCTTGGAAAATCATGAACCTTAATGTAAACATTGCTTTTTATTGGCTGAATATTTTACAATAATCCTTGGTCGGTTCAATCAAGACTTTAAATCGTAAACAGTAAGCTAATGGCAGCTAATGTAAAACTACTTTGCTAGATAAAACTAATCGAGCTGATAGCCACCACTAATTTATATGAATATTGGTTCATTTGCAAACTAAATTATAGCCCGTGTTTTACTGGCCGCCATTTTTCTTTATTTACTGTAGGCCGAGCACATGATTGACGCGACAGTATCTCGCCGCGAGATAGACTACCCGTCTTTTACTAACTGTATGAATTAAAGGGGGACGGGTAGTCTATGTCGCGACGAGATAATCTCGCGCCAATCATGTGCTAGCCCGGCTGGTATTTTCAAATTAAATATCTATACTACACGTTTCATAAATGGAAAAGTAACTCCGTCAGCCTCCCTGTCTGTTTGTAACCTCTTCACGCTTAAACCACTGAACCGATTGAAATAAAATTTGGTATGGAGATAATTCGAGGCCCGAGAAAGGATAAAGGATAGTTTTGATCAATCTTCATCATCGTCATACCACGCGGACGAAGTCGCGGGAAGAAACTAGAACTAAATATTCTATTTGACTATTTAAACAAACAATAATTCTGTAAATATTTTATCAGAATTTTGCCCTGATATCACATTCTTTCGATGCCACTGGTATACTCTTTACTTTTGGTTTATTAAATTCGTAGGTGCATTTCATAGTTTATATTAATTCCGCGATGTTCCGGCTGTCAACCACATGCCCTTTAATATGGCTTTTATTAAACTCTAACAATTTGGTTTTGTAAAACTACCTACACAAACGTTAGACCGTAGACCGTCTTCAACCTGAAGGTAGTAACCACCACGCGTGAGCATATGAGTTTGGACTTTATTAGAAGTGGTAAAGGTGTGTTTCGGATTGTTTTTAGGATCGTATGTGGGTTGGAGTGTTGGGGTGTAATGTTTTGGAGTGCGGTAACATCTGCCTTTATTTACGCCGGGGTACAATGGGCCGCGGCCGCGGTTTATAGTCCCGCGCTAAAGGATCGCGAACTTCTCTGATTGCGGTTGTAAAAACAGATCCGAAAGCGTATAAATAAATGTATAGGAGGAACTATCGTTTGAACTGGTCAGAAATACAATAAATTAGTATTAGTGTAGTATTTTTGTTAAAAGCTAGCTAGAATAATGACAATGACCCATAGAGCAAGAACTACAGAAAAATGTGTTGCCAACATGATTTTTGGCTTACCTATAAGATTTTTTATTTTTACATAGGACCTATAGTTTGTCAAAGGACTGTCTCATTTCAACCATAGACAGAGAGAATCATACTATCTTTGTCTTACACTAGTACTAGCACCCAAAAGAAAGGGATGAGTATAATTTTCCTGGTTGTTACTGACTGACAAATTGGTTTGACCAACTATACTTAGTATTTGATTTGAGAATCGGCCCAAAATAAATGCATGGCATTAATTTGCATCATTCGATGTTGGTCAAGATACCTGAATAGTTTCTTCATCTCGTCATACCTCATGAATTAACTTTATTCCACATATTTTTTAACATTTTCCTTTGTAATTTTATAATCTAAATCTGCTGCTTAATTTATATCAGCAATGGATACATCGATCACACAAACTACAAGAAATGCCAGTGACTTTCAAATTCTCCCCAAACTCCAAATCCGCGTCAAATTAATCCGACCACAATGCCAACAATTAAAACACACGTGCTCCCCACAACCATTATTCGACATATGGCCCCGACAAATTAGCGTTTAAGAGATTGCCATCGAAACTGTCCAATCCATTAAGAACAAATGGCGTGTCCTGGGTGCTGTGTTATCATTGCTTTCGTGAGCACAGACCACCCGGAGACTCGTTAATCAAAACCAGCTTTTCTTGATCTAGAGAATAGTAGCAATTATGCGTAGTCAAAGTTATTACTTGTATTGAGACCTACGCGCGCAAAGTGATCGCAATGTCCTACCGCGAGATGATTATCGCTCGGTTCAATCAAAAACATAATTATAAAGGATTTAGTGCTCCGTATATCAGTCGAAAGAAGATGAGATAAAGAAATCGCCGTCGCCGACGCCGACAATGTCCACTACATTGTCGGCGTCGGGCAGAACAGCGTGGCTAGACCAAAGTCGTAGTTGTTGTAAACTCAACTTAGATATGCTGAATGGCTATGTGTATCTATAATTCTATAGAGATAGAAAGATACATTAGAGAGGTACACGGTAGTAATTTCTAGCTAAGAAATGGATAAATGTGTGTTAAGGAACCACACAATGTGTTAGGGTCAAAGTGTATCCGCAAGGGCCCCCAAAAACCATAAGATAAGATAAGGAACCACACCACAGTTACGATTATGATGATAAGGCAATAAGTACCTATTACCTAACAATCATACGAATTTTACACATAAAATATCTGGACATAACAGCTCACTCTGTAGATTTGGAACAATGTATTTTTTGTAAGTGGAGACAATTGGACCTAGCTAATAGGAATGCCAAATTTGTAATATATTTAGAACTTAGGTGCTTGGTTAGCTTAATTTCTTTTAAAGATTATTGTACATTTTATGTCCTTGTGATCATGCTTACTTTACGCTGCAGGTAGTCGGCACTTCAAGTAGATGATTCGGCAGTTTTAATCATTTTTTAATAAACGAAATGTGATTGTCAATTAATCACGGACGAATTTGGCCGCAACAGACAAAGCAGCTATCTTTGTTGTAGTTGCACAACAAAGATTGAGGCACTCCAGAGAACACCTACTGCTACATCGCCTTTGATACCACTCTTATACACAATCAGGTTCCACACATAAATCATTAAACATCCAAACAATCTCCTAGAAAAAAGATGTCAAACAAATAATAAAGCATGACAATGCCAGTCTGCCACAATACCGCTTTGTGGGCCAGAGATTGGCCGATTTGTAATAGATTTAGTAAATATAAACGAATTTAAACGAATGTATTCAACGGCTCACTTTTTTATCTCTTGACTCTTTGTAAAAAACACGATCCTTGGTGCATTGTGTAGAACACGATAAGGGCAGATCGCCGCCCCCGCGACATGTATTATCATAAGCGGCAGATGCGTCGCGTAGACTTTTACTTTTCGTCGTCAACTTTCACCTCTAGATGGAGTAGATTTACATGTTCCTGCACACGTGCTCGATCCCGATCGATCCGATTGTGCGTGGGCGCATTGTGGTGCGCCAAACTTGGGCCTTTGTCCATTGTCTGCTGGAGGGTGGCGCTGTGACACATTTATTTTCATCCCGGTTTTTTACAGCGCCCATTGTATTGGAAATTAGACATTGGAGTTCACGAAACACAATATTATCGAGGTCCTCAGCATCAGCATCCTTCGATTTCTCCCGTCGCCATTGTATCTCCGGTTACGAACGGATTCTATCCACGATCGTTACCGCGGCGTGCATACGTTATTGAAAACAGGTCCGCTTTCCATTTCTATGCGAGCGCCGAAATGCGTTAGATCCAGAGAGGGGATAGCGGATAATTGATCAAAAACTAACCGTTAGTCGTCACCGCTATCAGCTGATTATACACATTCCTTTCATCCGTGATGAATGGCCGAAGGGCGGTCAGCGCTAGAGATCACAAAAAGATGCCAGGGCTGGTTTTATAGCGTTTGACTGTTTTATCGATGCCCGGAGAGGCAGCATCCGGTTCTGTGCATTAATCTCACAATGTGCTATGTGACCGGCCGTTTGGTAAACTAGTTTGGGAGCGCGGGATCTAGCCGGGATGCATAGTAATCGAATTCCTTTCATGTCACACGTCTATTGAGCGGTCAGTAAGTACAAGTAACGGTAATAAGCTGATCGGCCATCTGCCGCGACCTGTCACGCTGCCGATGTCACCTACTCCTGGGAATCCGCTTTCTATCCGCACATTAACGAAGGCCGTTAAAAATTAACTGCAATGACCCTGCAGTTTTAACTTCAGAATTTTCCATGATCTGTGATTTATTTTACTTCGACTTTCTATATTTTTGTGGCAATAAATAAGCCGGGTACTCGCGGGCGGGTAACCGAATGTAAACTAGGAGCCTGCCATAAACCAAATAATTTACATAAACCACTAACGGATCTTGAGAACTGGTTCCGCGCATATTAATGCCGTGATCTATTAGAAAATCGGCAACGTCCCCGGCGCGAGCGCAATCTATGGCTTTTTTATTATAATTTCATTTGGAAACAAAATTGTCCACTCTATTTTTTGTACGTATAACGGAAAATTTGAAGCTACGTATTGAAATCTGAGCTACTTTATTAATGATGCAGTATAATAATAATCCTCTTCTAATATTTTATGGATCTTATAATGCCTGACCGACCTCCAATAAAAGTTTAGCAATATAATGGTGCCAATAATTTAGTGCTTTGCAACCTCAACTTAATACTTATTTCATTAACTCTGTTGAAACTTTCAAGACTTGATTATTACTATTTATAGTAAACTGATAATAAATCTAATTCACCTGTTGTATTTATAAAACATTAATGAATCTGATGTGATCTATGCGATTATAATTACTTCAGTGTTTTTAGTAAGTGAATATAATTTTTATGACCATTAATTTTAATCCATTATATCCAGCAAGCTGTATACTTAGTACTATTAGTATTGGTTTTAACAGAACAGACCTTATTATGACAGAATTTAATGTTTAATCAATAAGAAATGGTAAGTATTAACTTACACTTTGTAATTATTTTCAATTCCGGCCTCATTGGAGTAGTATTAGATTTGTAATATCAGCGGATGTACCCATATGATTCCATTAAAAATAATAAATGTACCTAGCCCAAAAAACATACATTACATTCATACAACATTCAGTTCACCTAGATACAGGAGCTAATAATTATCTGCTCTAGGAGCGGTATCGCCTTACCATTGTACTACGCGACGTCTTTTATCTGCGCGGGAGCATCCCCGGCTCCCAGGCATCCCTTTCGCGGAGTCAAGTGAGACGGACAAAGACACAGCTGCCGTACCCACCAGGTGAGACCACCCCGGTCATTCTGCACAAGAAAATGAACTTAATAATGAAGAGGGTAAAGCTCAAAATGAAGTAGAATCAGATCACGAAGATGACACAGAAGACAATAATAAAGAAGGTGAATTTGAACCTAAAATTGAAGATGTAAGGAGCGGTTTGCTTTGTAAGCGCCTTGTTATGATGAATGCAACAGATAAAGTGCTCAGTGATCTGTAACTACTTCGACAAACAAGAGCAATCGTTGTTTCTAGGAGGATTCGCGCCAAAATTGCAGCAAAACGTAAGTATAATAATCTCTGTAGTAAACAAAATGTTGACGTAAATTGTCAAAAACTAATGCAAATAGCGTTAAGCGAGAAAAAACAACCATTGTGCCGAGTGCATCCGAATCCTTTCGCAAAAATGATAATTTATGCAAAGGGGAAGTAGCGGCAAAAAAGCGTAAATAAAGATTATGCACCTGAGCGGCGCGCGCCGCTTTTGCAATAGAAGACTCCAGCGCAGGTAATGCTGTCACTTGCATTAATTATACAGACAACAAACGTTTGGGCACGCGCCGAAAGGGACCACAATCTTTGCAATTTTTTTCTTCTAACAATGCAATTTACATTCTTGGATTTCTATGCACTTTTGCGGTGAAACGTTATGCGTAACGGTTTTGAGACAAAAAAAACATAATTGCAGATCATAATTTTCACGCCGAGGGTGCTGATAATTGGTGTTCAGCGACACGTAAACAACTGCTTTGCAACTGAATAGTTTTGTGAGTTTGCTAAAAAAATACCAGTGAACAAAAGCTAATTATGCTTTCATATTTGCCTTCGCTACGAATAAGGGCGTAACTGCAGAGGGGATTTATAAGATATAAGCCTGACTGTAGCGTTGACAACAAAAGCCACAGGAACAATCCCCGGGGTGTCGCGGACCCGATAATTAGCCGATTTTCTCACCTTGCCACAAAGATTATTTTTTATCATAACGACTGCGTTTTTTTCAGCGCTTTTTGTGCATTTACCAATGTTCCCGATGAGAAGAAGATTGCGCAAGCGTGAAGTGCGTACAAGCCTTGTACAAGGCGGTTGCGTCGCGGACGGCCGCGGTTTTTGCGCTCCCCCTCCGCCCCACCCCGGCCACCTGCACGCTGCACGCCATTGGCTCGTCACACCTCAAATTACTGACAAACCGAACTAAGTACCATTACTACTTACGTCTCATTCTCGCTCTGTCAATCGATGCGCTTTCAATGAAATCTGTAGCTTCATTGATCATAAAAAACGGATAACGACTTTTCGCTTACAAATTCGACTACTGAATGCTTCAAGGTAAGGTGCTTGGTCATAAAGTCTTCCACCTAAACTAACGGTCGCGGTCGTAATCCCGTACTCGTGCGCTAATATACGACTTTTTTACAACCGAATAATTTTAATCAGATTAGATTGCCGGGTTTCCCATTAAAGATCTTCACGATTTTGATAGTTCAGTAAATATTTCAAAATAATATTTGGAAATTTAGGGTGAACAGTTATTTTTTGAAATGTGAATAAAAGTATGTCGGGGCAATAGGCAACAATGGTTGGGCCGTCGCCTTCACCCCGACCCGCATCCGCGACAACAACACAGAACGTACGTTCAATACATTACAAAATTTCCAGAACGGATGACTAACTTAAGATTCTTTGTTTCAAAGGCCTTCTAATTATCGATGTTACCTTTTTCGTACATCAGGTAAAAGGCGATTCATCTTTAGTCTTACTTGGGCAACCATTATTGTTCATTTAGTTTATTAAAATGTGATTCTCTTTTCGCTCGCGCCCCTCAGCCCCGGGACAACATCAAAACCGGATTTCCAAAATCCCGTTGCACAAAGAAATTCTGTTTTCGATTTCTATTCGATTGTTTGTTTTTTCAAGCCATTGTTGGGCCTGTCGCGTCGCCACACGAGTACCATTTTTGCAAAGTCTATTCCATTGTGTTGGATCGGAATGACATTTGACGGACACTGCGCGCGAGTCTGCCCTCTTCGAACAATCGTTAGGCAAAAAACCGACAGCGTGTTCCAGGGTTGCATCCAAGGTGAGCCCTGAGCCGAGCACCCGAGGCGACGCAACGGGATCCTGTTATCATATTGGGTCCCGTCATCGTCGTCCAAATTGCTTTTTGTGCGATGAAAAAGGAAGAGCGTCAAGCATCGCTCGCAGCCACGTTCGACCGACCAGACGTACCCCTTTTCTTACCTGCTTCGAATGTCTCTCGATTATAAAACTAATGTGTTGTTATTATTTTTAACTTAATAAGAAACGGCATTTTAAAATGGCTTTTTATCTTCTAGAAAGTCTAATCCCAATAAGGCCTAGTCTACCCTCTAGGTTGAAAGTTGAAAGGTCAGATGGCAGTCGCTTTCATAAACACTAGTGCCTATGCCAATTCTTGGGATTATTCGCTAAGAGGACCCCAGGTTCCCACAAGCCGTGGCAAATTGCTGGGGCAACGCACGGAAGATGATGATCTTTTAGAAGGTCCTAGGGAAGGGACGAAGTGAGAGTCCGTTACGACGACTAACAAACGGCCACGAATCTCGCGCAAAAACCTACCGCGCCTGCTCGTCCGGCGCGCCAATTATGCCCCGCGCACGCGCCCCCAAAAAAACACCACCGGGCCATCCGAACCATTTTTTAAAAGGCACAACGTAAATAATAATGCAGTAACACGCGAGAGCATTCGTGATATGCGATCCGCGAATTTCGATTCCAAATTCCTGCGTCCGCGGTCGGTTTTTGCCGCGACTATTGTTGTAGACTCGTGTCCCGGGTTGCGAGCTTTTATTTTACCCATCTTCGTTCCTCGATTCATATTTGATATTATGAAACTGGTTCGTTAATTGGTCTGGCTGTCACGGTCTCCACTCACTGTAATGGAATGCGAAATCATGTGCGCCCTGCCCGGTGCCAGACGATGCTAATAAAGCGTATAGCTATACTATAATGAAGTGCCCAAAGTTTTTTGTGCTCCGCGATTAGTCCCTCCCGGCGATCTGAGGTCGCGTACGCCGGCCCTATCATTATCAAAAACGATCCTAATAATATAATAGGTCCTGTCACAGCCCTTTAGCTCTCGGAAAAAGTTTTTAAAAGGACAATTTCCGTGGAGGTAATAGGCGATGAAATTTGGCGGTTTAAAGAATTTATTTTTGTCGTTTATGGCCGTTTATTGGTTGATTGCTGGGTGGTTTAATTTGAATATTGTTCTGAGGGTTTGATGGGAGTTAATAGCGGAAGTGCTGCAGGACTGGTCTGGCGTCCTGCGAGTTCGTGGTCACAAAAACGATAATTGCGTAGAAACAACATCTTCACAACACATTGTATTTAACTCGTCGGTATCTGCGACAGGAAATATCAGATTCTATATAAATACTTCAACTACATCAATAAAGTTTAACAAGAGTGAGCTTCTCATACTTTCCAATGATATTTTTTTTAAAGGAACCTCTTTTCTCATCAAAAGCTTTTTAAACTTGAAATCTGTCTTCAAGTTATCTATAGTCTAGTGTGATTGTTTAAAATCGAATCGATAGTAAGATAGGAAGTGTTTATTCTGAATTATTTTAGTAGCGAGTTTATAATACTCGTATCTGCCTCCTTCTTAGTTAATCTTAGTTCATTTTTAACCCCCCACTCAAAACTGAGTTGTTATATGTTTGACACCAATGTCTGTCTGTGTGTCTGTCTATGGCATCGTAGCTCGCCAACTGATGGACCGCGGTTTTTTTAAGTGAAAGCGAATTTCCTTGCGGTGGTTCTTAGCTATGGTTGATAGTTCGAGTAGTTTGAAAAGTTGCCAAACATAGTTCATTTTATGCCAAAATAACGCAAAAGTAACGCATTTTTGGCATAAAATGGTTTTTTATTTAGCATATATCGGTAGGTAGGGGTTTTTTCTATTTTTTTATTTTGTACCATCTTGATTTGGGTTTTTCTCATCCGCAACTGAAGTTGCGTGGTAAGACGTGTTAAACGTATCTTTGAAATTTGGTGTTATCGACCGTCGCCAGAACTATGAAGTATCTCCAACACCACAGGCCGCCGGCCGTTAGCCGTCGTGGTGAGAGCCTCAAATGACACATTTATATAGTTCATTACCGGCGAGGTGAGAGATGCCGGCGCGGCTCCGCGACGGGGCGCCAGGGTTGCCAGTGCATTTCTTCAACCCGCTTTGAACTTCAAAAATTCTCGCAATTCCTGCAGCACACCTCGTACTTACATATTGGTGAGAGAGGCACATCGAGAATTGTCAGCATCAAATAAAGTTGGAATCATCTGGTTCCTGGATTGTAATGTCAGCGCTTTTTACGGAAATGACGATGTATTCGAGTTTCTTGGGAATGGGGATTCTGCTTTAGGATGTAGCTTTATTAAGCTTATAAATAGATATTATAACTATAGCGTGATTTGCAACGATTTACATTTTATAAACAATTATCAGACTATATTTAGTAATCACATTGTACTTCTACAAATACATCATTACACGATATTTAATATGCGTTCATAAAAATACAGCATTGCTTTTTTTATGCAGTAGACTTGCATTCATTAAAGTTACAGTTGGCATTTAAACCTCCTATTTATGTCTGCCCTTACTTTGAATCACACTTTAATTAAGAGAAAGATTTCAAATCAGATCTAAACGCAACCCATTTCTACACCTTTTTCATGATCAGGATAAGGTTTCGGAATTCGTCCTCATGACCTCCAACATATCAACCCTTTTAACCAGTACCTTCATCGCCTGACCCTAAGGGTGGAGGCCCCCCGGCGCGCGCGCTGGTGATTTGTGCGCGGACTCCCGCCGTCAGTATTTGTACAGCGCGTGGGCCGGCGCGGACATCGCGGACACAGTACACACGCTCCTGCGCCGATACCAGATCACACTGCGCTCCAGAATGAAGTAACATTCAACTAAACAGCAAATGTACACACGATTGTACACTCTACTCCTTTGGGATAGAGAAAATTGTTTAGTTTAGTAGGAATAGCATTCTTCGATAAAGTTAAGGTGTGTCGTTGTCGCTATTGTATTGTTGTATGACGCTTACCAATCTGCCGTGATTTGTACGGTAGTACGAAGTTTATGAGCTTCTGACATCTTCCTCCTTGGGAATTATTTATTTAGGATATTGCTATTACATGACATGTCCCTTTTATGTTTGTTTGTTTTAGGTGTTTAGCTATGTTAGATAAACCCAGCATTCTTAGTGCATGCGTGAGCTGATATATGATGCTCTTACATGCTTGAGCTTTTTGACAACTAGTTATTTTATACGTCAGCGGCAAAAGCAGGCTACTAAATCTAATTGGGTACAGTTAATTATGCTTCACATAATTCTGCAATATCTAAGTTTGTTTCAAAGCTGATGCAAAGTTAAATACGTTTATGCGGAATTCCACGGCGCGTTGGCTTGACACCAGACACCCGCTCCATAACAGAGCTGTAAAAGGCAAAACTAGTGCCGCATACCCCGACGCAAGTATTAAGGCTAAAACTAGCTTTATTATTAATTAGGAATAAAACAAACCAGTACCATACCGGTTAACGAATCCCCGTTGATTCACGATAATATCTCGGACGCCCGGTGAGAGCGTTTTCAAATCTAAACGAGCCGAAATTAGAAGGCTAAGACAACTTTGGAACCGGTCAACATAAAATTGGAAACCAAGTGTAGTGTCCGAGTTGCGCAAGAGACAGGTTTGGCGCGCGCGTGGGATAGCGCACCTGCACATAAGACGTTTCACGTTATCTGCTAAATTTATTTAGACTGTCAGTTTATGCCGCGGATTAAGAACCTTGCCGACGTAAAATATGGCTTGTGCTAGCGGTGCCGCTGGGTGGAACGGTCGCCCTTCGTGCCTTCCGTAATTTGTACAACTTAAAAGCTTATGACTCTTATGAGTTTGAGTGATGCCGCGAGCGACGTCGCCCGCGCAGCCGCTAATGGAGTCGTTTCGCATTCATTTCTGTTATTAATGACCACGTTCACAGCTCATCTGGTACCGCATATGTCACCTTCGAATTCGCTCAAATTAACTTTTTTTTTTTTCAAACAAATATTAATTCGCTAATCAGATCCCTGCATAATGCGCATGAGATACGCGCGCCGGAGCCTGTCCGCGAATCGTACACTTTACATTTTATATTGACAGTAACGGTATCTACAACTTAATTCGGAATTAAATTCGAGATCGCACGCATAACTGTCTAGTAACTCAGAATTATTACATGTTTGAAATTTTTTCGGACGACCTTTCACTTAATGAGTGGCTTACCTTTCTCGATGTGCTATTAAGATAGCTGCGGGTTTATTTATTTGCTATAAAGATTCGTTTGAAGATGCTCGACGGGATTACGCCTAATTTTTCAATCTTAGCGCTGACTACCGTTAGAGTGGCGTTTTTATCAATTTTCGACATCATTGGCCACACTAATGATTATAACCAAATAGCTAACTAAAAGGCATTAAGAACTCTCATCTAACAAAGAAATTTGACCCCTAACGGTTCCCCTCACATATTACTGATACAGACGAAAGTCCTCTATCTTGTTTCAAAACAATTCTTACAATTCTTACAAAAGCTTAGAAAATGTCACCTTTCCTTTGATGCATTACACACTTGAATGTTAACAATTTTTGTTTTGTACAATAAAGTGATTTACTACTACTACTACTTATACGCACGCGCATATGCACTTAAACACTTAAGTAAAAACTACGTAGGCAAACGCTATTTGCCTACGTAGTTTTGATCAGTCAAACAATTTCGCTAACATAGCCTATATTAGCCAGATTGTTTGACTGATAAAACAGCACAAGCATGTATTTCTTTGCATCCTATCCTACGTCTTCTTTTCTTACGCTGCGCCTTACGTAAGCGAACAACTCGCGAACGAGAAGCGAAGCGGCGCGGCGGGCCCACGGCGTTCGCGTTCGCAACGAGATCGCCCACGTAGGACACTTCTATAGGTATCAAAGGATTGATTCACCCCGCGCCACATCGCTTCGCTTTGCGTTCGCGTGTTGTTCTCCTACGTAATACGCTGCGTTAGAAAAGGATGCGATTCGAAATCACGGTTATCCAACGACTCACTCAAAGTTGTAGTCAAATCGCCAATGAAAATAGATACGTATGTACAGTTCGTGGTTCGGTGGAAGGGAAGAGAAGGGGCCGCAGTCCAACGCGGTGGTCCGACCAGGTTAGCAAATCGCTAGCCATCAAGGTCCATGATGCCTTAGAAGTCGCAAGAGATCGAAATGCCTGGAAATCTGCCATCCGGAATCATGTGCTCCACGTAGGAGGTCACGACCCTTCAGCACTGAGGAGAACGAAGCAAGGAGGAGGAGGATGTACAGTTTATAGAAACTACACACAACGTCCCCTTTTCATTACCCTTAATAACATAACACTGATGTTATTGGACTTTACTTTTCTGAAGAACATGTAATCGCCGCCTAATAGCAGGTCAGCGTACCATCAGCCACTCTGTTAACTGACAATAAGCCTTATTACAAGGATTTAAGGTTCTATAATGGTCAGTAAAGAGTTTTCTGTGCAATCTCCTCACAACTTACAATTCTTCTACCTTATTGCCAGGACTTAAGGTACATTCATGGTTCAATTGCCCGGATCGGCATATTGATGGAGCACATTTATCACACACTGGACACCTGCTGGTCGAGGGCTAATAGTGCTCGGTGTTTGTGGTTGCCACAGTCAGGTTATTGACAGTGTTCTAACCTTGTTCAATTACTGAGTAAAAAAATGTCTAAGAAATGTGTTTCAGCTTGGACAAAAATGCTTTTGTGTCCGACTGTTCTCCTCTACAGGTCGCATTTCTCAACAGATTTGATATATATTGTATGTTTTATTTATTTGAGGATTTTGTTTTTGGAATAATTGCAAAATGGCGGAGCCATACAGATCGACGAGGTCTGTAGCTCACAGAGCTACTGGTTTTAAATATTTTCTAGAGCCAAAATGACTAATTAATAATTACAGAAATTCTGATATGATGTATGAGTAATTGGCACGCTCAAAAGCGTCATTCCCTAAACTTGTATCCAGAATTATAAAGAGTTAACCGACAAGTTGTGGGCATGTATCAAGAGATTACCGCATTAGAGTAACTTTTATTTATTCATTCATTCAACATACCTTCTAAATCTTATTGTTACATAGTTAAATACGTCTTAATTAAAAACATATTTTCAGTTTCAATCTACTCTTCCTAAAATATCTATATCATTTTGTGGATCGACTAATTCAATGATACAGTTTTGTACGTAGATGTAAACACGTGCATTTAAATTAGTCATTCCGCAAATTCCAAAATGTTATCAAATAAAACGGATTGCTAACCCGCTGACAACGAATAGACGTAGACTAATCGGCCAATTTGTGCATGCATGCAGCATGCAAATATTTATAGTACAATAGCATGACATAATACTGTGCGCAATAATTTTGTTGCGCACGAAATGATTTGAAAATTAATTTTGTGTCTCACGCGTTAGGTAATTTTGTCTGGCGTATCTATAACTGACCTACGAGTACCTATCGCTGATATATCGGCTAAATAGTACACTCATCAACCTGTTAGTCATAACCAAATGTTATTCCACAATATCTTTAAATTTCGGGTACAGAAGATCAATTCTAAATTAACAATTTGTTATGGTTTTGAACTGGTTTTGATACGACTTTAACTGCGAATGCATAATCGTAAGCGGTCTTCAAAGTCGTATCAAAATAAGATCAAAACCGTAACAAATAATTAAATCTGAATCGGACTCCAGGAAAAACTTTTTTATTTATCTGTCTGTATTGAAATGTTATCGTTACATGTAATCGGGTTATCCCAAATCAGTGGCTATTGTAACAAGCAGATAACTTAAAATTTTATGCGAATACATGTATACAGTGTACAGTGCCTTAGTTTATAACTGTAATGCTGTATAACTTTTCTGTAATAATAAATAAAATTAATGACTATAAAAATTATGACCCAGTTATGCTCAGGAATAATTCTGACAAGATTATTATGACTTACAATTATATGCATTAAGTGTTATGACAATTAAAAATATGACAAGTTGTTATGCGACCAGAGGGACTCCCTTTCTTATAATAGGAAAGTTATTAATAATTTTAGTTACTACTACATTACATTATTTTAGTAACACAATTGCAAGAATTACAACATACACTAACCGATTTGGAGGACTGAACAGATAGAGACGGGTGTTACACCGCCCACCCCTGCGCGTGCACAAGGCCGCCGACTAAACCGTCAGCCAACGAAACATGTTTGCAAATGGATAGCTTAGATACCTTCAGTTATATTGCTGAGATAATTTAATTTAGAAGAGCATTCTATTGTCGATTTGATGATGATGATCCTTCCGGCCGATTTCGACCATGGCGACCACTTCGACTCCTTGTAACCAGGAGCTAACTGTTACAGATAGCACGGCGCTCGTGCGCCCGAATATGGCTGATGTAGCCGATCTTCGAGGCGAACCCCCGTGCACATTGAGAGCACGTGAGAACACCAGCCACATAATGGTAATGAATGGAAGCAGGCTGGCGTGCTTTCAGCTAGTCGCGTTTAGCATCAAGGTCAACTATGCGTTGCTCCTCGAAATCGCGGACTTTGTCCTGCACCAGCCTGCGCCACTCAGGACGCTTGCTTGTTTGCGGATTGTCGATTTAAGGAAAATTTAAAATATAAAGTGGAGAAGACCATCTACAATGTCTTTCGTTGCTGCTAACTCTTGCGTTTGCACACATACCTACTCCACTTGCAGAAGTTCGGTAGCAGAAGGAGCGAAGCTCTTCCTTTCTGTGTCTGAGGTAAATACGTCTACAAATACGAGAGTACTTGCCCTATGACGGCCTTCCCAATTAAAAATTTTATATGCTGGTCTTCTCCACATTGACCAAAGTAAGTAGGATACATAATAGGAAAGAATCTTATCTTCTTATTCTGACAAATACATTTCATTTCATAATTTTAAAACTAACTTTATTTATGGCCTGACGTTTCGAACGTGATACAGGCAGACTGGCAAGGAATTGTTGGTTGAGGAATTGCGATTAAGTCCCGTGTTAGTTTTAAAATTATGAGTGAAAATCGTGTTAGATTTTTTTTTTTTTAATTTATTTTCAAAAAAGTATAACACATTTTAAACTTATACAAGTTTCGCCAAACTTGCGTTTAACGGCGAAATGGTGCACTCATTTTCAATGTTAGTACCTTAATCTAAATTTAATGATTAACTTATATTACTAAGGTTAATACTTTTATATTACATTAACAAAGTGTAAGTTGTAGGTATATATGTTGTTGTTATTCTTTAAGAATTTTTTTTAGTTTTACATGTATGTAAAATGTATGATTTTGGTGCAATAAAGGATATTTATTTATATACAATATTTACCTATCTTATATATTTAGTCATGCGTTGTACCCAATAGCAACTTCTTAATTTTTGATTTAAAGATGTTTTTACTAGCACACTCGTCTTCTATTGATAAATTGTTCATTATTCGCGGTGTGATATACTTTCGCGTCCTTTTACCATAGTAGTTGCTAGCGGTTGGTTCCACGTATTTACGACGTTAAATTATTAAATCAGTACATTTCATTTCATTTCAAAGAATCTTAAACACACCACCAGTTGCACCTCAATCGACGAGCTGGTAACCACAACGCAGCAATTATGCCATAAATGTGTAGTAAAGACCTTATTATCTGAAGGTGTGCGTAGTAAAGTGCTGCCGTTTGCCAACTAACTGCCATTTAGTTTGACGAAATGAAAATAAAAGAAAAAAATAATTCAAACACTCTACTTTTGGCAAACGCTAATACGACAAGCGAGTGTGGTGGGGGAATAAAACGGGTGACAAGTTGAAAAGGCTGTTTTTTGCATTTTTTTCATCTTTACCACTTAGATGGTTGTCAGTCCTCAACTGTGCGTTTTTCCAGATTCTTTCTGTCTAGCACAAATAAACTGTGGAATGATCTGTCGATGTCGCCCGCGGTATTTCCGGACCTTCAAGGAAAGAGTGTACTCTCATCCTAAAGACCGGCAACGCACTTGCAGCCCCTCTGGCGTTGCAGGTGTCCAAGGGCGATAGTGTGGTTGTTAATTGAATTTTAATTCCTTTTCTCAAATGTATGTATCTTGTATATTTATCTACCTTTAATTTATATTAGTCATGTAAGCATGACCTGTAATTTATATTATTAATAAATTATGAGTATGAGTAATTGTTTACCATCGCGCGATTCGCATCGTTTGTCATATCATAAAAAATATATTGTGTATACTGTATAGCCGCCAGGCCAGCGCGACTGTCATACACCCAGCCAACAAAGGTTGCGTTCACTTTCATCGCACCAGCCATGTGTTAAATACCATTTGTAAGTGGCGGTTAAACTTAACATCATAACCTGCGTGTAAACGTGATTGCCATGACGTCACCGGCAGATGCTCGCGCAGGTGACCGTACTTATCTCAAGGAAAAAGCCTTAATTACGCAGGCTTTATATGACGTTTGTGACGTTCTTGTTGTGAACGGCGCAGGTCAATATTTGCTTGAGGCTTTTCGAAAAAGGGGTTTTATACGGTCAATGCATCTCTTAATGCACATCACTCTTATTGCTTAGTAATAGAGTGTAATATTGCATGAACCAATGCAGTCAGTGTATAACTCGATACTTTGATTGCATTGAAAGATAACCCTTTTGTTTTAGGTAGCAAGTGTATGACATGTATTTTTGTTGTTTTTGCATGTTGATTTACGTTTTGTATGCGTTTGCCTGCTTATTCTTATTATCTGGTTGAAGAAAATGAAACGTTATTAAATTATTATTGTTGAGAAACAACATAATTGTATACATATAAGAATATAATAACATAACAATCCTTAATACTGTAAATATTATAATATTATAAATGCGGAAGTAACTGTCTGTCTGCATGTGTTACCTCTTAACGCTTAAACCGCTGAATCGATTGAGAGGAAAATTGGTATAGAGATAGTTTGAGGCCCGAGGAAGCATCCATGGATAGTGTTTATCAATCATCAAGAAGCTAATTGTCAGATAGTTTACTTAATAATAGAAATACCTAGAAATACTTAGAATTACTTAGAATGCATCATTTTCTTATGCAGTTACTGCTCTCTAGATTTAAGAATGATCATATCGACGCTGGAAAGGAGAAATGGGATAAACGACACGTAGCTAACTTTACAAGAGAGCCAAACGTCACATTTTCCTATATTTTTGATAAAAAGAACTAACTACTAACTCCTCTCATCCGACATGACCCCTCTTTCGTCATTTAAAAACAACCTTTATTCCTTCACATTATAGTTCACGTTACCATTGTCCCTTAGTTTCTTGCATCAAATGTTCGGTACGCACGCGAACTCGACCATTCACAAATCATTTCCCTCCTGCTTCTTCTATCGTTTCACTTTTGACAGAGACGTGATGATCTTTTGCTGTGGCCAAGAGGCTTGAGACTTGTGCTTGATGCCGAGTTCCTGGAATAAAGACGCATTATTGGACCTGGAACAAACAATACCATGTCGTACGGTAGTTCAGCCAATTATACCTAAAATTCTACAGATGAGTACATTTTTTTTATCTCATTCGCGAAATGATTGAGTCGTGGTTTGGTTTGTTTACATTATTTTAATGTGCTAATGGAATTAGACTATAGTACAGAACTCAGTGTAGCTATTGGTAGTCAAAGATAAAGGAATAGTGTGATTCCTCAACAGTAACAGTTAACTTGTTGAATCGCTTTGCCCCCGCGGCGCGGTCGCTCAAATTACGCGAATTCGGCGCGGGCGCGTGTAATCGGGCCGTAGCCGCGAGCGCAGCTTAGCGGCTACAATTACAGCTCGTAATTAAATGGAACACTGTATTCAAATTCTGATCAAATCTGTAAAATTTTAGATAAGTTTCTGATACAAAATATAAATAATTTGATATTATGTAGTAGCGAATCATAAATAAAATCTCGATCCTTTCTTGATAGCCTAATAGCCTTCAGCCGGCTACTTCATCATTTAAGAAAAAAAATCTTAGAACATTTGTTTTTACAGCTATGACTGAAGTTTCTCGAAGGATAGTTTTAAAAATTGCACTGCTGATGCTGTCTTTTCTACCTAATGCTAAAACAATTTTTCAACAGAGACGAGAAATATATTTGTAATTTATATCACTCGCAGCATGTGTGTGACAGAGTGACAGAGAAAAATATTTAATTGGTAGTTCAAATTAAGGCTTGAAAAACCTTTACTGAAACTCAAGCGCTGCTGCCTACATTTTTTACCGACAAAACTCTTCATAAATAACTTCACCACGATACGACAAAGCAACTGTCCTCTTTTATCGGCGATAAATATCGATCGCCCGGAAGCATGTCGCGTCGCAGGCGCATGATTTGTATGACACCGGCTGTTACCATTCAGAAGCCAGACCAGTTTAATAAAACTTTAATACTAACCTTAGAAAGCGTTTTTTTACGCATTAAATTTACGCATCCCGTCTCGAGGGAATCTAGATGGGTATGATGGATTACGGGATGACCTTCTACCGTCTAAAAAGCTAACGAGTGCCACCACTCCACCTATAACGAGGCGGCGCAGGATCACGGTGAAATTCAACTAGAATGTGGTTCATTTTTGTAAGGTTTGTCGCAGTTGAATCTCACCAATTCGCTATCTACCTCTTCATTGCTCTGGCAAACAGACGAACGAATTAAAGAAGCGGAGATTTGTTATGGATCTGATGTCGGCTGTACACACTCGTCGAATGTCATGCTGCTCCCTTCTTGTCTCGCTCTTTCTTGTCTCATCTCACGCTTCTCCGATTAGATCGGAGCGGTGCCGGGGGCGAGAGGCTCTCGACGAGTGTGTACAACCGACATGAAGTTCGAGTTGTAGAAAACGGTTGATTGTGTTCTGTGAGTAAATAATATTCATAGTAAACATACGAATACATACCTTTCCCAGGATCCGAGCCCAGCACCATGAGCATCGTAGGTGGGTGGGTCACTATCGACTAGGCTAGGGAGATCGACACAAAAGTGTTGCTTTATTACCTCTGAAAACAAAAAAACGGCGGTAAGACTATTTATATTATCACACATTTTCATCAATGGTAAATATATAATAACCGCGACATAAGGTATACGCAACCGAAGCGTCATTACACGCACAACCCTTTGCGTGACGCCCCCTCGCGTCACGGTCCGTGCGTCACGCGGTCATTGGCAGGCCGTGACACGGCGACATATTATAATAACTGGTAAATATGGGTAAATGACCATAACGACAGCATGGCGTTATATTCTTGACAAGGCCTCTAATAAAAAGGCAAGCTTCAAAGCTGGAAATTCTAGTTTCTTACGATAAAGCACTAAAATGTTTTACAAATACTATAAAACTATAATAAACTAATGTCATTGTGCCGTTTACGTGCTTTATTCTTACTCCTCTCATAGACTGTGGCTATTTGATTGCAAAATGTAAGTATTAGTTCTAAGAACCTCACGGGATTAATGAAATTACACGCATTGACCGCGTCGCCCCGCCCGCGACACGTCCTGACCGGGGGGTTCAACGTATCTTGATAAAATATCATTACTTCTTTGTCGTCAAATACTAAGGCATCTAGACTATATAACACTTTAAACTTTCGCGTTTTGTACACATAATTAATGTTACTAACGGGTCTAACGCGATTAAATTTCATTATATTACCTTTTTTCCGACGTTTCAACCAGGTATATCTATAGACTATAGTATAATTTTGATGTTTTCCTTCCAAGTATTGATTCTCAGAACCTCACGGAATTAATGAAATTACACGCATTGACCCGCCGTCATGGCCTGACCGAGGGGTTTACGGTGCGTACGAGTTTCGTATCTTGATCTTGATATTCTTGATCGCACCTGCGCATGCTGGTGCGTCAGTGGGACATGTTGTCACGGTATCAATATCATATGAACTTTGTGGATATACATACTTAGCAGCCTAAAAACATATATTTTCCTTGTTAACTGAAAACCGATGTGTCTAATTGATTTTCTTTTTCAGTACTTACCTATGGGTTTGTTTAGAACCGCACCAAAACATCCGTGAGATACAAACATATCAAAAATACGTAAGTGAGCAATTTTAATATATTTAATTTTTCTGTACGTTTAGTAAAACTTTGTGTAAGTTTCATAGTTCTCGTCTAATTTAAATACCACATTTCAAATATACTGTAGGCCTGATGTTCTTGAATAATTACGAGTAAAAGTTTCTTTTCCCTTCTAAAATTAGTATATCGATAGTGGAAAGTAATCAGGCCTTAGTTTCATGATTTGGATTTGAATTAAATAGTATTAAAATTACACCAGAAAAGTGAAAATAATCCAAAACGAAACAAAAAGATACAATTCAGACATGGATCGTAATTTAGAAAAATATAAACGGGTTGATATACATATTATACTCTTCCTGTAAACTTATCAATGGTGCTCAAATTACCATTACAATCAAAACAACTAATTTTACATAAATTATAACATTATTACAAACCAATAAGATCTTGTTGACTTTCGTTGATGAGACCAACTGTTATTATCTATATCATACACACTTGAGTCAATACTCCTTTGTACTACACCGCTAATACCATTTAACCTTTCATTTATCTCAATACCCAGTCTTATTCCCTTTACAATAATGTTGGAAGTGTAAGTACAAGATGGGATTTTTTGTGGTTCACTGTATTATACCAGTGAGTTAATGTATGTTGCGGACCGTATAGGACAGAACTTGAAACATTTCTTACGCCTCATATGATGCTTCTGTGAAGTAATTGTAGATATGATTAGCCACACTAGCCTACTTGCCCACGCTGATTTTGTTATTTCCGTGAATGGAAGAAATGGCTTTCAAAACGGGTAGCTTGCAACCGTAAGTAGTTTCATACATTTCCCTTATATTGACTTGATATGTTATTGACTATTATTCATCATATTTATCATTTCTAGGCCAGTTTCACTGTCGCCATACTAATGCAATATCCATTCAATTACTTCTTCTTCTGCTACCATGCCCTTGCGGGCGTGGGTGGCCACCTTTGCAAAGTATTTTCTACTCTTTACCAGTTTTGTTAGCGTGGCCGCGTCCTCGATGTTTGTCCATTGTTTGATGTTATGGAGCCAGTTCATCCTCCTTCTTCCCCTTCCCCGTTTTCCCTCTATTTTTCCTTCTATTATAACCAGGCATCGTAAACTGCGAGCGAAATCCATTGAAATGACGTACTTTGACTTGACTTGACAAGTAACAACCCTAGTACTTTAATGGATTTCGCTCGCAGTTTACGATGCCTGATTATAACTTTCATCAAATTATACTTTTCATGTCTATGTAGATTCAATTACTTAACAATTGCAATCTCCAAATGTCACTTAAAAGTAGCTACTGAAATTCAGATATTAATTTCAATAATTTAAGGACACTTTCTTAACAAGCTTACTAAGTAGGTAACCGCACACTCGCAAGGACTCATAACTCACTGTGCGAAGGCTCCTCGTCACGTGAGCTAATACCTCATAAATGCGGTATAATGGCTCACTTGGTGGACCTCATTACACCTTACGATTTACCAATTAATACTTGCTATATTGTATATGAAGGGTACACGGAAAGAACATGTCTAGTCACTTTTTTCGGAAAATGAGATTTTCATTTCAAAATGTAGAGCTCTTAATGAACTATTAGTTATATCTTTTGTCCAAATTTAAAAACCGCGATTACTCAGAATGTTACTAAAGTGACTAGACATGTTCTTTCCGTGTACCCTTCATATGCCCATGACTCCGCTCCGCCCGTGTGGGATACAGTCAGTGTCATTTTCTTGCACTCTCTAGGGGTGCTTTTTAATTATTGTTCATGTTCATCCTTAGGGTTAAATTAACATGCCGGATTTCATATAGTTTCAGTAGGTTAGCCGATCTAGATACTTACTTTCATGGCTGAGGTTTTAGCAAAGACAGAAGTGTATTTTTTGGCAGTTGTTCGTAATGTCTGTTTATCGTACTTTTTTTTGTATACTATCAGAATTTGAAAGTTTCTGTTTCTATACTAACTTTTATTTTTATTAACAAACATTAACGATCTCGGCAATCCCCTTTACCAGCGAGCATTTTCCATCCGGCGCGCCAGCCTCGCGAAGCTCACGTCGTCGGCCCCGTGTCGCCGCCGTGTCGCTAACATGTCGCCGCGCTCAACCTAGCTGTGAAAAATTTGCCCAGCCGCTAATTCCCTTATCGTCGTGTCGTATTAATGTCTACATGGCACGTGACGTCATATTACTAACGTGTGCCATTGTTATACTTATTTACTGTCGGTTATAATAGCTAATGTTTTATATTTTTATAATGCAATCTATCAATGTCCTTGTGGTCAGATTCGAAGCAGAGATAAAATAAAATAAGCGATAATGTAGAATAAATTTTAAAAGTGAAAAAATTACTGCCTTGGGTGAGACTTGAACTCACGGCCTCTGGATAGATACTCCAGCGCTCTGCCAACTGAGCTACCAAGACCTCATCCATAGTCAGCAAATCTTCCCACTATATGGGTCTAGGGGACCCTAGCGACATCTACCGTAAGAGTGTTACACTTCTTAAACGGCCACCGGAGTTTCAAGTCATATTGGAAATTCACCAGTTACGATGTGCTACCCATTCTAAATTAATTTTTAACAAGCAGAAACGTCTGCGATCGATTAAATTTTAAAAGTGGAAAAATTACTGCCTTGGGTGAGACTTGAACTCACGGCCTCTGAATAATAGCATCGATCGCAGACGTTTCTGCTTGTTAAAAATTAATTTTGATAATGTTGAAGTCGATGTTTTTGGACCACTTTTCTGATATATTAAATATATTAACGAGTCTTAATAAACAACGTCCCCAATAGATTTTTTTGTAAAATAACACGCAATATAAGTACCTAACAGTGATTATCATATCATCAGATTCACTTGTCATGGCGTTTGTTTAATCGTCGGTTTTCGTGCGAAGTTTCGGTTTAATTATCCACACGACCGATTCCCGTTGGTTGAGTGAGCGTAGTCGAGTTGAGTTCGGGAAAACCCAGGGTAACCTGATCTTTATTTACCTACACTTTGACGCTATAGGCGATGAACGGAATAAAGGATGGCGTTATCCATAGGATAAAATAAGTGGCGCCTATTTGTCACATTTGTCACAGGCTCAGGTCCCAAGTTGGTCGCTGTAAGCAAAACATGGCCAGATGGGGACTGCTCCGCAGCCCCTCGACTCAGTGTACCTGCGGCACAGCAACGCAAACCATGGCACATCTACTGGCGTGCCCCGCATGCCCACATCATCACTGCTCGGAACTGGATCTGAGGGACGCGACAGCCAGGGCTGTCACTACCGCCGCCTACTGGCCATCAATCGTATAAAAATAAAAATGGAACCACGACACGGAAAGAAGAAGTGTCACCTCTTAACAGATTAATATAGAGACGACACCATTATCCAGCTATCATGTAGACAACTATTACGACCTCACTCACTCAGTGGAACTAAGCCCACGTACGCCAAATGTGCAATGACAATCTGATCATCGCACTTAAACTATCGTGAGACATATTTCAAAAACCCGCCCCATCAGCGCGTGCGCAACGAGCGACGAGGCGGGCGGCGCGGGCAGTGCACGACGAACAACCGCCGCGGACACTCGTGCCTGAGGATGGATTCCCAAAGAATCCGAAACATGTCGCCAAAAGCGACTAAAAATAATAGTGAGTAAAAACCGTACTGATAAATATTTTGACAATCTGATCCCTGAAATTTGTAGTTATGCTTGGAAACATACTCGTCTTGCGTTGAGTTGCGTATGACAAGTATATTTCCAAGCACAATAATTTCAGAGTTCAGCCGGGCTAGCACATGATTGGCGTGAGAGTATCTCGCCGCGACATAGACTACCCGTCCCTCTTTAATTCATACAGTTAGTAAAAGACGGGTAGTCTATCTCGCGGCGAGATACTGTCGCGCCAATCATGTGCTCGGCCTATTGATTTCGTCTCTCCTCTTAAGAGTCCGCAGCAAGCTCGGCTGAATTTCACCTTCACATACAAACGGAGTTTCCTTCTCATTTTAAAACTACGTGTTGGATTGTAATGAAACTTAGCACATACAATGACAAGAGGTATATCTAGTCTTGAAATAAGTTTATACAGTTCCAGCTTATAAAACAAACAAAAAAGAGCAAAAACAAGTTTTGTATGAAAATTTTAAATTCCCTGAAGGCTTTAACTAAGGTTTGAAGCTACATAAACTAATTACAGGCATATACCTTTTCCTATTGTAAGTACAAAGTTTCAGTGCAATCTAGCTAGTAGTTTTAAAATGAGAGCGTAACTACATTTGTATGGAGAACCGAGGTTGCTGCGCCAGGGGTCGGAAACCGGTATTTGTTCCATACAAAAATACCGGTATTATTAAGTTCTTTTTTGTTCTTTTGTTTATAATTTCATTTTTAATGGGACGTTTTAATAATGCAAAATTGTTTCCTAAATACATGATTTAGTCCTACGTAATGAGCATTAAAAAAATCAAAATATTGGGCTATTTCGGGGTTTTAAAAAAATACCGGTTCCGAGCCCTGTGCTGCGCACTCTTAAACTCGGTAAGCATTTGAAATAAGAATCGGTACAACTAGAGTAGAATGTGGTGCTAAGTGCTCATTTGCATAGCCGTATTATTAACTGAACTGTATTTATTTTACTGTTTTTCTACTCGTAATTACTTGATAAGAGATAAACTTGATTTCTTTATGTTTATATGTAACGAATGAGAAGTACGAGAGAGTACAAATTAATACCACCCCGACATAGAACCGCATCATTTAAAGACTGTTTTAAGTTTGCCTCAGCAAAAATCTGGAATGACCTACCTTCGCCGCTGCGAGAACCGATGAATTTGGTCAAGTTTAAAAACCTTGTAAAAACACTTACTTGAATGACAAAGGCAAACATAAAAAACAGCGATATACACACACACACACACACACATGTACAAATCCCGTGCACCACCGGCTATACCTATTCACCCAACCACAGTAACAACAATAGATGACACTCGTAAACAGTTACAAACACACGATACGCTAACCACTTGACTGTAATATTGTAACATTGTTCTTTATACTATTGCTTTTCATAACTGCTCATCATTTTACATATAACGGCTCAGAAAAGATCATCATGTACTTCGTCAGACCTCCAAAAAAGGGGCCAAACTGAAAACCAGCGCTGGACTTCAGTCTAGCACATGCTGAGCTTGGTAACCATGGCCAACATGTATTGCAGAATTTGATTATCTATTAGATTAGACAATAAGTTAGTATTTAACCTAGAATAAGTTAACACTATACTTAAACTAGAACTTTTGTATTGTATTGTTGTATTGCTATTTTTTGTACTATCATGTTTTGGCAATAAAGTGATTTGAATTTGATTTGAATTTGAATTTGTAACACTGACAACAAATTAGCTCATGGGAAAATTGGTGATTTTTAAACGTTTAGTTACAGGCATTTGTTACAACACCGCGTATGTTTAACGTGTCGCGGATGTCTTCATCTTCCACTGTATTTAGGAAATAACGATTCAAAAATATAAAAGTCATCATATGTTTTATTAATGAATGAAAACATCAAACATTTATTCAGCAAATAGACTACAGGGGCACTTTTACAAGCAATAAAATTAACAAAATGTACGAAAAGCAATTACAAATATGGCATCAATGATATATGAAATATTAGATAGTTTGTTAGATATGTATCCAGTCTAAATGTCAATAAAACAAAAAAAAACTAATAAAAAATATACAAAAAACAGACAAGTACTAATTATCCATGACAGCTATAGGTAACAGAGGTACTATATCAATGAGATTCAACTTGTGGTGTTTTCTATGTTTCATGATGTCTGTAATAATATAAGTAGTCCTCTTTGTAAAGGCTTTCGGACTTTCTAGGGCCACCCCACACTAGCGTCTGCCTTAGCGTCGTATAGTCAACTCTATGGCTGCCGCTCGACGCAACGTTGGCGCAACTGCGCAGCGACGCCCTTTTCCATAGAGCTAACTACACGCCGACACTCAAAAGACGCTAGTGTGAGCCCTAAAAGCTGCGGGAAATGGGTGATATCACAGTCAATGTCCTTGATAAAATAACAGATAGAACGTTCTAATCGCAACAGACAAGCGGCAATGCTACGCAATTTATTAATGAAATTGACAGTGCAGCAGTAACGCTGTTACAGTCAGAGTCTGAATGTAACCTTTATATTCACACTTGGCTTAAGGTACCTTCTAAAGCATTAAACCCTGCTTTTGTATAGTTTACCTGTCCGCATGTTGCCCTCTGACGTAGGCGTCAATTACCTGCCGCTGCATATATTTAGATAACGACTTTTTATTCAATTGCGTTATGTCACGAACCGATATAACAAGATCAAATAAAAATGGCGGTGTTTAAAAAAAAGTTACAATACAATACAAACAATATTAATCCTTTATTGCACATCCTCAGAATAAATGGACATGGAAACACAAATAATACATGAAGACAGAGGTAAACAGGCGGCCTTATTGCTAAAAAGAGCGATCTCTTCCAGACAACCTTTCAGAAAGTTAGTCGGTGTTTTTAAAATTACCTTTCTCCCATTACTTTGAGAATGTATCTAAGGTATTATTTAAGTGATATAGCACTATATTACGTTTGTCAATTAATCTGATTCACGACTTGACATGTGTAATATCCACCATAACTCTTCCATACTCGTAAGCAACATATATTATTTAACTGCCCATTGATGCCTTATACCTAGGCAATAAGGTTCTATGTCGCAAGTTGCAAGACTCGCAAACAAACTTTAAACACTGAATAATCAAAACATCCTATAAATAAATAAAATTAAATAAAAAATATTATTTCAGATCAAAAGAGATCCATATTTTGTTAGTACCTAACATTTTAGCCTTAATACTGACGACCGGTCTGGCCTAGTGGGTAGTGACCCTGCCTGTGAAGCCGATGGTCCTGGGTTCGAATCCCGGTAAGGGCATTTATTTGTGTGATGAGCACAGATATTTGCTCCTGAGTCATGGGTGTTTTCTATGTATTTAAGTATTTATATATTATATATATCGTTGTCTGAGTGCCCATAACACAAGCCTCCTTGGGCTTACCGTGGGACTTAGTCAATCTGTGTAAGAATGTCCTATAATATTAATTATTTATTATTTATTTATACTATGTTAGTAACCTATATCTACTTAGACCTACCATTCCTACCAATGACTACTTCTGTCCAGTACCTAATGAGCGGGCAGTCAAGGCGCTCGGCTATGGAGTGAACATATCTCTGAACGGACTTTAAAAGTTCCGGAGGAGCTTTTACAGTGTTGCAACCAGAGAAACATAATAAAAATAATTTGATACTTCAACCGAATAATTCAGCCGAATATGAACATTGAAAAAACTTGTCGATTACCGAACATTGGGCCCATCTCTAGTATGTACTAACACCACTCTTAACTGGTCATCCGTGGACTTAAACCACCGGTAATAAGGCTCAGTTTCAGTTGACTGTTGGAAAGGTACGAGGGGAGCCTCGACCACAAATTACCCAAAACCACAAGCCGTCGAGGAACAATAAACGAGGTTACCGCAAACAAACATACAGACCACAATGTAGTGACATCTTTTCTTTTAATATGGTGTACTTTAATTTTTAATAGTTGACGTTTAGGGTCTGTCTAAGCTAACTTTCAGCGACGACAGCAAAACAATGTGAAGGACTTGAGGGAGTGGCATTTTAAACGTCATGTTCATAGAAACATTATTAATGTCGAATTAATAAATAAAAATAAAATAAAATAAAATATCTTTATTTCAGAACATTCAAAATTCCATACAATATTGTTAGTACCATCGTTATACCTATGTGTTAGTAAATACATTAAAAATAAAAACAAAACTTTTAACAATAAAATCAAAATCCAATAAATTTAATTAATTAATTAATTAATTAATTAATATAATTAATTAATATAATTAATAATTAATTAATTAATTAATGATGACATCGCCATACTTTGTTATTACAAATACCAAACAGTTTAAAATTATGTTAAGACAGACGTTTTTTAGGGTTCCGTACCCAAAGGGTAAAAACGGGACCCTATTACTAAGACTCCGCTGTCCGTCTGTCCGTCTGTCTGTCTGTCACCAGGCTGTATCTCATGAACCGTGATAGCTAGACAGTTGAAATTTTCACAGATGATGTATTTCTGTTGCCGCTATAACAACAAATACTAAAACCAGAATAATATAAATATTTAAATGGGGCTCCCATATAATAAACGTGATTTTTTTGCTTTTTTTCCGTAATGCTACGGAACCTTTCGTGCGCGAGTCCGACTCGCACTTGGCCGGTTTTTTTAATGGTGTTTAGAACAATATTTTACCTAGAGCCAAACTGAACACACCTTATACGTACTTATTTATAGGTAGGTTAACCCGCGGTTGAAAAGTGGCGAACTTAAGGGTTCCCAGACTACGGAACTCTAAAACACTATGATATCTTAACAGAGGTTTAAATACGAACCACTTAGAATGGTAAAACAGTAACCCACTCGAGCTAAGTTATAATAAAATTATAGTGTAAACACAAATAACACATTGATATCCGACAAATTATCATATTAACTGCTACCGTATATGCATTCATTACTAACATTTTAATATTCAGGGTAACCACAGTATAGTCATAACTCAAAGCAGTAGCCTAACTGTTTGTATATTTAAATAGTTTATGTGTTTGAAATGAGACAGTCCTTTGAAAAACTCTATGTTAATGTATTATCAATAGTCCGACACGCAACACAATATCCACGCACACATCCGAATATAGATCCCTTGGCTTTAACTTCTGGATCACTGGTCCCCAAGTGACAAGTGGCGATGGACCCGGTTGTAAATGTGATTTATTATGTTTTAATGTTTATATTAGTATTTAGTTGGTCAAGCAAATCTTGTCAGTAGAAAAAGCCGCGAAATTCAACTTTTCTATGTGGCCATAACCCTTACGCCTACATTTTTTAAATTTGCCACCTTTTTCTACTGACACGATTTGCTTGACCAAATATTAGGTATGTTTTAGGGACATTTATTTTTACTTCCTTTACGTTTATTTTCCCGAATATATTCAACTTGAAAGAACAATACAAATACTAAAAGAATGGCCAATTTTTTTGTTTAATTGATTAATAATTTGACATTTCTGCCAAAGCCTTACGAGTTTCAATCACGACCCAGTTGCCATTGTCACTTCAGTTACATATTACTTGAGTTGAGCTACTGCCATTATATTATAATTATGCTATAGCACAACCGAATTGAATAATTAGCCGATCATGCGTCCATCTCGATATGATGGAGTCGCATCTACATAATGACGTTGTTAGCGGATGCAAATACACGTTACAGCGAAGATTCTGATTCTATAAGATGTGTAAAGTGTGTACAATATGCGGTCTGGTTGTACGTCTGGAGTACGGAAGCAAGACGTGGACATTAACCCAGCAATAGTATTAGTAATAATAGTATTAGCTTTATTCATCCATTGATCACCAGCCAGTCTTTATATTTCATCAGTCCATCGCGCTTTGGGTTTGCCTTGTTTTCTTGGTGGTCAGTCTGTGAGTCCATCGGTTCTGTCATCCTAGCGATGTGTCTCGCCCAACGCCACTCTAATTTCTTACAGTGACCTGGCGTCTGTGACTTTTGTCTTATGTCTAATTATTGTATACGAAATTTACTAAATTCTTTTTACATTTAGTATACGCGTACTTCTCTCCATACTTCTTTGACAAGTTCTCTTCTAGACTTATATTGACCGGGATATAGACCGTGATTACCTTTTGTATTGTTCAGTATTGTTAGTGAGCTCCCGATATTTCGGTTAATATAAGTCTAGTGAAACTAACCGTGAATCATTCAAAACTCTTATGTTCCCTCCTTTACAGTTTTCAACAAAAATAAATCTTATTAAATTCATGTTTGACTCGCATAAGTCTTCATTACAGCTTACGAGGAATCAATGAAAAGACTATTGGACATGACATGACATGATATTATAACAAGCAGCAGACCGCTCGCAGACAATAAAATTGCTGCTAGATCAAATTGGTGTCTAGACCAGCCGGAAGCCTAGGCAATTGAATCTGCGAGCAATTTAGAGCGTCTGGGTGAGTGTCGCGCTTTGAGCGTTGACAGGGATCCACTCCATTTACCTATACACACGGTAGATACACCATAGTACAAAAATCGTTGGAGTACTTATATTTAAAGTCACATTAACATTTGTCTGACTTGTTGGGTATACATCTACCGGGTTGGGCCCGGAAAATTTTTAACTGTAGGCTGTACTCGTCAAACTAAGCAACATTTGCTCAGCAACTTTTAAAAATAACTTGCGAAACCAATCGCCCCAGTTAAACAATAGTCCTGTTACCACGACATCTCTATATACGCAATACGGACACTTCCACCCCGCTCCGAATAAAATTACTTCACCCCGCGGCAGCAGATTGTCTACATGTCATATTGCCAGAATTACAGATCGATTAACGAAATATCAAAATGTGTGCCAAATACGGGTGCTTGTCAATTTCAAATATATAAGAACTTTTCTTGTACCACGTTGCCATGGTTTCGCCAACATGGGTTTCTAACAGAAAAGGGTCCCTAATGCTTCATGTACATAAGGGAATTTCCATCAAAAAAGGGTCCTTATGAAAAGCCACATATTTTCAACTGACAACCCTAAGGAACATACAAACCTACATTGATACACTAGTATTATAAGTACTATAACATACATGTTACTAACTTTTTCTGTGCCTATATGACAGACACATACCCAGTCTTTAGTGTGTTTACTAGAGTTTATCACGAATATAATGTCGTATTTGGCAATACATTTCAGTATTCTGTTATTCAAAAGTTATTTGTAAGTAAAACTTTACAAGGCCCTTCACGTATAATTACATTTAGTAATTGAACGTAATTCACGTA